>NC_139700.1:33111490-33711490 GCF_964188405.1 Protomyctophum parallelum | reverse complement strand
ACCCCAGAATCCCTATTCTGGGGGGGACCAAAAACAGAACGATCTATAAGCTCACAACGCATCGCAGATCTGCTATTTTCACAGAATCTTTGCCCCCAGAATAAGAATGCTAGATATGCAATTAAGGCATTCTATGCCATTCTAATCCACTCACCTTCCCGGATTGCGGTACATGGCGCACCCTCCTCATGCTCTAGTCTGATTTCTTTCAGAGCGACCAGGTTGTCCGTCAACTTACTCCTACCCTTGTAGACTGTAGCATACGTGCCCTGGAGAACAGGGGGAAACAATTGTGTGTGGTTCAGTAAACCACTTTAAACGTGTTGTTTAACCAGGTCCAACCGAGTCACATGAGAACAAATTCTTATCTTACAAGTACAGCATTCATTGCCCAGACTAGTGCCAGGTATAAGGGCAGTGTTAGTCAAGGGAACTGGGCAGGATTATAATGCCAACATGCATGTCTCATTGGTGTAGGAGGAAACTGGGGCAACCCGGAGGATGTGGCCTTTGGAGAGTGTGTGTGTGTGTGTGTGTGAGTGAGTGAGTGAGTGAGTGAGTGAGTGAGTGAGTGAGTGAGTGAGTGAGTGAGTGAGTGAGTGAGTGAGTGAGTGAGTGAGTGAGTGAGTGACAGACAGACAGACAGACAGACAGACAGACAGACAGACAGACAGACAGACAGACAGACAGACAGACAGACAGACAGACAGACAGACAGACAGACAGACAGTGTGCACGCGTGCGTGGCCGATCAGTGGCCATGAGAACATTAGCACCTGGGAGATAGAGGAAAGAATGCCAAGGTGAACAACACTCCACGTACCTCCCCCAGTTTGTCCAGTTTAATGTAGGTCTCCAGCTTCCCGAATCCAATTTCTGACTAGTGGAGAGAAGAGGAAAAATGACATTAATGAATATTGTGTCTTTATTAGTGTTGACAAGCTTATAGACACCACAAGAAATTATTCCGACCCCATCATGAAAGGCAGTCAGCCTTTCATGATGGGTTCGGTTTAGAAGGAACGACCATCATAGCTAATCTCTCCTGACAGGGAACCGTTGGCTTTTGGCCTGTGCATGCACAGTGCACACATGCCTAGACACTACACACTTGTGCACTGTGCAGAAATGTTCACACTTTATCTGCTCCATTTCAGACAGATGCACACCGGAACAGGACAATCGGAAGATATTATTCAACGCAGAGGTCCAACATAAACACGACAAAGGAGCTGAGAGGACGATATTAGGTTGTGTGGCAAAGCATGAAATCTCAACTTACACCTCATAGTCTTTCAATACTAAAAACCCATTCTCACAGCTGTGTTCTTTATCATTCCTGCAGTCGTCCCTTTCCTCTCAATCTTAGCCTCAAACGTATTCTGCCTGTATCTTCTATCTATCTACTCTCGTCTTATCAGCATCACTCTCACTTATTCTCACTCATACATTCATTGTGGATAAACTGTAGATACACTCATTAACTGTTGATAAGACTGTTGAAGAACATTTGACACTGTACATAGTTGATAGTCTATTCAATCAAATTCATTGGCGATAGAGGTACTGTATATTCACACATAAATGTATTCACTGGTGATAGACTGTACATGCTTGTTGCTGTTGCTGCTACGACACCCGGATTTCTCCTGGAGATCAATACAGGTTTATATCCTGTCATACTGCATCCATTCCTGCTTTTCCTGTCTTCCTGATCTCAGCTCGCTCTACTCTATCCCTCCTTCTGTCAATATTACCAGCTCTTTGTCCAGGACCATCTCTCCATCTTCCTTCCTCTATAGCAAGCTCTCCTTTCCTGACTCTAATGCTGTGTTCACACAGGCAGATGCAAATATACACAGCATAGTTGTTGCTTTGTATCTTTGTATCTGAACTTAAAGCCAGTTCAGCTAATTTGCAGCTTTGTATCTTTTGTAGCAGCTACAAATGTCAGATTTGCTTTGTAGCTTCACGTGGCTGGCTTCCATTAAAAATGAATAGTATTGGTAGACTGTATCTGCCCGTGTGAACGCAGCATAACACTTCATCTCTCCTCCTCTCTCAGTGTCTCTCACCAGGGAGGCTCTTCGTGAACGTCTGCTGAGTGGCTGGTCGAACGGTGGACTGCTCAACTGCAGCTTCTCCAGGTAACCGTCGGGTATCCGGATGTCGGCTGGTAGGGACAGGCGCTTGTTCAGATCCTGCACGCAAAACACACGTGCACAAACACAGGCACACACACACACACACACAACACAACACAACACAACAGAGAGGGCCATTATAAACAGTGTCAACACTGTGTAAGACTCTATGCAAACAAAAGTAAACCACTGAGCAAACGGAGTAAGCTCTAAATAAATACTAGAGACCCTAAACAAAATGGTGGCGACCCTAAATAAACAACCTCCGAGTCTGTTATGAGCCATTTCCCCAGACACACACAACCTGCTTTAGACTCTAGGAGTCAACAGAGAGGGTAGTATGCGAGCCGAGTGTGTGTGTGTGTGTGTGTGTGTGTGTGTGTGTGTGTGTGTGTGTGTGTGTGTGTGTGTGTGTGTGTGGTGTACTTGTTTGTAGTGTACTGTAATGTATAGACTTAAATGTGTACTAGACTTTTGTACGGAATTAATGGCGGCCTCTGGGCTCTTTAAGAGGACACTCCATACCAGAGGAACATACTGCAAAAGCATGATCCTGATGACTTGTTACATAAAAATGAAAACGCATGCTCACATAATACACTGCCTAGATTCTGCCCATGATGCATTTGTGTTAGATTATTGCCGTTAATCCACCGCGACTTCCTCTTAGTTACTTTAACTCCAATGATATGCTAGTGGACACTCTTTTTTGTGGACGCATTTTCCAAGTTTCAGCCCCCAGCCTCACCAATAAAATCACACCTGTGTGAACCGAGTGGTGCAATTCCCCTCTCTCTCTCTCTCTCTCTCTCAGCACTACCCCTCTCTCTGTTTCTGGCACCCCCTACTGGTATTAATAAATGCACGCACGCAGCATTACCCCGTGTTCCAATTTCACGCATGCGCACACCACTCGTGCTAATGATACATACATGATAAAAACGGAGATTGCTGGTTGTAGGAGTGGTTGCACCACTCAAAAATAAATGTGCAACTTGAAATCACACATGCAGTAGCCTTTCTGGCCTGATTGCACAAGCTTTGAGATGTTTAGGCATGACATGGTTATTACTTAAATGAACCTAATGTGGTCCAGCTTGATTTTCAAACTAATTTCTAACCAACATTTTTTAATACAACCTTTCAATTATATTTGTATGTGATAGTTGATTGGTTAACTGCCCCCCTAGAGCATGGGCTGCCCTGTTTAGCCCCCCCGCCCCGCGTCTCCAGTGGTCCAATCAGCGTGTTCTAATCTGCTGCAACAGGGCCCATCTGGAGCGTATTACAGTAATCCTTGTGATTTAATCACAAAACAGCCCGGCTTCTTCTCCTCTGACACAGAGCTGGACCATAAGATCACTACCTGACCACAGGTTCCCAATCCTCCCTCAAATAATTGGACAAATTGCAGCCCAGAGGCCAAGAACAGACACATGGTCTCATATTGGTCTCACAGTTCCTCTGCTCCATCAGCAGCAGAATTCCTGCTCATATACGATACATGGAGTGTTTGTTGGATTAGGAGAGAGAGAGAGTCTGAGTGTGACCATGTGTCTGTCATGCGTGTGTCAAAAAAGAAATAGAGTCCCAGCCACTAGCCAGCATGCATAACTAGCTACTACTGGCTAGCTCTCAAAGCAGCAGCGAGAGGTGGTGTGTCACATTCTCGTGGTGAGTAGACTCCCAGTGGAGTTAAGCCGCTTAAGAGACTTTTTTTTTTCTCCCATCTTACATGTGTGAATGTTTGGTCTTTGAACATAGCCACTGGGAGCCGCTGACAAATCCTGTGACCAAAACCAACCAATAAACACACTTGAGTTGGAGGGGAAGGGGGGGAAGGGGGGGGGGAGACAACGACACACACGCACCAATCAAGTAGAGTGGAACATGCCATTCATTTAATACTGACAACTGCCTCCACACACTGCAGGCCAAACACAGGGACTTGATATCCTGATCTAACAGTATGTACATAACAGCATTAGCCAGTTGGAAATGGTGATTTACATTTGTTTTAGTTTATATAATGATGGGTTTTACTATTTGAGGCTAGTGTTATACAGTGAGTCAGTGAGTTTACCTAATTTATTGGCAAATGATATGCAGATTACTAATCATTGTTCTTCCCAGCAAAGTGACATTCCTGTAGTGTAGTAGACATTAGCAAAAGGACAAGAATCCACATATGTGTGTGCATATATTGCATAACAAGCATAGCAATGTCCTGTTAAGTTTCACATGACATATGCAAAAATAAATAAACAAAACACTTGCACTTTCGTTTTGTTTGCATTCAAGATTTCTTGCTGTGAAAAGTGACTCGTCAAAGATACGTCAAGGTGATTATTATAACAGCAGACTTTACTGCTTGTGTGCGAGAAAAACACATGTTAAGACTGTGGCAGTCACCAAACAACTACCGGTACCTTATGTGTTTGAAAGCTTTGAAGATGACGCCCACACTCAGAGGCCAGGCCGCATGCACTCACATTATCAAATGTGACTTCCTGAGGAAAAGGCCCATTGTCATGGTCCCTCCAGCTCACAAAACGTCAGAATAATTTGGTTCAAAGTGGAGGCTAAAGAGGCACTCCTCCTGACGAATAAAGCTAGTGACATGCTTTCATGAATAAATCTGTCATGTCATGTGAATCATAACACAGACCCACAAAATATGGCTGTTGCCATATGTGGCCGCTAATTGGGATCTAAATAAACCGGTTTTGACTTCCTGTGCAGCCCCAAATGTGAATGCTGACTCATGTCCCCTAAAAATCTAAATGTCATGAATAAAGGGAGGGGGGGTCTTACCTCCGCTGAGATGCGAGATCGGTTGCCTCTGTTCCTCAGACAAACCCCTGTGGGCGACTGCACCTCATCTGACGAGGTCCCCGACGCCTGGTCACTCTCTCCATCTGAACCCATCTTCAAGTTCTCGTGGACGATATCTGGAAAGAAATAGTTCATCTTAATTTATTATCCATTGCACAAGGGTTTCGCTTGCCAAACAGTGGCAACACGTCGTTAGCTTGTAGAGCGTTTGACTTGCAGCCACTGTTTGTACTACAGAGGAATTAAGCTTCAGGGGGGTAAAGTGAAGGGATAAAGAGTGTTTATAAAGATGATCTACAAGCCCACAACACAGCACATTAGCGACACATTATAGGCCTGTAGTTAAGCTATTTTCAGCGGTGCGACACCGTTGGACAACAAAGCATACATTGGGCTTGAGAAAGGGCATTCCGGTGTAAACCAGTCCAGGGAGCGGCTGCTTGCTCAGCACCAGCTGATGACATCAACAAAGAATAACGGAAACAATAACATTCTCTGTGACATTTTTAATGGCAGCTACTCTTATCAAGCCCAGAGTCATGCGGTAGTTGTTTGCATAGAGGTGGAGCTTCATGGATATTTAAATAGCAGGGAAACCTCTGTGTTTGTCCTAGAGAGCTACCATTGTTTTAAGAAAGCAAAAGAACATTTGCCACCGAGCTGGTTAATGTGCGACCGAATCTAACATTGAAGTGGATGAGTTGACATGCAAGTGTGTATGTGACAAGATAGGCGCCCCCTGACAGTAGTTTGTATGTTTATTCTATATGACGTGCAAGTAAGGATCTATTAATGTGTGTGTCTGTCTGTGTCTCTGTGTGTCTGTGTATGTGTGTGTGTGTGTGTGTGTGTGTGTGTGTGTGTGTGTGTGTGTGTGTGTGTGTGTGTGTGTGTGTGTGTGTGTGTGTGTGTGTGTGTGTGTGTGTGTGTGTGTGTGTGTGTGTGTGTGTCTCTCGCTCACCAAGGCGACTGCCATTGCGGGGCAAGACCATGAGGGAACCCAGGCCACCTCCGATGACACTCTGTGGTCGCCTCATCGGTGGCTTCTTAAAGGAGCCTGTGTACTGGTGCAGGAAGGAGTGGACACTGTGGGCTGATGGCGGACGGCCATTCCTCACTATGGGTTCTGTAGAGGGGCAAAAACGACAGCTTTGTTTATAAGAACAAAACAAGGTTGATAGGAGTATGGAAACTCTACACTCTGAAGAATGGAGTTGTGTTGGCAGAAGCTTATCCATTGATCGACAGACTCACTTCATTCTAAAAATAAAGACATCACTAGTACAGACAGTGTGTGATGCTCTCACAAACGCAGACAAGACCAGGCTTGCCTATTTTTTCAGCAAAACCCCGGCCTGGACACACAGACAGGCAAGATTTCCACTGCATGAACTCTAGCTTAACCATGTCATAATATGAACTCTAGCTTAACCATGTCATAATATGAACTCTAGCTTAACCATGTCATAATATGAACTCTAGCTTAACCATGTCATAATATGAACTCTAGCTTAACCATGTCATAATATGAACTCTAGCTTAACCATGTCATAATATGAACTCTAGCTTAACCATGTAGGCCATATGTTAACCATAGGCTAACATTATTGAGGGGAAACATAAGGGGACCAAGTATAGACCCTACTACCCCGGCCAACTAAGTATGGGGTTTGAGAGGCGTTGGCCCCTACAATGCATGGCTTTCCGAGATTACATCATGTGGCAACCAAGTCTATGGATTTTTAATGTTTGTTTAGATCTCTTTATCCACCAGGTTTAATTAATTATTTCACCTCGTATTGCCAGGATTTCCCCCCGTTTAACCCTTATTTTGAAGAGCCAAAACCTGCAACCGGATGTTACAAAAGTTACTACGACTGTGTGTGTTGTCTCATCCACTTCCGGTCTCGCGATCGGCAATGAGAAAGCCTCATCGAGAGGATCACAGCGTCGGCTATGGGCTAAAGGGCCGTGGAATAAACCTTGTTTTGACCAGAAATGCCATCTGGGACAAGGAATTGGAGATAAAGGCGATTGAAAGAAACAGATAGAGTGGGCGCGGGTTGCCAATAACAACCACAAACTAACAAAAGTACTTTCAACTCGAATTCTTTCAGCTGAATTTAATGCTCGTTGCCTCGTTCTAAAATGGAGATCAAGAAACATGCTAAATGTTAAATAATGCAGATTTATGGAGGCAACCTGACCTCCTTTTGGGGGTTTTTTGTACCTTATTTTTAACTCCATGTAGGTTAGAAGTATTTGCTTCTTAATTATTCATTTTACTTTTGAAGCTTAGATGAAGCTCTTTACTTCTATCCGTCCTGTGTCAGTGTCACCTATGGTTGTTCTTCTGTGATACGCAGGATCAAAAGGTCTATCCAACAGGGACGTGCACACATAGACATTAAAGGGGGCTTCAGCCCCTGCCCTCTCTGTAAAACAACTGCCCTTTCCAGACCACAAATGTAGCATGTACTACATGTTGAAAGAAATGCAAATGGCACACTCCTTTCAATTCCATACCCGAAGTCAGCATTCAGGAGAATTGCTTTTTTTCCCAAAGTCTCCTGAACTTGAACACAAATTTGTTTAGAAGTCCAATGTTGTACACCATCTAGCACTGGGTTGCGCCCCGAAAATAGCTGATCTACAAGCTCTCAACGCGGCAGTGTGACACGTTGTGAGCTTGTAGATCTGCTATTTTGGTCCAAAAGTGCCTTCTTTTTCTTTTTTTATAATGTTCTGTTTATTCATTTTTTGTTTTTTACAAATATAGAAGTAAATTGAGAAATAAAAACAGAGTGACAAATACAAAAAAAAACTAAAACACACACAATCAAAAGTGCCTTCTTACAGGATTTCAGCCCCTGCCTCTCTAACACTCTCTGCACGGCCCTGCTATCCAACTATGACCACACACTTTCACTGTGAAAGTGTGACTACACACGTGGGTCACCATGGACACACAGGACAGGACTGATTCAACACCACTGGGAAGTTAATCAAATCACAAAAGCAGATCAAAAAAGCAACCCTGTCTTTTTATGTTTTTTTTGTTTGTTTTTAGTACAACCAGAGTACCAGACACAAACAAAATGCCTATATGATTAATTGTGATAAAATAATCAGAAAGAGGTAAATATGGCTACTATGTCTATGTTGCAATTGTCTGGCAACCTGGCAACTTTCTGTCCAGTTGCTTGATGGGCCATCAACTAACCAAGTAAAATATGAAAATCTTTCCAACATTATCAAGCAGAATGAGAAACGTCTTTTGTTACATAATCAGATTTGGACCAAAATGCATCCACAATCGCCGAGTTCAGATCCCATCTCATCCAGTTTGCCTCCTCTCTCTCCCCATTTACTGTTACACACACACACACACACACACACACACACACACACACACACACACACACACACACACACACACACACACACACACACACACACACACACACACACACACACACACACACACACACACACACACACAGTGACAACTAGAAAAAGTGCCCTTCTGGGCACAGGTCTCCACCATGATAGGAATGTAGCACATTGCAGCTTGACTTCATCTGGTGGTTGGATAAAAGGGCAACAAAAGTAAATTATCCACAGATCCGTGCAGTTAGAGGTAAAAACACTTTTCGGCCAGTTATAGCGCCACCTTGAGGCTGAGTTGAAATTGTTCATGTGGCATTTCGTCCTCGGCCTAGTGGGAATGTGCGTGCACAATTTCACGGAAATCACGCGATGTGTTCATGATTTGCAGCATTTTGTTTGAAACTGAGCACTCCTGTGAACTTTGGAAGCCAATCTTAACCAATCAGGATGGAGTCTGAGAAATCTGAAAGACCGGTTTCGTTGAATGGCTCTAGAGAGACTATGTACCAATTTGCGCGATGTTTGGACAAAATCTGTAGGTGTACTGTGCAAAAACTTGTTTTGCACAAAGCGGCCTCCTGGTGGCGCTATAACAGGCCGTTCTGGAAAGTTTGGGGCAGAGGTTCATCGTTGGCATCCAGGGAGTGTGTGTGCAAAATTTGGCATCGACCGTTTAACGGTGGCCGAGATTAGCTGCTCACGGACACACGGACGGACACACGGACGGACGGACGGAGTGCAAAACATACTCTCCCCCCATGCCTTCGGCCTGGTGGAGACAATGACTGCTGAAATCTCCTCTATGCACACACAGACACACATGCACACTATGCTTCTCTGTCCTCTCGCACCAAGCACAGAACACTCTGGCCAGACCTGGCGTTAATCACCAGATAAAAAGCTTTTTACAAACCCCAGTTAGTTCTCACAGGAAGTACGTTGTGAGGGAGGGGAGAAAAAACTAAAACTTGGATGAGCCGATTGGCTGGAGGAGAAGGGAAAAAAACCAAACAAAGCGTTGTCCTTTGGAAAAATCTGGGAGAGGAACAACAAGCTGGAGCATGGTTTGAAAGAGGCTGGGGCTCTGTGTGAAAGGAAGGGGGAGAGCACAGAGAGAGAGGTGGGAGAGAGAGAGAGAGAGAGAGAGAGAGAGAGAGAGAGAGACAGAGACAGAGACAGAGACAGAGACAGAGACAGAGACAGAGACAGAGACAGAGAGAGAGAGAGAGAGAGAGAGACAGACAGACAGACAGAGAGACAAATGCATCAAGACGTCTGGTTCCACAAAGTCCTCCAACTCCAAGTTGCTGAGGCGATGTCATGGAATGTTTCCAGAACCACAAACACCATGGCAACACTGAAGAGTACCGAGGCACGATCGCTCCCTCGCACCCGCAGATCTGCTGAATATAGGCGAAGAAAAGATAAGCTGCCACGCAACTCTAGCTTTGTTCTGAAGCCTTAGTAGGTTAGATTTCTAATGCCTCCCACTGAGTGATGTAACGAACTGTGCCATATGCATGGGAAGGGAATTGTGCTGTGTGTGGGTGTGTGTGTGTATTGAATTGAATTGAATTGAATTGAATGAAACATCATAATTGTCTCCACCAGGCCGAAGGCAGGGGGAGTAGGTTTTGCACTCCATCCGTGTGTCCTTCCATATGTCCGTCCGTCCGTCTGTGGACCTCCGGCACCCTGGATGCCAGAGATGAACCTCTGCCCCAAAGTTTTCACATTGGCCTGTTATAGCGCCACAAGGAGGCCGCTTTTTGCTAAACTTATTTTTGACAGTACACCTACAGATTTTGTCCAAACGCAAATTGGTACACAGTCTCTCTATAGACAAATTCACAGAGGGGTGCCCTGAGGTGTAATCCATGGAGCAGGTGATCCGTAGTCCAGGTGTAGCTAATCAGTGCTGCTGCACCTAATGGTACACCTCAGTAATGGCCGCACCCAGGCAAGCCTCTGTGAATTTGTCTATAGCCATTCAACAAAACGGGTCTTTCAGATTTTTCAGATTCCATCCTGATTGGCTGAGTTTGGCTTCCAAAGTGCTCAGTTTCCTACAGCCCAAGGAAGAAAATCTGGCCTGCATTTTTCAATTCTGCCTTTTCGAGCACCACCAGGAGGCCCATTTATGTGCAACACTTTTTTATATTAATCCTTACACTTGCGGTGACAGGTGAGATCACAAGTCGCTCACTCACCGCTGTCCTTCAGGCCGTTCTCCTCGATGGTCATCTGTTCAGCCAGCTCAGAGAGCGACTCATCGATGGTGTGGCTTCCCCTTAGCGTCTGCGAGAGACGCCGCTTGAACCTCTTCATCTTTTCCATGGAGCTCTCGGGAAGGGGAGGCCTGTGGATGGATACAGAGGAATGGGGTTAAAAGAGAAATACTAATAATGATGAAATAAATGTACAGAAAACACACAGGAACCTCTATTGATAAGACCCCAGTGTGAAAATATCTTACAGCGTCACACAGCTTAGTGTATGTATATTATATCACAGTTTTGTCACTTGCCACCCGTCCTATAAGTGCGTTTCCCAGACAATTCCCGTCCTAGTGAAAACAATCATACATGGAACTTTGCAGGCAATGACATGTAGCTGAATTAATGGGTAGTCAAAACAACTTTCATTGGAAGGAAATATGAAAGAGTACACCTCAACCGACCGCCTCGGGCTGCATTTCCTAATCGCACATCAAGACGCAGGTGTATGTGTGGAGCAGACATGGTTAGTTCACAAGGCAAAGAAGTGGCGACGAGCAAAGATCAGCTCACCGATGCCAATTGTGACTCAGATAATGCGGGAGCTGTTAGCCTTCTTCTGGGAAGATGGGACAAGCTGGGGAGAGATTGCTACCCGTGGGTTTGGGAGTATGGTCCTGAACACATCAGACTGTAAAAGCAAATCCTAAACCAGGGGATTTGTGGCTGAATGGAACAGGACTAGCTCGGACAACATCCAGTTCACAACACACATTCCATTCCATCACAGAGAAAAGGGAAGAGAGAGAGCGAATGAGTGAGTGAGTGAGTGAGTGAGTGAGTGAGTGAGTGATATACGAGTGGTTTTTTTGCCAATATTGCCTAGCAGCACTACTCTCCCGGCGAACCTCAATGGAGCCATCTTCACTCCACTGCTAGTGCAGACATGGACATGTGCCTGACTGTCTCTCTCAGTGTGAGTAAGAGCGAAGCATAAAGCCACATGACTTGTACAGTCCCCGAGGGCTAGAGCTGCCTGTCAACGGCTCTCCACGGGCAGCGTTCGTCTCCTCGTCATATCTTATAAACTGAACTGCAGCCAGCCGTACACGTCCATGACATAAGACTACAGCGAGTCAGGACAATAGCAGGAAGAACCAAAAACCTATGCCAAATGTAGTTAAGCAAGCATTACTCATAGACTCTTGAGCTAAACAGTATGTTGTGTTTCCTCGGCTACATTCTACTATAAGTTAGTCATCAGGAAATCAATGATCAAAGACAGTGAGTCAATCTAGTTATTCACAGTACTGGGATAAGACAGTGCTATAACTCAGCAGTTGAAACAGTTGCAAGTCAAGTCAGTTCAGCCACAAGTATGTTGAGGTTCCAGTTATGGACAATACAGTTCAACTGAACAACCCTCTATGACCTTGCATTCTCAAGTGCACTGTTTCCCAAAAAGTGGGGCGGGACCCATGTGGGTCACAGACAAATTTGTATGGGTCACAAGTAAAGAAAAAATCTAATTGTCTCTGTTTCCTACTTAAAAAAAAAAAAAAGATAAAAGAAAAAACATCCACAAGCTCACAACGTGGCGCGAAGCAACGTGCTGTGAGCTGGTTGTATTTTCACTAGTTTGGGTCCCGGGCAAACATCCAAATTCTCTTTTGGGTCTTGAGCTAAAAGGTTTGGGAACCACTAAAGTGAATCAGTGAACCCATTTAGACCCGACGTCAAAATAAAAAAATATCTTCTAAATCCTGACAGTTTTCTGAAAACCTCATGTTTCTCAAACATTTTCATGTCGAGGACCCCCAAGATTATATGTAATTGGCCGCCGACCCCATCTGAAAATATATTGTTCCAGGGACCCCCAGAAGCAAAGATTTGAGTTAAAAACGTTCGCTCTGAAAGAATATATATTCAAAGATTTGCGCCACATTTTCACGATATTTCAAAAATAGCAGACCTACAAGCTCATACCGCGCTATGAGCTTGTAGAGCTGCTATTTTTCAATAGCTAAAGTATAACATAATGCTTAAAACACCAAAAGGGGTTCCTGCCCAATATGGGTTAAAGCTGTAATGCATAATTTATTTTTTTACAGTAGGCTGACAGGAAATGGGGGAGAGAGATGGGGGAGTGACATGCAGTAAAGGCCGTCGGGATCGGGAGTCGAACCCGCGGCACACTGCCAGACTCGGGCCTACTGGCCAAGGGCCTGGACCGCTGAGCCACGGCCCAGGCTAATGCATAATTATTTAGTGAATGAAACATTTTAACGCATCTGTAGAGTAGAGCAATAGCAATACCTGAACTTGCATATCGGTCAATACCCAGTACGGATCCGACCGATAGTATCAGTGTAATAAATAATTAAATCTACAAATATCTACAAACATTCAAAATAAACAAGCATTGTTTGCATAAATGAGAATCAAGTGATAAATTACATAGTACCACATCGGTGCATAGACTATAGCGTAAGAGACACCGAAAGAATGTTACGCAGTATTGGCAACTTTTCCAATACTGGTATCTAGGGATGTCCCGATCACGTCTTGTTTTGCTCCCGATCCGATTCCGATTATCTGATTTTGAGCATCTGCCGATACCGATTTTTCACGATCCGATATTTATATTTTATAGAACACGTTTAAGCCATATCACAATAGTACAATATCCCAAATCACAGACAATATCCAGTCTAATATCATGATATGGATATAATATTGATACTAGGGATCCCGATCATGTTTTTTGGCTCCTGATCCGATGCCGATCATTTTAAAATCGGCCCGATTTCCGATCACCCGATTCGATCGGGACAACTGTAAATTAATACAGTATAACTAGCACAATTGTGGTGGTTGGACGTCACATGGTCTCCTAAGTCTCCTATTTGAGATATTTAGATCATGTTCTCATTGTGATCCCTTAATCAAGAATATATTACATATCAACAACACTAAAGACAATTATATTATTTACAGCAAAATAAATATTTACAGTAAATTCTGTTACGTCATGTTTGGAAGCAAATACATGTACATTGCATATCCTTTATCATACGTAGATGACAGGGATTATGAGCTTATATACAACTCTGACTGTGTACATAATACTATACATTCCCATAATGTGCTCTGTAGAAAATGGAAACATTATGGCAGCATCGGAGGTTAAAAGGAGAAGCTTTATGGGTGGTGTACTAGTCTCCCATATGCCCAATCCCCTGGCTTTAGGTCTTGGTGTGTGGAGCTTTGGACATGATCAGTGTTGCCAACTATTGTGAGAGAAATAAGCCAACCCACGTCCAAAAACAAGCCTACTCTTGCGAGAGAAATACGCCAAATCTCCCCTCGAAAAACAAGCTAAAACAAGCACAATAATATGGCCATATAATCTGAATAAAAAAAGACTTGATGCATTTATCATTATCAATTCTTGTATGTCTAATAATGAATGTTTTGGTCATTTATTATACTATTACACACATACTTTAGACAACCAGACCAATTATGTCATTCAATGTGATTCACACTCCCCCAAAACCTATGGGTATTTATATCAAAGAAATGTTGGCTTGTTTTCAAAAACAAGGCACCACATTTATTTTTAAAACAAGCCCAAAACAATGCAACCCGGGAAAAAAACACGCCTTAAGTTGCGGGAAATAAGCGGACTTGGCAACCCTGGACATGATCCCATATCCCCAACGCGAACCATGCTAACCTGGGGGGAGGGGATCTGAGCTCTGAGCTCCATTGGGAAACAGCCACGAAGGGGTGGTGGGAGGTGATGTTGGAAGGTGGGTCCCCCGCTGCTTCCCCCCCTGTGCTGATGCACCGCAAGGCGGCAAACAACATGGAGATTTTGGATCTCCCTTCATCAAACGCCCTATAGACTCGAGGTCGTACCCAACTCCAACCCCCCATGGTGCTTGTTCATCCACAACTACCCCCCACCGCTTTTCCCCCATCCCTTTACGAACCAGCGGCCGCGACGCATCACAACTCCCCCATCAAGCTTCAGCTGAATGCTAGAACTCCAATTTCCTGGTCGGCCTGCCTCACAGGGACAGAAAGCAGGAGATAGCAGGGGAGAACGGGGAGGGAGCTGGCACCCTATGGATGTTGATGTTATGTGATGCCCGTGGGCATCTTTAGCCCACATAGTTGTCCTCTTCCGTTGTAGCCCTGAGCGGACAGTATGCTATTAACAATGGACAAGGGGCATCAGTATGGCTGATGAGAGTAAGCGCACACGCACACCCTGCAGCACAGGAAGCCAGGTTAGCTGTGGTCTCATCATCCCTGGAACTGTCCCATTTCAGCTTAGTGGACCAATCTGCCACCATCATCATTATCATCATCATCATCACCTCCAACACTGTCAAGGACTTCCAGATCAATCAGGATATTGAGGCAAATGGCATCCAAGGCACTTCATATAGTAAAATATACGTTTACATGACCACACTCAGGTCAGTGGTCATAGTCATACTGATGAAGTAGTTCTCTTGGGAAAGCACAGTGATACAAACATAGCGCTATATATATATATATATATATATATATATATATATATATATACACATATACATATGTATATACATATACATATACATATACATATACATATACATATACATACATATACATATATATACACACACACAGATGGGGGATTGTGCGTGTAATAGGATGGAGCTGTACTGAAAACAAGAAATAACATATTCAGATCGCCAGAACATAATCAAAAGGGTGAATAACATGACAATTAGACGGTAGGGTCTTACCTATTAGATACTCTTCAATAAAAGTTATTCGTGGCTTGTAGATAATGGGCTAAACACCTTTAAATATCAATATATGTTGACACTGGCTAATGTTGTGGTAAAATGTCTTGTTTCATTGCAAATCGAACACTGCCGTAGCAGCCGTACACGACTACACGTCAATCCTAGTGACACAGAGGACAAGTGTGAAAGGCAAGGTGAGAAGAGAACAGAAGGAGGCACAGAAAGAGCAATGGAAGAGGAAAGAACAGCCTTGATGGCTTGTGTTGCACCTCGCTGTTCAAGAGTCAATCTTTCCTTTAAGCCTCACCTGCCCCTCGGTATGGGGGAAATCATGCCTGATTGCTGCCGTGCACAGGTCAGCTCTACCCAGCACGCTAAGGCCTCCTCGACATTTTTTGTCTTAATTTCTTTAATACAGGAAACTCACTTTCTGCTGCACACAATGGTGGCCTTTATACAAGCCTCCCAAAATGGAGCCAGCTCCTTCACTCATGTCCTCATTGTCTTGGCCAGGGTGAGAAGGCTGCTCTTTAGAAAAGCAAGGCTGAGCTCACCCTCCAGTCATGCCAACAATTGCACTTGTTCACTCTCTCTTTGTCTCACTTTCTTGCTCTCTTTTTTGTGATTTATATATATTTTTTTACACAGACAAACACAAAACATTAACACACTCCCTCTTTCTTAACCCCTCACATTCATTCATATTTCTTTCTAAATGGCAGCCTCAATAATGTCGGGGGTTCACCAGGAGGTCTTCGTCTTCCTGTGTGGGTCCAGACTGTGGTAGAATTCGTTTTCTATTCAGGATCTCCTCTGCGGTCAGTAGGAAGTTGGAACACACTGAGGACACTAGCGGCAGCACTCATCCAATATCATTTCGACAATGCATGCACCAAAAGGCATTAAAAACAAAAGCGCAGACCTCTCAAAACAAACTGGTAAGGTTACTACTAGGCCTTACAGCCAGAACTCACCTACCCCCTGCTCATTATGCTAGGGTGGGATGGCTCAGGGTAGACTAGAGCAGCGGTTCCCAAAGTGGGGTCCGCGGACCCCTAGGGGTACGCGACGCATAGCCAGGGGGTACCCAAGCCCCCTCAAAAAAAAATTGAGGGTGAGTGAATCATGGTGTGTGTGTGATATGAAATGTCCAGTACCTCCCCAGTGCCTCCCCAAGTGCCACCCCAGTGTCTGCCCTGCAGTGTCCCCCTGAGTGCCTCCCCAGTGTCTCCCCAGTGCCTTCCCAGTGTCTCCACAGTGCCTTCCCAGTGCCTCCCTAGTGCCTTCCCAGTGTCCCCTCAGTGCCTTCCCAGTGCCTCCCCAGTGTCCCCTCAGTGCCTTCCCAGTGCCTCCCCAGTGTCCCCCTGAGTGCCTCCCCAGTGTCCCCCTGAGTGCCTCCCCAGTGTCCCCCTGAGTGCCTCCCCATGCTCCCCAGTGTCCCCTCAGTGCCTTCCCAGTGCCTTCCCAGTGCCTCCCCAGTGTCCCCTCAGTGCCTTCCCAGTGCCTCCCCAGTGTCCCCTCAGTGCCTCCCCAGTGTCCCCCTGAGTGCCTCCCCAGTGTCCCCCTGAGTGCCTCCCCAGTGTCCCCCTGAGTGCCTCCCCAGTGTCCCCCTGAGTGCCTCCCCAGTGTCCCCCTGAGTGCCTCCCCAGTGCCTCCCCAGTGTCCCCCTGAGTGCCTCCCCAGTGCCTCCCCAGTGTCCCCCTCAGTGCCTCTCCATGCTCCCCAGTGTCTCCCCAGTGTCCCCTCAGTGCCTTCCCAGTGCCTCCCCAGTGTCCCCTCAGTGCCTTCCCAGTGCCTCCCCAGTGTCCCCTCAGTGCCTCCCCAGTGTCCCCCTGAGTGCCTCCCCAGTGCCTCCCCAGTGTACCTGGAAAAATATCTACCCCAAAAGGGGTACCTGGTCCAAAAAAGTTTGGGAACCCCTGGACTAGAGGACAGAGTAAAGAAACTTGCAATGGGCCTGGTCTTCAAAATATGCGTGAACACAGGGATACCCATGTACCCGTCAAGACTACTTCAATAGCGTAAAAGACACACAACACACACACACACACACACACACACACACACACACACACACACACACACACACACACACACACACACACACACAGGTCAGGCACAACACCAGAAGGAGCCCCACTGATCTCACCTAACCCAGTTTCGGCACAATAATGGCGTGAAATTTGTTCTACTATCAAAGTCAAAGTCATATGATTTGTCACATACGTTACCGCAGTGAAATTTGCTCTCCGTATTTGACCCATCTCTTGGAGTGGTGAGCCGCAGCCAAGGAATGGTGAGCTGCAGCCGTGCCGTGCTCGGGAATCATTTGATTCGTTGAATTGACCCCCCCCAATCCAACCCAGGCATTGGGTCCCATTTTTACAGTCTTTGGTATGACCCGCCCGGGGATCGAACCCCAACCTCCCAGTTTCAGGGCAGACACTCTAACCACAAGCCATACTGACTGGTCTTGTGGAGATCTGATCTTCTGGCGACACAACGCTAAAAATTAACCCTAGCTTTCCTATGCTGTGCATGTCATAAGAGAATAGATCTACGAGCTCGCAACGAAGCTTGTAGATCAGTTATTTTCAAAAAAGGTATAGACCCCTGAGTAACCCCATCAACATTATAATGTGGTTAATGTACTTCTCCCATGATATCATGTATTAAACTTAAAACTTAGTGTCACCATAGCATCCATTCCTGAAATATCTAGATTGTCTATTTTCTATTGAATAATTTCCCTAACATTGTAGGTCTAATTTCCAGGTGATAAGGTAACTTTTAAATGAGCTGACCGTACAGCTCAAATGTAATGATAAAAATACAGCCATTATTATCACATACTTAAAATGCAACAATCTTCAACAAAAATAACGTTTACATACTTCACTGTGTTGGATTGGCTATCTCAAGCACGTTTAAGTCACTGTTTATTTGCATATACTGAGATCAATGAAGCAGGTGGCTTCTTTCTTGGAGGGTACGGGACAGGCTTTAGTTCCGACATACTATTGGTCCGACTGTCATTAGACCGACACCCTACCCAAAACACTAACCTAACCGCAAGCACGGCGCAACACATGTCGGACCAACACAATGTCGGGAGCGACGGTCGATTTCCGCATGTCGGACCTTTGGTGTGTTCAATGGGGATGCTCTTAAAACACTAGAATCAATGTGGCTACCAGCCCTCTCTTGCACAATTAATGCCTTTTGGAAATTGCAATATTATTTTTTATAAATATATATATATTATAATTATAATATATATATAATATTATATATATATTATAATATATATATATATTTTTTTTTATTAACTGTTGTGGCTGTGAGTGTGTGTGACGATAGCAGACACCTTCGCCAGAGCCTGAGGCCAACAGCAGGCCCGGAGCCGATGGGTGACGCACGGCCACAGATATCTGTGACAATAAGAACTTGACGCTGATTAACACTGTTGCTATGGTTACAGCAGCTTGATTGACAAGGCCTGGCCTGCTCCTCTCGTTCCCTGTAAGCTCTCCCTGTGACCTAGTAGCAACACCCGTGCCCTGCTGTCAGACATACTCTCCTTTTTGAGTGGTGCAGCCACTCCTGTAGACAGCTATGTGTGTGGCTGTGTCCCTGGGCCGGTCTGTCCCCGTGTCCCTGGCTGTGTCCGAGCACGCAAATAGCATTATAGCGTTTGTTCACCACCAAGTGTCACTGTTGCACAGCCACACAGACAGACACACACAGGCCAGGGAGGAGTGCCAGTACAGTACAGTACAGTACAGTACAGTACAGTACAGTACAGTACAGTACAGTACAGTACAGTACAGTACAGTACAGTACAGTACAGTACAGTACAGTACAGTACAGTACAGTATTTCCCAACCTTTTGTCCCAGGGCACACTTTTCATAGCCTAAAAATCTCGGCCGCTGGCTGTGCCGTCGTCAGATGCTGGTGACCCGGCGGCACTGTGTGTGCTGCTGTCGGGTTCTGGTGGTGACTTTCTGGAGGGAGCAAAATGTAGCGTCTTCTGGATGCATCTCTTTAGCATTAACATTTCAATGGCCGAGGGTCGTTAGAGTCTATTGTTCCGTCGTTGTTGTTATCGCACGTCTAATGGTTAGACGTGTGAACAACAACGACGCAACAATAGGAAGCCTGCAGCCCAGTAGTTATAATATTGCTTTCGGGGGAGGGTTAGTGTTACTTTCTGTCAAGGTTGGGAATCACTGCAGTACAGTACCACTCACTTCAGACGGGTCTGATTTTAGGTACCTTTCAGATACAGTTTTATTGATACATCAGCCATTATTTGACTTTTTCCCCCCCGAAGCTCACGTGACCTCGAGTTGTAGATTGGCATTTTTAGCTAATTTAAAATGGCTTAACCACTTGAACCCTAGTGTCCCAATTCAAACATTCAAACATTCCCTGAAAATAGCAGATCTACAAGCTCAGAGCACGTCACATAGCGATGCATTCTAAGTTAGAAACTTTGTACATGATCGGCTATTTTCAGTGGAGGATGTCGATATGATTTTTGGCCGCTTTCCATGAGCATCATGCAGGAAGAAATAGACAGGGCGCAGCAGAGCATGCGTGCTCGCCGCTTCTGGGCCATGTCTGAACTCTGAATTCTGAAATGCATCTGATGGAATCACAAGCATCGTCTACTAGACTCTAGAGCGGCCATGACCAGCTGTGGCTGCCATGGTGCAGTCGCAACGCAACTCTGCCCGGTGGAATTTCATGGATCTCATACAGTGGGGCATGCTGTCAATCTGGGTGGGCCTTCGGGCCACGGGAGGGTGTTCTGTCATTGCATTACCGACTAACTCCTACAGGTTGGTCTGGGTGCAGGGTGCTTGTTCAGTACCTCTCTCAGTGAAACTGCTCACTGTCAGGTGAAAAGAAGCGGCTGCCTGGCATCTCCACGTGTGTATCGGTGGAGACAGTATTTTGTATAAATGAAAACCACTTCCACTGTTGCTACTCAGAATGAGAATGAGAAGTACAACTGCTTATCCTTAAGACAACACTGTCTGTGTATGGCAGGCATTCCCAAACGGTCTCTAGGGGGTGCGTGACATGAATATGGTAATGGTGGTTTTATGGTGTTATTTAACAAAAACAGCTGAATCCGGTAAAACACCCATGTACGGAGATGTATTATAGACTATAGAGCCAGGGGAGACGTGTGAGACACAAACACACACACACACACACACACACACACACACCCACACACACAGGTCCCCACTGTCGGATTAACGTGCATTAACATTGGTCCAGCAATAGCGCAACACATGCACTTTTGCGTCGCATAAAGAAAGCGACTGAAAATGATATGAGCGTAGTGTCTTGAGTTTGACATACTAACAGAAAGTTAGATCCATCCAGTCTCCCAGTCAGGGAGCATGCCATGGACAGTCAGAAGAAACGCAGCAAAGCCTAGCATAACATTGAGCCACTACTGTAGCTAGAAGCCAGAAGTGTTGCCAGATTCTGTTGAAAGTTGAAACAAGCAACCAGGTCTATAGAAATAAGCCAAAAGTCAAAGTTGTACGATTTGTCACACACATTACCGCAGTGACATTTGTTCTCCGCATTAGACCCATCTCTTGGAGCAGTGAGCCGCAGCCGTGCCGCACTCGGGAATCATTTGATTAGTTAATTTCACCCCCCAATCCAACCCATTGATGCTGAGTGCCAAGCAGGGAGGCATTGAGTCTTTGGTATGACCCGGTCGGGGATCAAACCCCGACCTCCCAGTTTCAGGGCTCTAACCACAAATCTGTTTATTATAAGGGACTTTGGGATTATTTTCCTATTAAGTAGATTTAGTGTTTTTGTGTTTGAGGGCCGCTAATTGTTTAATCCAGTGTTCCGACATTTGTTTAATGAGTTTAACCCATTCTGACCTGAGATCAGATTCTAAAAATGTCTATTACATCCTGACAGTTTCATTATTAACCCATTCTGACCTCAGATCAGATTCTAAAAGTGTCTTCGATTTTTCAAAAATAGCAGACCTACAAGCTCGTAGCGCGCCACTCGGTGGCGCGCTATGAGCTTGTAGATCTGCTATTTTTCAATAGCTAAAGCATAACATGATGCTAACACCAAAAGGGGTGCCCGGTCAGAATGGGTTAACAGTTTCCGTGCCGCGAATGGATTACTCCAGGTTAATGTCGCTGCCGTATCGGACATACCCGCCTTTTGTTTTATGTGTTTAATCCGCCGTAATGTAATGAATCAAAAGAAAATCCGTCTTCGTCGCGGAGTATGAGACTGGATGGCTTCGCTGTGATGACGAAACCGGAAATCGTCACATGCTGTGGGCTGCTAGGGCTTCTGGGAAATTGAGGCCAATGGAAATGCATTGGTTGCAACGCCTCATTGAAACCAATCTTGTGTGCGTCTTCCGGGTGCACCAAGATGGTGGATGCTACACACAGATCATAACAAACCACGGGAGCTTTTTTTGATGGATTTTCGCGGATTAAAAGCCCAAATAATTCAGCGTATGCTCTAAAGGTAATACAACAATCTCGGCAGTGAAGGGGGGTTGATTAAAATGCGGGTTAATCGTAAAAAACAGTCAAACTGTTAATTTGCAGTTTTAAAATAATTAAAAATAAACAGCGGATTTATCCTGGACCTGATGACGAGGCCGTCACGTTATGATAACGAAACCGGAAATCAAGTCATCATCTGGGCTGCTAGGGCTTCTGAGAAATTGAGCCCAATGCAAGTGAACGGGGGGTTTGTTTGGACTATAACTTGCTCTGCACTGTGGTTTCGTTCCGCATTGGCATGGCCGCTGGCTCGTCTCATCATAACAAACCATAGAACCATTTTCTGCCGGATTTTCATGGTTTAAAGCTGCAAATACTTCAGCATATGCTCTAAAAGGTAATAAAACAATCTCGGCAGCGTAGAATATTTGATTAAAATGAGGGTAAAGCCTTTTATGGAGTCAAACTGTTAAGCAACTTCTCCCCTCTTCTATTTTGAGGGAAAAAAATAAGTATAAATAAATTTCCCTCCCCTGACCAGCACTGGCAAAGCAAAGCTTTTTCCTGCAGGAAAAACATGCGTGCGTGTGTGTACTGCCGGTGTATGCGATAGAAGACTGACGTGAATTAATACCTCTCTGCCAAACGGACACACTTGGCTCTAGCAGACAACTGAGAGATGAAGGGATACTGTGACACTGTCTGATGTTATCAGGACAGGCAGACAGTAGGAGGGACGTGCTCTTTATACAGCCCTAGATAAAAGGCAGTGGGAGCATTATAAACAGACAGGTTCATTACGAAGATAATGACCCAGGAGAGGGCTCAACCGATCTGAAGTGAAGTTACCTGGTCTTTGTTTGTGTTCCGCGTATTAGCATCACAGAGAAGTTTATCATCCGTGCCTCCTCCTCCCTTTCTCTTCTTCACCCATATCTGTCATTCATTTCTCACCAGCAGGCCTTGTCATTCCTAGAAGCTTTTGGCTGTTAAACCCACTTAATCACATGAACCCCAGCATCCCTATTCGGTGAACTAGAAGCTCGACCGGTCTCTCTCTAGCGCCACTGCCAGGGGGGAGGGGGAGGGCTTGACAGAGTTATTATGAATAGTGTGTGTAAGTGTGGAGGCAAGTGGAGTGCCGGTAAGCATGGCCCTATAGAGCGTTGCAGTCCCGCCCCCTTTCAGAACGACGATTGGCCCAGGAAATGATTCTCCATTCATTTTCTCCATAGGCTTTTCAAAAATTATTTATTTATATAAAGACGGTTACGACGCGGACAAAGCCAACTCGGATCGTGACAAATCATGACAACACAATATTTTGTGCCGATCAAATAATTTGAAAGAAGAAAATAAAGGCAGGATACAACACTATTTGTTTTGTTTTTCTTCTTACTAATTATAATCAGCCCAAAACATTGTAATTATTGTCATGATTTGTCACGATCCGAGTTGGCTTTGTCCGTGGCGTAACAGTCTTTATATAAATACTTTTTGAAAAGCCTATGGAGAAAATGAATGGAGAATCCTTTCCTGGGCCACTCGTCGTTCTGAAAGGGGGCGGGACTGCAACGCTCTATAGCAACCAGACACCACGTCGACCCTGTTCTGATTTTGGTAGTGGGATGGGATGATAAAATAGGCAGATATTTGGGAATGTGACACATTCTTGTAGATCGGCTATTTTCGGTGAAGAGACCTAAAAAGGAGGGGACCACATAGCAAAGTGTCCAATATAGTTGTATAAGCTTGTAGACTTCTAACTTAACCCATTTTGACCTGAGATCAGATTCTAAAAATGTCTTCAGTTCTACATCCTGACAGTTTTCTGAAAAAGTTATGTTTGTATGTCAGTCGTTCTTCGATAAATAAAAAAAACAGACCCACAAGCTCGTAGCGCGCCACTCTGTGGCTCGGTCCCAAAAGCCTTTTATTGGCTGTCAACTGGAGCAACAGACCACACCGCTTATCTGAGGACGGGTGGCAGGACAGCCTGGGTTATCAGATTATCAGTACCCATATCTAACAGCAAACACAAGCACTGTAGCTTTTACAGCACTCACAGTGTCAGGGACCAGGCCATATATTCATCTGCTGTTTTAGTCAAAGTCGGTGTTTTACCACAGGGCTCTAATTAGTGCGTTGCGCTTGGGAATCCAGGATGTACATTTGCAAAGGCCTGGGTGATGGTGAACATACGGTTTGAATTTCAGAAGAGAAATAATATCGTCACCAAGTCCCAAACGGCACCAGTTCCAACTCCTTCAACTAGTCGCAAGACTCGCAACTCCTTGCAACAAAACCCTTTTAAGGCATGTCACACCAATGCAACTCCTTGCAACTTCCATTGGAGATAATGGTTGCGAGTAGTTGCATGTTGCAAGGAGTTGCAAATAGTTGCATTGGTGTGGTTTCGGCTTAAGAGAGATTTATGTGTCCACTCTGATTAATTAGTTACAAAAATCTTTTGATCATATCATATTCTAATAAACTAGCCACACATGGGGCTTTGTATCTTTTTATGTAACTAGTAAGCTCATAATTACCAAGTAATTATTTCAGAGCATCTCTAATATGCCTAGCTAATATGCTATTACAGAAATAGCCTAGTACTTTGGATGGAGACTTATGTCTCCATCCAAGTGAATAACAGTCTGAATGCTTTAAAGAAATATGTGCCGAGTGTGAGGGTAAAATAGGCAGTATTCGTCCATCAGTAAATGATCCAGACATTTTAAGTGAGTAATGAGCAAGTACTGTATGACAGGTTCATAGCCAGCTGGCCCTGCGCTGGCGACTGCTGGGTGACGTTAGCAAAGGGGACACTTCCAGTTACAGACGAGATTCGGGGTGTGGAGGCAGCTCAATTTTTCTACATAGCGCCAGCATTTGTTGTCTAGGCCTAGGGCAACTGTATTCATCATGTGGTATAGAATTAAAAGCTGGTGCCAGATTCCTTGTGTTAACAGTAGTGAAAGAGAAATAGTTTGTATTCACGGGCTCTATGTATAGACAGGACTGTGATATAGTCACATAGCAGCTGCTCCCCAGAGAGGGCTGACATATTAACCTTCAGCCAGCTGTCTATGGCTTGCTGCTTCAGCATGAACCCAGGACATACTCCAGGGCTTGACATTAATGCTTGTCCGCTTGTCCGGGACAAGTATTAAATATTCCCGGATAAGTGCATTAAAATGTTATTTACTTGTCCATTGGACAAGTGACTCTTGGTTTCGCTTTTTCTGCAACACTCATACCAGCCAACAATATTGTTCTGGCATTATGGGCTGTGGGCTGGCCTTCCTAATCATCACCTTTCCAATATTGGTAATAGCCCTAGAATGTCTGTAATCTTACATACATTTCATGTATTCCAAATACCAAATACACAGCCATATATCAGTCCTATCAGAGCAGTTAGCAGACTGACCACGTCAGCATGTAAACTTGTAGCACTGTGTGTATACTCACCCAGTAATTAATTCCTAAGACTTTGAGTCAGATATTGTCCTATCCATGTGAAAGTTCTGGCAGAAAACATATGTTATGTAAAATATCTGCACTTTTACATGAGGAAAAGCTAGACTGAAAATATAAAAACTGTTTCGATTGGTGTTGGGAAATTGATCACACAACCTATTTTCTGTGCCCCATACATTTGTGCTTCCTAAAGTTTTGATATGTTCAGTCCTGCAATCATTCCGGGCCCCTCAACGGAGAGAATGTCGTCCGTGTGCAGCTCGTGGAAAAGTGGAGATATTTGACGATCGGTAAAAACACCTTTTCTGCCAGAACTTTCAAATTAATATGAAACTAGTCCTCAAAACGACTCCAAGTCTTAGGAATTAATTATTGGGTGGGTGCACAGGCAGTGCTATAAGTTTAAATGCCGACGAAGTCAGTCTGGTAACCGTGCGCGGATAGGACCGATCTATGGCTGTGTATTTGGAATACATGAATATATGCAAGCTCAAAGATATTCTAATCTAGGGCTATTAACTTGCAAACTTATACCTAATATTCAAACATGTATTCATCAAGTAAAACCAACTTAGTTAGTTGATTTAAAATGTAGGCCTATTTGTGTGCTGGTGCTCCGGACAAGAGACTTTTATGCCCGGACAAGTGAATGGGAAATGTACTTGCACGCGCACGCACTTCGTAAAAATAACTAAATCTAGCACTTAAAGAATTGTAGGTGCATTATTGCCCTTACTCTTAAATTAATGTATATCTGTTGATACAGTGTGTACTGTGCACTGTTAACAGTTTGACTGCGGAATTAATTCATCGCAATGCCCCACTGACTAAAATAGTGTGATCCTTTATCGTAGTGTGGAGAAATAATCCAAAGTGGCAATCAACAACAAAGAGTGGAAGAGGAACACACTGTGCGCCTCCGCCGCCATTAGAATACATTGGGCCTCAATTTCCCAGAAGCCTTTGCATGTCAGTGGGACTGAATCTTTTGCAGTGACGTCATCCTAACGCGTCACCTATCCCACTCTGTCTGAGTCTTAAAACGTGACTTAAACAATGAAAATGTAACTCGTGTAACTTGTTATGAGAGAAGCTGTTCTACAATCAATTAACTCGTGTAACTCGTGTAACTTGTTATGAGAGAAGCTGTTCTACAATCAATTAACTCGTGTAACTCGTGAATGGGAGGGAAAGAGACTGTATAAGTTCAATTTATACTCGACTGTGTGTCGCGACGAGCTTGCTGAACATGTTGTCGTTCTATGACGTATCATTTAGGCATGGCTCTTCTTTCCTATACCCGTCCAGTATTCTATTCTCACGGATATAGCTGTTAAAATACCTGCATTTCCGCATTTACACACACACACACACACACACACACACACACACACACACACACACGTCATCCTACCCTCTGCATAGGAAATTACTAAATAATGCTAAAGTTAAAGCAACACTAGTGCTGTCTGTAAATGATCTCTATTTAACACACAGATAGACAGACAGACCTTTTGGCATCTCCTTAGATAATCGAAGGAGATACCCAGAAAGTACCAGGTGTAAGGTACTTTTGCCTAAAAAGGAATGCCAAAAAAGGCAAGTAGAGATGAGGCAACTCGAGCCGGTGCCATGCAATGGAAAAGTGACTTTATATAGGTAAGCCTCTCACTGAGTGTGGTACAATCCTGTGCATGAGTCTATGTTTGTTCTATAGCAGTCTCACACAAAAAACTAATCTATTCTTAAGTATGCACGCGCACGCACGCACACACACACACACACACACACATAATATGATCTGCACTGGCCCTCATGGGGATCACTGCCGCGTGGCTACAGCTGTTTCACTGCGTATCCTGTTTCCCTGCTACCACCATCCCCAAGGTCCTCACCAAGGGAACCATCCCCATCAAACCACCACACACCAACAGACACTTTACCACGGTACCACCAACCATCTCCTCACCCCTTGCCAGGTACCACGACACCTGCTGCTTATGGTATTTACTATTTACTAAACCAACAAGCAACAAGCAAGAAAGGTTGTGTAAGTTACTGCAACTTCCACACAGGAAATGAGAGAAAGTCACCTCGCCTCCTAACCACTCGACTATGACTCGCCCTGCTATAAAATAGCAGCAAGATATGTTTACAGGCTAATTGCACATCTTGCTTCCCAGGGCCCTGAATTAACCCAGTAAGATTGTGGCTATTATAACATGACAACATCAATGATGGTGTTGTCAGTGAGCCACCATGAACTACAGGCTACGTTCACAACCTAAAGTGAATTTCATACACACTCTTCTTCTTTCTCCTCTTCAATTGAGTACAAAAGGACCCCTGTGGAAACGTACCATAGGCACCAATATACAATGCATATTAGAGGTCGTATAGACGACTTTTAAGCCAAAATTTAAAGAAATATCTATATATTTGGCCTTTTTTCCCTCTATCTTCCCCTATATAATGATGCTGGGGTGTTTTCCTGCAGATTGACACTCTCCCTTTGGCTCCCTCTGGGTGGTTATATCCACTAGTGTTTACAGCCAGGACGCCTCGAGGGCGTATCCTAGTAGCGTGTGGGAGAAACACGATGCAATGTATAATATATATTATATTTCCCCTAAAATATCTTAGTTTTACCAATACCAACATTGTTCATGTGAAATAGTATGTTTATGATTATTTGTTGAAATTATGAGAATCGCTATGTAGCGCCTGGTCTGTGTGGGGTGAAATGCAGCAGCAGCCCTCACACAAACCGGTGGCTTACTGGCTTGCCTCCCGCGGGGTGCATGTACATGTTTCTCGGGTCTGCACAGACCTCGCTCGCCGCGCTGCTCGACTCCACCCGGGGAGAACTCTCCTGGTTACATCAATATGTGAAGTGGGTTGTATGTGCTTAATTGTTGAAATGGTGGAAGTCGCTATAGTGAGTCACCAGTCACCACCACCGGCTGCCTGAGCCTGCCTGGTGGGTTGAAGTGTGGATTCTACTGTGAATCGCAACACCGTTGGTGATATTCTTTTTCCTAGCATGGTTGTGAATGCCTACCGGGTTGAAGCCTGCATTCAACCCGTGCAAGTCGCTCACAACCATGCTAGGATAAAGAAAGAATAAGGTCGTGAATACAAGCGGCCGAAATGAGTTTTCTCCGACGGGTGGCTGGCATCTCCCTTAGAGTTGGGTGAGAAGTTCAGTCACGCGAGGGAGACTCGGAGTAGAGCCGCTGCTTCCTCGCCTGGAAAGGAGCCAGTTTAGGTGGTTTGGGCATCTGGTTAGGATGCCTCTTGAGCGTCTCCCTAGGGAGGTCCTCGATGCACGTCCCACTGGGAGGAGACCAAGGCACAAATGGAGGGATTACAATGCCTCACTGGCCTTGGAAGGCCTCAGGATCCCCCAGGAGGAAGTTACTGAGGAATGTCTGGAGGTCTCTGGTGGAGCTGTTGCCCCTGCAACCCGACTACGGATAAGCGGTTGAAGATGGATGGATGGATGGCTAATTCTCATCCACAGTTTCCACATAGAACAATGTGTGTGTGTATTAACAACGTATATGCTCACTACATGCTGCATTCCAAGTGTGTTTTGAGCTTGTAGATTGGCAATTCTTTATTTGTGTTTATTTAATTTTTTCAAATTGACTAGAAAATCTTTTTAGCAAAAGGTCAGTCAAAACAGTGGTCTAGAGGACTCCCCCAAAGTGGGATTGGCATTGCACCCAAAATCTGGCATCGCCGGGAAATACTAAACACAATCAATGTCTATTTCCTAGCTAAAACACACACACACGTTATTAACTCTAGTCTAGCCACTTTGCATTGAGCAGGGGGACAGGAATTCCATGGAGGAATGGCGAATACCAGCACTCCTCAAAACATGCTCCACAATCCACATCATCCCGCAGGGGGGGGGGGGCAAAGGATTAAATGGCCTCATTCTCAAGGATGATGTATCATGAGTTTGGAACTGCCATCATGCCATGTCTTGAATAATAGGAACAGGAAATAAGATAAACATCTTACATTTTAAATGGGTCAGTAAAATGTTGGCCAGGTTATCAGCCAAGCAAGTTGATACATGCACAGCACAGGCCCTACTTTTCAAACAGTTGTGGCACTCTGAAAAGTATAGTCTTACACTTAGCACTGCAGTCAGGGGTTTCTACTGCAACTCCACCATATACTGTAGATTCTATAAGTCTACAGTAGTTTTCAAAGGGGTTTCGGGGACGCCCAGGCCCCAGGGTTCCCTGGGGGGGGGGGGGGGGGGGGGGGTCCCACGGGGGTCCACTCCACAGACAAATTACCCTCTGTCACGATTTTCCAATCACTTCAAATTATTCGGTAACAACAATTTAAGTATGAGTGACTATTCTTTTTTTTTTAATATCACCTCTATAAAGTGTGTGTGTGTGTGTGTGTGTGTGTGTGTGTGTGTGTGTGTGTGTGTGTGTGTGTGTGTGTGTGTGTGTGTGTGTGTGTGTGTGTGTCTACTCTAATGGCATAATGAAAGTGCAGGTAGCCTACGTAAAAGTTAGAATAAACCCTGCTCTGTTGACATTTAAATTAGAGCAAATCAGCTTGCAGGCGGTTGGTGTTTAGCGACATGTTTATTTATAAACAGGAACCATTCTTTGGCAAGCGGGACAAGCCCAAAGTGAATCCAGCGCACGTGCGCGCGCACACACACACGTACACCTACATTCACGCGCGGTGCGGTGTGGAGTAAACATTGCTACATTGTTACCCCATTTTGTGACAATGCAGCGGCGATAACAATGTTTGTTCTGTCAACGGAGCCTGAACTAGCAGCCTGCCGACCGGGGTGCTCTGCCTCTGCTCCCCCGTACCGTAACCACTTGTTTTTCTGCTGTAATTGTAAAGGACCACACGAATTCTAGATCATTTCCACTCACCAGAAACGGTGTACGTTGTTCCGACCCGGGTCCCCGACCTCGGAGCTTCTTTTCAGGCCGGATGCCGTCTTTCCACCGACCGTGGAGGGGTAAAAAAAAAAAAAAAAACGCTTTGTTGTTTTCGATGTGTTGGGTTATTTGCCTCGGTCGCTGTCGCCTATATCCTATATCCGCGGGGACGTGGCGCCCAACATGCCCGTCGTCACCTCGAAGTTACACTCTAGACGATAAAGAACCAGTGGCGTTAGCTTTTCGAGGAGAAAACATACAACTCAACGTGACAAACGACGCTGAGGATTGATCGTTGTGGTGGGACGACGAGCTCTGTGTGTCCTACTGCCACCACCTCCACCACACCGCCGTGTCATCGAAAATTACATTCAGACTATTCCGACTACAGGGCAGCTAGTGGGGAAACAGCGCCACCCCTGTCCCTAGTCCGGTATGAGGATTAAATCTAATCAAATGTCGCCCCACAGTGGTTCCTTCTGGAGGTTATGTTGCAGTGTTTAATTATGTTCAAAATCAAATCACGCAGCATAAGTTGCATAACAACCGGTTGCAATTGCAAACCTCAAAATGATGTTGCACAAAACCCTGCAATAATTAGGTTAAAAGTTAAAACACAATTGTCATTTTTCATGTTATTTTCTGCACCGAATGATTATATGACCCATTATAATGGGGAAACGTCCCACTGATGCCTTTATTATTATTAATAATATTATTTTATTTTTACAAAATGGTGAAACATACTCATTATGAATAACTCTTCCACCATTTTTCCCCATGTGTGTGTGTGTGTGTGTGTGTGTGTGTGTGTGTGTGTGTGTGTGTGTGTGTGTGTGTGTGTGTGTGTGTGTGTGTGTGTGTGTGTGTGTGTGTGTGTGTGTGTGTGTGTGTGTGTCTCTCTCTCTCTCTCTCTCTCAACAACAGTTTACACACATTCACGCTTTTCTGGGGCCTGTCCATTCAGGTGGGGAGAAATGACTTGAGTAAACAGAGTGGTACATACTTTCCAGCAGGAGTTCTGCTAAGCAGAGAGAGCAGCCTTGTTCAGGCGCTCATTTCCAGTCGAATCTGGAAGGAGACTTAATCTGGCAAGCAGCACCGTCTGACTTTATGCTTTAAATTGCTCTCTGTCACACCGATCCAGGACATACATTATGTCTGATAGGCCTTGGTATGACATATTTGCCTAGGGAACAATCTGCATCTGGGGCATGTGAATTGCCCTTTAATTCCCATGGTGCAGAGATCCTAGCCTAACACCACCCCTAAACAACAAAACATACTGTTGTAGGTTATGTCTCTGAGTGTTGGAATCAAAACCCTATAGGCCTATTGACCCTGGGTACCACCCAGGGCTCTATCCTTGGCGATCACTCTTTTTCCCCTAACAACAACTCTTTTCACAGCATGTTAACTTATTATGATATGCCCACGATAGGGACACTAGGATAAATAAAGTATACAGCACTAGTCACCCAATTGACAGTCCACATTATTTGTGACATTATAACTTGCGTGTGACTGGTGAAACCAATTCCAAAAGTCAATTATAGCACTAGTCTAGCTGCATGTTTGTGTGCCAGTTGTTCTCCTTTCCCCCCCCAATTTAGTTGTTATGCCGATATCCCTGATTTCCCCACACACTTCTTGTCACTTTTGTTCCCTATTGGGTGGTCTGTTCTCTATATTGGTTGGTCCTAGGGATGGTATTGAAATCACATGCCTCGTGGAATTGTATGTGTATTTGTTATTAATTACGTTATAAAACTAACTTGCACTCTAAGAGTTAAAGAGTCCAAGTAAAAGACCAAATGAAAGTGAAACAACCAGTCTAATTAGTTCAAATTCACAAATCCAATTTAAAAGTCACAGGTTACTGTGACTGATGTCAGGCTTTGAGTCCAAGTTGAGTGCTTCTGAATCTGAGTGCTATCTGAAGAGGGGTGAATACTATATTTCCATATGGAGTTGGAGACCACCTAAAAAATTATCAGGTATTCAGCCATTTCAAATGCAGCCAAAACTGACTCAGGAAACGAGGAAATCAATCATAATCCAATGCATCATGCAAACACAGGATACAGTTTTCCATGTAATGAGGTTATACAATCCCTTCACTTTCACGCGATACTAATTTATTCTTGTTTGTGTGTCCAGCCTCCACTTTATCAGGTCTGTTATGCAGCTCCCTCTCTTGGCCAATAATAATCCATAGATTCCAGCTGATGCCCTTCCTCCAAGCCCCCTTTTCCCCCTGGGACAGGCGCAGACATCTCAGTCACCTTTTGGCTCTACCCTCTCAGTTGCCTCAACAGCTCAACAGAGACAGAACCAAACATGTCCTGGACACAGGCAGCCCTCCTCGCTGTCCTCCTCGCACTGTCCTGTGAGTCTAATGCAAGGAACTGTGGGATTTGGGGGAAATGCACCTTTCAGGGGCTTGGATAGGTATTTGAGGAAAATGCAGAGGTCGCTATGACAACCAGCTGCATTGTGTGTGTGTGTGTGTGTGTGTGTGTGTGTGTGTGTGTGTGTGTGTGTGTGTGTGTGTGTGTGTGTGTGTGTGTGTGTGTGTGTGTGTGTGTGTGTGTGTGTGTGTGTGTGTGTGTGTGCATGCATGCGTGCGCGTGCATGCATGCGTGTAGATAAATTGAGTAATGGTACAGTACAGGCAGATGCTTTCTGTGTTATGTTCCAAGTGGTAAGTGTATCTCGGAGAAGAAGAAAGCAAATATAGTGCATTTTAATTCACACTGACTTCTCCTCTGATGCAGTGTCTCAAGAGACAGACGCAGCAGCTGTCCCTGATGGTAAGGACACAGCGAAGGACTCCCGAGGTGAGCATAATGTTCCGTTCCCATCCCTACGACAGAAGTAAAAATATCCACTCTCCATCCATCATCTCATGAGCTCAACCTCCCTCTGTTTCCACCACAGGCTCGCTGAACAGGATCTTCATGCAGGAGGCTGACGCCTCAGACTTCTTCAGGCGCCGCACCAGAAGGGGTACAAAGTCTCAGGATGAGATTGACGGTGAGGTTTTTGCGGTTGTTTGAACTGGGGTTCGGTCAGCCGAGGTGGAGTGTGTGTGTGTGTGTGTGTGTGACTGTGTGTGTGTGTGTGTGTGTGTGTGTGTGTGTGTGTGTGTGTGTGTGTGTGTGTGTGTGTGTGTGTGTGTGTGTGTGTGTGTGTGCGTGCGTGCGTGCGTGCGTGCGTGCGTGCGTGCGTGCGTGCGTGCGTGTGTGTGTGTGTGCCTGTGTGGTAATAATGACTACATCAGCACTTTGTTAAACAGGTGGGATGTTTATTTTGAGTTTAATCTATAGTTTTTACTGCTATGACTAAGGTCATTCTGTTTTTATGATAATTAAAAGTCACTCAAATCGCTAATGCTTGACTGAATGGACAGTAAGGGGACATTTTATGGCTGGCTGGAGCTTGTATAGACTGTGAGGAAGGCAGCAGCCAGAAGCTGTTATTTGTGGCCTGGTCACCTCAGGTAGCGGTGTGCCTTGCCAGACCTCCCCAAGCAGATGTAGTCATAGAGCATACTGGCTAGTTAGCTGGAAGTTGGATCAGGAGCCACAGGCCAACATGGAGCCAACATGGACGCACGCACGCACGCACGCACACACACAGCCACATCTACTACAGCTCAGTTTAGTTGTAAGAGTTTCTTTCTATCTTTTTTCATGTGTACTGTAACATGTTGAGAAAATTCACATATTGCCTGATGTTTGCAGTTCCCATACAAGTGCAATGCAACGTCACTGACTGTTCTGTTGACAGCACGGTGAGACAGGATGCCAAGAGAGCTGTTTTGAATTGGCAGTTATGTAACACTGTACTGTGGGCCTTTGTGTAAAAATTGCTAAGGGCTGTTAAAGGTACTGTACGAGTAACAGATAAAGGGAGAAAAAACAACAACAACAAAATAAAGAGAGAATAAAGAGATGGAAGACAGCGATGGAGTAGGATGGGCATACAGAGCAGGGAGGGGGATCAAATGGTGCATTTATATAGCGCCTTTATCCAAGGCGCTTTACAGAGATTGTGCATTACATTCACCCATTCACACACACATTCATACACCGATGGCAGCGGAAACCATGCAAGGCACCAACTAGCACATCGGGAGCAATTAGGGGTTCAGTGTCTTGCTCAAGGACACTTCGACAGTAACTCTGGGGGAGCCCGGGTTCGAACTGGCAACCTTACGGTTACCATCCAGGCACTCTACCCCTGAGCCACCGCCGCCGCCGCCGCCGCCGCCTCAGACATAAACAAGGGGAAAGTGGTTTAACAAGTGGCTTACCTTTAAAGGCAACTCCAGTTGTTGCAGTGGCACACTGCATGAACATCAATCACACACAGATATGATACTTTGCACAAGAAGTGATGTGTATTCTATATAAAGGATAATTCATGTATGACAGTTAAATGTTTATAAGAAGCCTCTGAAAGCTATAAAGCAAACCTGGTCACAAGGGTAACTGGAACGGTCGTCCCCAAACCTACACACCCCCATTGTTTTCTCGGAACGCTCGACACCAGAAATTATTAAGGGGTAGGCAGGTTTTACTGAGGTTAAGGATAGGGTTAGGGCCCAGGCCGTAGCGTAACGGTCTGGGCACCGGACTGGTAATCCAGTCGCAGTGTGCCGCGGGTTCGACTCCCGGACCCGACACGGCCTTTACTGCATGTCATCCCCCCATCTCTCTCCCGTTTCCTGTCAGCCTACTGTCTGTCCCTTCAAAAATCTATAAAAAGGCGTAAGCCGCAAAAAAAATATCTTAAAAAAAAAAAAAGGATAGGGTTAGGTTAGGCATAGTTTTACTGAGGTTAAGTTTAGCAATAAGGTTAGGTTTAGGCATAGTTTTACTGCTACGTTTATGATTTGACCGGGACAACTCGGGCAAGTAGGTTTGGGGAAGACTGTTATTGTAGGCCTATTCGTCCCAAGGCATCAGCAAGCAAAGTTGTAAATGTAAATGTCATATATTTACAACTGGGCGAGTTAATTCCGGGGCAGTGTAGCTCATGATCATGCATGTCTGTGTTGTCTCTCAGAGTAGCTACGGGTCAGAGTGAGGTCATGACCTGACCTGGGCCATTCCAAACATTCTGAAGCCTCGTGCTGCATAAGCCTCCATGATTGAGATACTGACCTGCATGATGTATAACGTGTCCTTTTGGTTTCATTTGTACATTCTAAGAGTGGGCTGCCTTGGCTGAGTGGGTAGAGAGGGTGTCGGGCATGGGAATGTCTGTGCGGGCCAGTCTAGTCCCGTGTCAAAGTGTCCATTCACCTTTAGCTATTCCTGAAAAGATTTTGTCCAAAACTCACATCTCTGGAGTAATTCACAAAATGTTGAGCCTCGTGGGTAGCGAACATAACCAGCTGGCAGAGATCTGCACTCCAAGGAGCACACTTTTGTAGTTTTACAGTGTGGTCTCTAAATGTACAATCTGGGAACTGATCTGCAACAATGTATACACATTCTGAATGCCCCTGCCAACAGATTCCGTAGCGCAGCTCCAAATCTGTTCTTGAGAGGTCTTTATGTCATTTTTTCCTTTCTCCCGCAGCCGAGCAGAAGCAGGTTCTGTTAGCAGATCAGCGAAAGAGGCAATACCATGAGGAGAATATGAATGAGCATGAGAACTATGCTGAGGAGGAGAATGATGGTGAGTCAGATGCTGTGGAGGAGAATGATGGTGAGTCAGAAGTTGCCACTCAGAGTTGGGTCCGGGTGGGGATCCCCAGGGGTCCATCATAGTGGTCCAGCTGGGTCAGGAGCCAAAAGGGCCCTTACAAATGTGTGTTGTGATATTTTCAGAGTGACACCTGCACAATGCACACAACCAAGCATGACATGACTTGTCTTAGTTCCACTGGATGGATCTCTGGATAGATCTCTTCTCCACTATAGTCTCTCCCTAATATGTAGTCGAAATTGTTAACATATTTTATATTTTATTTTATATTTCAATGATTTTAGTCATCATAGATTAGTTGTTATTTGGTTTTCATCCATGAAAAAAGGTAGTCGAACATTTTTCGTTGTAGTTTTTAGCCGACAAAATGAACACTGATCGTCACACCACTGAACTCTACCCATACAGAGACAGACGAGAGGACCAGAGAGAGCACCGAACAGTGGAGGCAGTTCCATAATGACGGAATGTATCCTCCCTACGACAGGCAATGAGTCTGAGACCAGTCCTGATACCTCCCCCACCGAGAGAGACGCCACAACATCATCATGAACAACAGAGGATGAGAATTTATGACTTGCTTCGCAACTGGTTTCACAACTGGTACAATATGCGTTAATTTAACTCAGAGAGGGTGTACAAATCCAACCAAATGGACCCATTTATACACTGTTGAGTGAGTACTTTAGTGTGTCAATTCTTTGTTGATTGTGGAATCAGAACCACGGGAATATGAGAAAACCCAATATTGTTGTTGCCCCTCATAACTAACTTTTTGGCTTAGGCCCCCTCTGGTTGAGAAACAGAGCCTTAAACTTATATTAGTAATATGATATAATGCCTGCATTGCCACATAGTATTTTGTTGCAGTTTGAGCGTAGCAATGTCTTTTATACTAACATTTTGTACAACATTTAATGAAGTTAGTTACTAAGTTAGTTACTACAATATCTATTTAACCACTTAAACGTGTTTTACAATTGGCTATTTTCAGCTAAAATGCGTGAAATATATTACTGTAAATATATTAGTAGCCTATAAGCCCTGAGGGACTCCGCTCAACCATATGGGGTTTAAGTGGTTGAATCTATACATATAATATACACTGTATATTCTCTATCCTACTGCTTGATAGCTCATGGCAAAGAATGTTTTCATAATGGCCAGATCAAGACAAGAATATCTGATTAATTAAAAAAATACATTTAACCAATGTATAGAAGTTTTCAGTGTCAACTAGTTTAAATTAGGGGTCTTCAACGTTTTTTAGGCCAAGAACCCCTTACCTGAGAGAGATGAAGCAGGGACCCCCACTACATTGGATTCATGGTTTTGATTCGAGGTTTTTGGCACTTCACCTTCTCAGTGAAAGCACGTGACGTAACATGAAAGGGTGTGGAATGTTAGAATATTAATGAGGGGTTGTTTCTATGATACTTGCATAATTTATGTATCATGGAAGTTTGAGGTGCTATAAAACTGATATTTTCTGGGAGAGTTTTGGTTTGGAGATGTGAAGTTGTGAACTGCAACTTTAAATGTGTTTTCAGATATTTAACAACATAAATGCTCTATACTTTATAAAATTAACCTTTGGCCCAGTACTTGGTCTGCTCTTTTTACCATGTGCAACAAACCTCTTTGCCTCTTTGTTATTTTCAGCTAATGTTCCCCCCAGAATAGGGATGCGGTTAAAGTGGTTAATGTAAAAAATAAAGTCCCCATCACATGATTTGGCGGCATCCCTGTAGTATTAAATGGTTAGAGGGGTCGTGACAATAAAAAAGTTTTGTGATTTTTCTGTTTTCTTTTCTGAGCTCAATTGCACCCAAAATTCAGTAGATTTTCTGTGGTCTGGGGTTTTCTGGCTCAAACAAGTGCTTTGATTTGCCTGTGGACTGTTGACGGTGTAGGCCTGTTTGCCCGTTTTCATTGCAGCTCAAAAGGCTTCAGAACACACAGAAAATCCACTTAATGTTAAGTTCAGGTTGTGTGGGTTTAATTGAGGTAATAAAACCTAAAAGAAAAACAAAACATAAAAAATGAATGAAAACCTCATGTCATGAAACCTTTAAGCATAATGCCGTCCATTGTTTTGCTTCTGTGTTTTTACAAAGGAAAGAACAATGTATAAAGACTCCAAACTAAGCAAAGGTAATTCATCAGATTTATGTACAATACACAGAGGGGTGATTCTCCACAAATAAGTCTATATTCACAATAACAAGCATGACATTACGTGGCAAAGCCTTCAAAAGAGAAAGTTCTGGTATTATACTCTTTAGTTTTAGTCCATGTTTGATAATGTAACAGGTTCAAAGACTCATTCATTCTGCCCTTGTCTCCTGTGTGGCCAGTTGAAAGCCTTGGGAGGGACGGAGACAGAAGAGTGAACGCAGCGTCTTGCTGCTAAATTCAAAGAGCTGGTATGAAAGCAGTGACTAAACTGAGACAGAGTACTGTGAGCGGTTTTCAAGACAGCCACAGCCACTATTCAGTTTAACTCAGAGAGTGTACAAATGGATTCTATAAATTTGTACAGTGCCGATTTTACTACTTGAGGAACAGATATCAAGATTATTGATTATGGTTTGTCAAGGCCAATCAAATTTCATTACACAAAGTCCCAAGACGGGCCACAAGAGTAAAGCGAGATATATTCTTTCAATGTAATATAAATGCATCAAGGATATTAAGCAAAAATCCTTCCACTCGGTATAAGATATATATCATCCTCACTATGACGAGAATAATTGAGTAAAAATCTAAACAACAAAAATGTAACTCTTTTGACAACTCTCCCAATGGCACTTTAGATAGTCAGTCACCACCCGCGCCCCAGGGTTTACTTTACTGTCATTCTTCTACCAGGGGTTGGGTTCCATCAGTCTGAATTAAAGCATAATCCCTGAGAACTGGTCACAAAGCTAGGACTCATGGGCGCCATCCTGTGGCTATGGGGGATTTCACACCAATAATGTAGCCTAAAAAATATACAGCAAATAAAACGAGCGATAACAAAGGAACAACTTTTACATCCAGACAGTATCTTTATCAAATAACTTTTTTTCCCTCCACTGTATTTTCTTAATAATTCAGTCTAATACACATTTACACATTATGTGATCGTCTTTCAAAAAATCACAACAGACTGTAAGAAAATAAATAATTCAATACATTTCAATTAGGTCATTTAGTACAGTGCACTGACCATCAAAACTGCCCACCACAATGGTCGCACGCACGCACACACTCACACGCACACACACGCACGCACGCACACACACACACACACACACACACACACACACACACACACACACACACACGTAAAGCACATGGTTCTGTTGACAAATTTCAGGTCCAGAAACCACAAAGCAAAGAAACATCGCATCTGTCATACTGTTGGAAGTTATGACACTGAAACACTGTAGCAATCACCATAGAAAATTAAGGGAAGCCATCATTACAACTACAGATAAGAGATACAGAGTACGGATAATGGTGTCAGTCACTATTATTTACTCGTAGCATAAAGCTCATATTTCAATTGGGCAACATGACTCCACTCACTCGCTCTCGGCGGACACAAGGCATTCAGTGGAGCATCCCGTGTCAAGTCGTGTCACAGCTAGCAGCTTCAGTTAAAGACATAACAACAGAGACGTCATAATAGCGTGACATCTCCCAGACTGGCTCCTTCCTTTACGAGATCCACAAGTCCAGAGAATCCAGAGAACATGGCCTTGGTGGTGTGGAAACACGGTTATGACCTCCCCCACCCTCTCTCTCTCTCTCCACACCCAGATCTGTAATGTGTGTTACAGCAGTACAGACGTGCTGAGCCGTGGTCAAAATGGGAGCTAAGCCGATGCTCCTCAGGTTCCTCCCAGGGGAGCAGCAGATGGCACCAGGGAAAGGTGGCAGGATGGGCAAACCGGGGCGACAACAAAATTCTGAGGGGCGGAATGACATTCCCAACCTCACAGCTCTGTGGTCTCCCAGCTGACCTCCCGCGGAACCTGGCGTCATTTAGTCCCTGTGTGGATGACAGTGACCGTGGAGACGGTGGAGGGCCGGGGCCAGTGTGGCTCGGCCACCACAGGGGCTTCTTCATCGGACGCAACGGAGGGGAGGGGAGGGTCCTCGACACAGGCTGGAGGAGCAGAGGGCACACTGGCGGTGGGAGGACCTGCTGGAAAAAACATGTGGTGAATATGAATTCCTGTAGACAAGCATTGCTGCAGCTAATGGTTATTTTCATGAATCGAGTAATCTGCTCATAATTTAGCTGGTTCTGGCATAGATAGAAACTTGTTTAATTTCAAGGACACCCGTAACTCCCAGGGTCCCTGGGACCCACTTTGAGAAACACTTATCTATGCAATTGTCATAGAAGTCTTCTGAACACAAACAGACATCATAAAAGTGCTTAATGATCACCCAGCTGTCTAATATGGAACAAAAATGCGCATTAACCCAATCAATCAATAAATCAATCAATCAACCAACATAAAATCAAATAAACTTTGAGAGAAAGGAGATCCCGCACACTGTCTTCACTTATATAGCAGTAGTTACAGAGCAGAGTACATTAAGCTTGAAACACTGATAGGGGAGACAAAATGAACAAAGCTCAAGGTCTGGTTCTGGTCTGGAGACATCTTCTAATCTAAAGAATCACTCACAGTCCTTGCAGGAGACAGGAGCACAGTCCACAGATTGGCTCTTGGTTGGTATCCGGCTCTGGCTATTGGCTAAGGAATTTGCATCCATGCTGCTGCCCAACTGTAGACGACGCATGTGGCGGACCACAGCGGTGGCATTAAAAGCTTGCTGTGACCAGGAAAAAGAGAGACAGAGAGAGAAAATCATGAGTTACATGACGGGATCCATTCAAGAAAATGGCACAGTATCTATTTTGGGGAATATTGTACCTGGTGGTCATTATTCAATGATTCAATACTCATCTAAAATAGCATTTTTATAATAATATTTCCTATAGAAATGTTTAGATGAGGTACTTGAAATCAAAGTATTCATGTACTGTAATACTGTCTGCACAAGGACGCAAATTATGTGCTACTGCTCACCCTCCATTTGCTTTTGGCAAAGTTTTTCCGTATCTGTCGACTAACAGATTCATGGATGTTCTTGCAAAGGGCAGTGTCCCCAGCAATCCTTGGGGGAAATAAAAACAAAGTCATATTACGTCCTGAAAGCACAGTTCAAACTCTATAGAAATATTTGAATCACTATTCTCACGCTATCTTCCTGCTAGTATGATATTTTGTGGCCCAGATCACGGTATGTTCTGTCTATTAAAAAACATTTTATTTGGTTGAGGACATCTGCTTGAGGGCGGTCACACATGTGTGACTGAAGGGGAGTGGCCAACACATGCCGAGGTGTCAAACGCGTCAAAGTTAACAAAGCTTAAGCTTGCACTTGGGTGGTGTAGGAGCACCTGTCCACCTCTGAGAAGTCTAGGGATTCAAATCCACCAAAATGCATCCGGTTTGGCCAATCATCTATGTAAACAATTGGCCAGTGTTCGGGGGAGGGAAGTCAGGCCGGGGGTGGGATCTTTGCAGCTGCACATACTCCTATAGGCCGGGGTGATGCCTGTCAGCGGGGATGTTGAACTGGAGGAGTAGGACGGAGATGTTTGCTACGTCCTCCTTACAGGTGAGCCAATATAGGGTACAACAGCAGTGGCAACACAGAAATGTGTGGGGAGACCTAAATTGGCATAATGCATAATGACAAACTCCATGCAACGTGACAATGCTACAAGTGACAGGACGCGGCTGTTTCAGGGACGCCAGTTACTTTCACAATGAAAGCCGTTTCTGATGGTTATGACACCTTGTTACCAGTGTCACCAAACTGTATATTTTGCATAAAGTAGACCACCTGGGAAGGCCTATTATTGGCTAACAGAGCTATTCGTATTAGCCACCTCAACCGGATCGAGACAGCTGCCCACATGCACCCCTTCTCGTTATCTCAGACTCAGGCCTGGCAAGACATTCTAATTGTTCATTAGAGACTCTGCATTCTTCAAGAATCCTTCAGGATGTCGGCTACTAATTGGTGGCCATTTATTCAACAGATCTCTCTCAGGGCTGACAGGGCCGGGTAGAGCCGGGTTCGGAGCTGGGAGCCATGGAGACAGTGGGAGGAAATGCTCTTGGCCAACAAATGCGTCAGCCGGCTGACATGCGTCACACTACTGTTTAGCTACATTGAGATGTGTGGTGCCCTTGATTGTCTGGTAGGGGCTTCATTGTGTCTGTGGTAAGATTCTCACCAGGGGTGCTCGAGAGCCTGGTCACATGTGAACCTCTTGTCTGGGTCCTTTTCCATCAGGGAGCTGATGAAGTCTTTGGCTGAAGAGGGAATGGAAACGGAAATCTCCAGATTGAGATCATCAATAGAGTTGACCAAGTTTGGTTCACATAAATGAACAGTATATAGTATTTGTATGCACTCGTGTAAATGTGTACACATGTGAATACATGCACACACAATTTACACCCCATCGCAAACAGTGTCACTTAACAGTTCATCGTTATCTTGAACATCGGTTATTTTCGGCTGGCAGTATGAATTTATCTTAACACAGCTCACCAGAGTCTGATATGTCATCCCAGTATGGTGCATCAAACTCGTAGTCAGCCTTGAGAATCTGCTCAAAGAGCTTCGAGTCGTTCTCATCATAGAATGGAGGGTAACCGCATAGCCTGCGGTAAACACACAAAGATTACACAACGGTGTGAGAGCGATCATCCAACCCATGTTTTACACTTTAGCCTAATATAAAAAAGGATTTGGCTAGGACTAATCTCAAAGGCAGTTTGATCTTTCATATTGCACACCAGCCATCGGCTCAGAGGGATTAAGGAAATTACAGGGACACACAGGAAAATAAGGGCACGAATCGGTCAATCTGATTTGGAGGAGGGACCCAGAGCATGTGGTGGTACACCAATGAATCGGTGCATATTGTTTTTAAAGAACCACACAGCTGTGGATATGTATTGTGATTTTAATCGTATTATTAAGTGTTCACATTTCCACAGTAACAGACTCATTTGCGAAGGCATTCGAAACTCTTCCAACTGACCTACCCAGTCTTTTCACCTAACAAATGGATAACAAGGCAAGAGATGTTCTCCTCGCTAACGAGTAGCAACAGCAGCACTTTACTTAATAAACACAAATGATGGGAGCTTGCACAAAAACAAATTTCACCCACTGAAAATGACTCACAGAATGTAAACGATAAATGACACACTCACAGAATGTAAGCGATAAATGACACACTCACAGAATGTAAGAGATAAATGACACACTCACAGAATGTAAGCGATGACACCAATAGACCAGCAGTCCACAGCTTTGCTGTAGGGCTTCTGTGCTAAAACCTCTGGAGCTTTGAAGACAGGAAGATAAACCGTTGTTAATTCACAGAGACTGATACATGGGATACAAGCCTGGGGGTTTAAACTTAATATTAAAGCACATTGAATGGGGGAGACACCTAGGCCCCTTTTCCACCAAAAGAACTTTGGTTCTAGAACTGGTTCCATTCTAGATTCTTGGAACCTTGGTGATTTTATGGAACCGGCGGCCATTGTTTGGTTCCAGTTCGGAACCAACACCAATTCCAACTGAAAGGAGCTTCCCTAATTACTTAGTGCTGCAGCAGAGGCACAGTTACACCATTATGACGAAGAGTCAGCGGACACCTTTTATAATTACTGCTTCTAATTATAGCCTTTTCTCAGTGTCTGACCTCATTAGTGGTCTTGTTGGCTAGTGTCAGATCAGGTGAGACTAGGGTTAGCCAATGTCTAATAGTAAATTAGATCAGGTCATCTTCGTATAACTTGTTTGTCTCCTTCTTATGTGAGCCATCGTCAAACTCAGAGGAGACTCACCCACATATCCCGGAGTGCCACAGGCAGTGGCCATCACGTCACCTGTACCCTCCATCTTGGACAAGCCAAAGTCACTAATCATGATCTTCGATTCATCATGGGGGTTGAAGTACAACAGGTTCTCTGGCTGGAAAAGATAGAAAACAGTGTCTCTCAGCTGGTGTGTGCGTGAGTGTGTAGTCATTTAAGAAAACAGTATCATCGATTAGTGTCATCTTTTACATCATGTCTGAAGACATACCTTTGTGCAGAATTTGAGAACTCTACGCTCCCCATAATTGCCTAGCGTCAAGAAAAACGAGCACTAGCACAGACTCTGTTCCACTGATAAATATTGTGACAATATGTATTTTTGAGCGGTGCACACCCCTCCAATAACTGGCTGTGTGTGTGTCCCTATCCCTATGTCTCTATGTATGTCCCTTTAAAGCAATACCGCCGGGTGACTCAAAGTGTCACTGGTAAGCAGCCAAACACACACACACACACACACACACAGTTTCCCGGGAGACGGACAACGGAAAACGTTCTGTCAATCTCTGATTCAGCACAGTCCAAAAGCCCAGTTAAATTAAGTCGATTCTGTCATTGAAATGAAGCCCTGCCATGTAAAATTGGCTTACTGCATTGTTTTCTACTTTGTGTAAAGCCACCACCCACCCACCCACCCACGCACGCAAACGCACCCACCCACCCACCCACCCACCCACGCACGCACACGCACACGCACACGCACCCGCACACCCGCACACACACACACACACACACACACACACACACACACACACACACACACACACACACACACACACACACACACACTCTGCAGTGCTCTAGTTTAAAGTGACTGGAGTCTGCCTCAAAACCCTTGAATATGATTAAGGATTACTGTCATTATGTAATGTAATCTCACACTTCATATCGCACACACCATACTTGTAACTTTCACTAGCCCTCCAAAAGAATGTTTAATACCCCTGCTTTAGGAGTATCCTCCTGCTGCTCTTCTACCTTCTGTTCTGTAAAGCATTTTGTATTCTTGAAAAGTGTTATAAAACTACATTCATTATTCTCTGTAATGTCTGTGAACGCAGGACAGCAGTACCTTGAGGTCTCTGTGGACTATACCCATGGAGTGGAGATAATTGACCGCGTCCAAGACCTGCCTGATGAGTCTGCTGGCATCCATCTCTGTGTAGAAACCCTTCTCTACAATGCGGTCGAAAAGTTCACCCCCAGACACCCTATAAGCACATACAGAAAATACAAGAAATGTTAATAGAGTTCTTAGGAACAAAGTCTACCAAGTCTACCAACGCGCCTCAAGCCTGGAACGGCTGGTCTGGTGCATCACAGGAACAAGGACATACCGATAAGTTGCAGAAGGAGGAGAGGACACTGGAGCAGCACGGATATTTAACACATTTTGTCCTGAGATCAGATTCTAAAAATGTCTTCTACATCCTGACAGTTTTCTGAAAAAGCTATGTTTCTATGTCAGTCGTTCTTTGATTTTTCAAAAATAACAGACCTACAAGCTTGTAGCGCGCCACTCGGTGGCACGCTATGAGCTTGTAGATCTGCTATTTTTCAATAGCTAAAGCATAACATAATGCTAACATCAAACTAGTATACAGAACTAACGTTTCGACCTTGCAGTCTTCATCAGAGTCATGAGAGTTAATAGAGTTCCATTTGTACACAATTAAATATACACTGACGATTTTACCTAGTACAGTCAGGTGCTATACTAGCTCTAAAACATGTAATCTTGAAATTGGGCAACTTGTCATGGATGCCGGTGTACAGTAGCATGGATTGCTCCAATATTTTGGGAAGTCAAGGATTATTATCCAAGCAAAAACACACAATACGTTATGAGTATGACCAGTGGTGTGTGGTTTGGTTGTTGTACTCACAGCTGCATAATGAGGTACAGGTGGTTTGAGCTCTCATAGATGTCCTCCAGAGCCACTATATTCTCATGTTGTATCCTGGGAGACGGACAATGGAAAACGTTCTGTCAATCTCTGATTCAGCACAGTCCAAAAGCCCAGTTAAATTAGGCCGATTCTGCCCTGCCATGTAAAATTGGCTTACTGCATTGTTTTCTACTTTCTGTAGACACACACACACACACACACACACACACACACACACACACACACACACACACACACACACACACACACACACACACACACACACACACACACACACACACACACACACACACACCACATTACAGTATGTGTGTGTCTAGACGACACGTACGTGTGAGCCCAAATCATCATGAACTTCTCTCTTCTGGCTCCTGGTACTCATCTACAGAGACTGCTGCTTTGGAGTTAGGATGCCAATGCAGCACCATTTATCGAATGGTCATTATCAGCCAAAGTGATCAATTCACTCTCAACAGAATTGTCTTGTTCACTCAGGATGTGTTGACGCCAGGTGACACGCTATTTACCTCCAAGCCTGATGGGTAATTCTCCTGAGAGGCTTGGTTATCATTCACTCTTGACGAGAGTGTGTCAGTTGTTGGGTGTGGTTGCCTGGTTACCGTTGCTATGCTTTGACTCCGGTTTCTCTCATCTCCTCTCTCCACCTCCACTCCCACCCACACTCGCATGAGTCGCACTCCTTAATTTCTGTATTCACTGTACGACCCTGAAATCGGAACATTGTTTTTGTTAGAGCCACCCAACCAACACTGGGAGAGGAAGTTGTGGGGGATGTTTGTTGTCCATCTGAATAAGCTGTGTCACGAACATCTCATCACGAGTTTCCTTTTGCACCCACATGGTTGCCTGGACACTGCGTTCTAGCACAGTATTGATTCTATATTATATTCTATAGGTGCTCCTGCTGATGGGGGAAGCCAGCCACTGGGTGACTCAGTAGCATGCCATAAGAATCCTCGCTTTCTGTTGAGCACAAAAAGTTTCTTTACCCTGTAGTGCTGCCATTGTGTGTGTGTGTGTGTGTGTGTGTGTGTGTGTGTGTGTGTGTGTGTGTGTGTGCCTGATGAGTCTGCTGTGTGCATGCGTGTAGGTTTGTTTGTTCCACACGCACATGCACACGCACGCACGCACGCACGCACGCACGCATGTGTGAGCGCACGCACGCACGAGCACACAATGGCAGCACTACAGGGTAAAGAAACCTTTCTTTACCCTGAGCCGTTTCTGAATCGGTCTATAGAATAGAATATAGAATCAATACTGTGCTAGAACACAGTGTCCAGGCAACCATGCAACAGGGTGTGTGGGTGCAAAAGGAAACTTGTGATGAGATGTTCGTGACACAGCTTATTCAGAGGGACAAGTGGGTGAGGTGGTGGTGGGGTCTCAGAGGACAAAACAGCCCCCACAACTTCCTCTCCCAGTATTGGTTGTGTGGCTCTAACAAAAACAATGTTCCGATTTCAGGGTCGTACAGTGAATACAGAAATGAGGGAGTGCGACTCATGCGAGTGTGGGTGGGAGTGGAGGTGGAGAGAGCAGATGAGAGATTGAGAGTCAAAGCATAGCAACCGTAACCAGGCAACCACACCCAACAACTGGCACACTCTCGTCAAGAGTGAATGATAACCAAGCCTCTCAGGAGAATTACCCATCAGGCTTGGAGGTAAATAGCGTGTCACCTGGCGTCAACACATCCTGAGTGTGTTTGCAAGTGAACAAGACAATTCTGTTGAGAGTGAATTGGTCACTTTGGCTGATAATGACCATTAAATAAATGGTGCTGCATTGGCATCCTAACTCCAAAGCAGCAGTCTCTGTAGATGAGTACCAGGAGCCAGAAGAGAGAAGTTCATTATTCATGATTTGGGCTCACAACGTGTCGTCTAGATCAGCTAAAATGTGGTGGGGGACAACGGTCAACAAAGTATATAGGGCTAAAAAATAAATGGTTAACCAACACTCCCTACACACTTTTTTGTTTTTACAGTGTTTTAGTGGTGTGGTTTGTCAGCAAAATCCCTGCTGGTTGCAGGCTACCTGGTCATGCGTTACCTACTTTCTAAGCACAGCGATTTCATTCTCGATGCTCGTCTCCTTCCCCTTCAGCGCCTTCTTAGGGATGCACTTTATTGCAACCATCTTCCCCGACACCTTCTCCCGCGCCATCACCACTTCAGAGAAAGCACCACTGTGAAAGAGAGACACAGCAGGAGAGAGAAAAGGAGCTCACTATTGGTCAGCTTTACATAAGCACAGAGATTATTGACACAGAAAAACGTATGCTCGGTGAACAGAGGGCACTCAGTGGCAGACACGGCAGAGTACACAAACAGCATATTGTGAATATTTACTGAGAACCAACTAAGCCCCTCACTGGGAGCAGCAGCCTCCTGTGTTGGCTCACGGCACGGTGTGTGCACTTCTGTGCTGGCAATAGCACGGGCAAACACTTTTAAAACCTTTAAAAACACCCATTTAGGATTGTAGATGCCGTGTGATACCATGGCCATCTGGCTCTATACGTGAACGCCTTAAAAAGCAAATATGGAATTAAGGGAATATTTGCCCAAGCAATCTGTATCTGTTGCTATGCTACCACAGTCAGTCCACCTTAATACATCTCTATATCTGACCTCTCTCCGCGCACACAGACACAGACACACACAGACACACAGACACACAGACACAGACACACACACACACACACACCCCCCTCTAGGCAGTTTTTCTCTCAATCCAGCTCTGTCAGTGGCTCCTATGTATCAGAAATCTCGTTTGTAGACGGTTCATATATACACATCTTGTTTTTTTATTTTTTACAATCTCCAGTTCGAGATTGTTCCCTTAATTCTTTAAGGGTTTTAATCCCAGAGTCAGTGGGATTAAGTGACCCATTGAATTTCATCAGCATTGTCACAAACGACACACACATCTAAATTGAGATACATCCGTTTGCCACCTTTGAAAATTTGAAAGTATGACAGCTCATGAGGGGTCCATTATATACTCTGCATGTAATCAGTTTCTCACAGCAGGGTCTAAAGTCAGAGCTGCATGGTCCACTAAGCCCTCCTGTGGACATCAAATCCATGCTAATCCCTTTCTCTGCAGTCCAAGGGAGAGGTGGGGTGGGGGTAGTAGGGACACGTATACTGTATCTATTCTACGTCCGGGCATAGGCAGGGTAACGCCCCGCCTGCCTCTGATTGGCCTACCGACTTGACAAGACTGCCCGTTTTGCCCCAATGGTCTCACCAGACTGTCCTCCGAGACACAAGGTTACTCCGTGGAGGGAAATAAAGTACAAGAGAATGACAGCTTGGCATGCGCGACAGTAACTTGTAACTTTTATTTTTGTAGAAGAGGCAAACTAATATTGTTTATGCCGTTTGCTTTGATTGAATGATTGATTGAGCACGTATTTGTATGATTTGATTTGGGTGTGTTCTAAATTAAAGTGTTAGTGTTGATTATTGTGTATTAATCTAATTATAGTAAACTAATATTATACTAAAAAGGATAAAAGATCAAGGGAAAAGAGACCTTTACACTGTACACACAACAATATATTAGTTTGCCTCTTCCACAAAACGTTACTGTCGTGCGTGCCAAGCTGTCATTCTCTTGTATTATATCGTACTTGTATTATATATTTATTTCCCACCACGGAGTAACCTCGCGGCTAGCCTGAGCTAACGTGTTAGGTTTCTGGTCTAGAGGGGCGGGTCGCGGCTGAGATTTGCGCAAGCCCTGATTGGATCTCATCGATCTGTCCGTCACCCCCGGCCCCTCCTCTCCCCCCTAGTGCAGCGCTACATCACATCATTTGGAGCGACGCCCACCCGGAAGGGTTGACTCCCACTTTTAGACCAGAGCGGCCAATGCGTTCCTCCAGGCTTTCAATTTTTGCACCAACAAAAATGAAAGCCTGGTACCGAGGCTACCTCGCGGCAGACTATCAGCTATCCACCTCGAAGGAAAGTCTGGTAAGGCCGGCAGTGTCGGTAGGCTAATCAGAGGCAGGCGTGGCGTTACCATATCTATGCTATCTATGTGTTGACGTAGGATGAATACATGAGGCTGAGGATGAATGAAAACAACACGGGACACCCACCCAGGTGGTCCCAATGATGATGAAGAGACAACATTCCCAGACATAATAGCAGCAATATGGAAATTCAAGGGCCTCTGCAGCTCAGAGAGTTGACTAGTTGAGTCATCATGAGTAGCTGCTATCACAACACCCTGTTGCACCACTTCTCTTCTGATTGCAGATGCTGTGAGGATCATTTCAATTCAGTGTGTGCCACAAGCCCCACCACTGCTACGGCTGCATTCAGAAGCACAGGATTTCTTCACCAACACCCTGTGGCTGGGAAATAGGGTGACCAGATCCAAACTGTTCCTTTGAGGGAAGTATTGCTTGTGTGGGACAAGTGGGACAGGACGGGGTTAGCATCTAATGACTTAAGTTGCTATTAAATGCCTGTCATATTCGACCATAGGCCTAATTATTGGCTATCGTTTTGTTATTAAACCGCTCTGGTGTGTCACTTATTTGCAGGAAAAGAGAGATTTACAACTGAAAAGTCAAAATGTGGGATATCTTTTTTAGAAAAGATGTCTTGCAATCTTGCAATTTTTTTGAACCAAGCATTATGTGGCCACTGGCCACATAATGCACACAGACAGACAAACAGACAAACAGACAGACTGACAGACAGACAGACAGACACGCACACTTATTAAAACTAATTTCAGGCTGGGGAATTGGGAATTGGCTATACTAAATTGGGACTTGAAGGGGAGAAAATGTTTTTCGTTTTTCTTTTGTCTTGAACAGTCTTTTCATTATGTCTGCCCACGATCTCTGTGATTCATACAGTACGTTTGTTTACCCCAGTCACTGATACTAAAATCTGATTTTTTATTTTTCTATGAATCTGTGACTTGACACCCATACTGTTATAAAACGAAAATAAAAAGATTTTGAAAAGAAAACTAATTTCAATCCATTACACCGTTAGTTATTGTGTGACTGCAAAAGATATCTGACCTAGAGAGTCACCAAGTGAGCTCTGACTAAGAGGACTTAATTAGTGACTCAAGTGATGTTCATCCCACTGACAGGTATCACCACAGCATTCGCAGTGTGTGGAAAGTCTAAACCCACACAATGGCACTGCACCAACACTCTATAAGGCTAACTAATGGATATTCACTTTTTATTAAATTGAGATTTTATGGTGCTGATAAGAAGCTAATCATGCGCAATCAAACATTTGAGGGCATCAAGAACTAAGCCAAAAGCCTTAGTGTAAGTGTAATTATGACAATTACAGCACTCTGTGCTTTTTGGTGGCTTTTTAAATAGTATCTTTCTCGAGGTTAGACAGTGGACAGTGCAGCAGTCGTGCTGAGTACTGAATCATCTTGTGTAAGATGTATTAGGACAGCGGGATATGCAAGGGACGCACAGGGGAAGTTGGAGCTCGATAGTCCAGGTGGAGCCTCCATCAATTTAGTGCAAGACTCAGATGCTGTACATTGTACCACATTGTACATTACTGGGGGACACATTGTAATGTATACATCTTTCATAAGAATACATATTTTTTGCTAATACTAACATATTGCATAAAACGAATAATTCATTACACATTAGCACATACTTGAAATGAATCCAGGGTACATGAAACATCTTGAGTGAGTGAGTTGGCCTGGTGGAAGCTAAGAACAGCAGGCGTGAGATTTGATTAAAAACTACAGTACTGTACATCTGACTTCTAATCCAATGTGTAAACAGAAGTTTGTATGGGTTCTGACTGGGTCTAAAGACATATCTGGATGCAAAGAAACTGGTCTATACAATGTGATGTTCCTGGTATGTGAGCCATGTGTTCACAGAGACCTTAATTAACACCTTGAGGGCCCGAGCCTATTTAATCCATTAATAAAATGTGCCCATAATAGAGATTATCAATCTCTGTCTCGGGCACATGACTGTGCACTTGAACTTGACGGTGATTTACATCATGGGCCCCGATGGTGTTAAAAAGTGTCACTGAGATCTTTCCTAGAGGGCTGAACTGCAACCTGATAAGAGCTAATGCCATTCATAATCAACATACACTGTCACACAGTTCAGAGATAGGTCTGAAGAATAGGCTAACCAAAAGATGCAGAATGCTGACTGTTTAGATATGGGTCATTATTGTCCCCTCAGAAGATATGGCCGTAGACGAGTACCTACTACCAGCCATTTCAGACAAATCCCTGAGAAGAAACAGCAATAGCACTCCAAATTCAAGTCCGAACTCGGGATTAAAGAACCCAACTCTCAAGGGTTTTGTTTGTTTTGTGTTTTTTCTCTTTCTTCTCCTTTGTTAAGTGTTTTGTATTGATTGTACAGTTAGGACCCTCTCGAAAACGAGATACTATATCTCAATGGGGTATTCCTAAATAAAGAAAATACAAGAAGGGTGGTGCGAAGTATCGTTTATGGGTGGTTGTGATTATTCTTTTCTTTTTTTTACACATCCAACAAAACAGCCACACACAAATAAATGTATTATACAAGCGCTATCCAGGTAACGTAGATTGAGTAGGGTATTATTTTGTGCTGAAATAATTTCCGACTATCACATGTTATCATCACCATCAGCAATGGTTCTTCAGCCTCTCCTCTAAGTCACTTCCATACTAGGGCTGTAAAAGGGATTTCCCAGAGCGGTTACTTCATATACCGGTGGCTTATGGTTCTGAAATTAGACTTGTGCCGTCAAGTGACAGTCATGTCGGTACATTGACTAGATCTCATTACCGGCAGCCGCACAGTAACGGGAGGAAAAGAAGAGACCATTACAGACACAGCTGCAGGCTTTCCGTCTCACACAATGTTATTGACTGGTGTAACCCAATCAGGCCTGATATTTTCACAAAGATCGATCACCTGTGGAAAACACAATCAAATTGCTGTGTGCTTCTAGTTGTATGTGTAAAATAGACTGACTTAGTGAGGAATCCAAATATAATTATAGCAATGAGTCTGTGCTGGGCATTTTGAGGAGGAAAGGGGGGGGGGTGTACTAGAGGGTGAGCGAAACTACCACGCTTTTATAACACTAGAGGTTCGGGCCACTATGCCCATACATATGAGATCCCTGATGTCATCAGTATAATATGGGCAAAAGGAGGCATGCCGAATATATGCCAGGGCATGCCTCCTTCTGTGCCCATATATCCTGGACCGACAGGTTTTGCAGGTATTCATCCGTCCATCACGCCTCGTGACACGCTCCATATATGGTCACCAGCCCGTCGCGCCTCGTGACACGCTCCATATATGGCCTTCTCCAGATATGAAGATCACGACACTGACCTCATCAAACCCTGGATAGCCATACACGGAGAAGACTGGATCATCACCTAGATCTGCATATATGGAGCCGGCCAGCAACTCTACATCTGATCTTTCAAACCTCAAACCCTTAGATCTCTACATATGGAGCTGACATGTTCTGACATTCCATATGTTGATCCCTCCCCCACACGTCCTTCCTCTTCGATGTTTCAAACTAGACGGGCCCGCCCCAAAGTTATTAGCACAGCTGCGCCCGGCAGCCGGCGAAAACTAGAGTACTCAACAGGCCCACAAATGAAGGCCTGGCCCTATCTGGGCCCTAACTGGGCTGGCCTGAGGCTCTGCCTGGCCTCACTAATTAGCACACATTTTACGCCCTATCCAACCCGAAAAGGTAAAAAAAAGAATGCTAAAACAATGCAACCGCCAGCCTGGCAACTGTAACTGGCTACTGGCATGGTTTGCCCTGTGGCCAATGAGGGATGGGTAAGAGAAAAACACAACTTCCCATATAGCCCCATCCAGCCATTTGTGCCAGACTAGATTTATCACCATTTTGTGTTTTCTTCAAAACCTTTTGCTAATATTTCTACAAATTGTGTTCTATATTCTATAGCACCCCCATCAGGTCTATTATCCCACAATGCCAGTTCAGGAAGTTTGGCATAGGACAGAACCTACGGTATGTGCAAAGTGATGGAAGATTTCCTCACAGCAAGAAGGAAAAGATTGGCCTCTCAATATGACGACAGGGCCATTGGTTCTGAGTGCATCACAGTCAAAAGTACTGCCAGGTCATACAATTAAAAATAGAGAATTGAGTGTTTTACTTTTCTAATAAAATATATACATTTTGTAATTACAGTGAGCTGAAGGATTGGTTGATTGCTTTGGTTACTGAGCTGAGGTGATGATTGGATAAATCCATCTGAACACCTGCAAGAGGAAACCTAGCACGTGAGCGGGGTGTACCTTGGTAATGGTTAGAGGGAGGGATAATCCTTGTCTCTTCCCCTGGCCGAGACTCAGTCTATTCTTAATCCATGGACAAAGCTGTGAGGGATGAGCAAGGCAGGGCAGCAGTGCTGGTACTGGTAGCTATTTCGCCTGAGTGACCCACTCACCCTTCCCCTCCCCATCTGAGCGGTATACTGCCAACGCAACAAGGCACTCCCTCGATTTAAAGCAGCCATAGGTGCCTCAGCCATGGATTCTGTCGTTAAAATAGTTCATGTTACAGTACTTAAAACTTAATAAGGAGCAGTGTATACACAGCAAGTCATAAAAGATGGAGGTGGGCGGTTAGATAACTTGTCTGTGAGCACTCTCGGTAGTGGATGAGATCATCTCATTCTCCTCCTACCTGCAGACTGAATAGACAGCAAGTCGTGATCATTCACCGACAGTATTCAGAGGCTCTGCACAGGACAATGAAAGCCCAGGGGAAAGCATTGCTGCCTGTACAGTAGTTAGAATTGTCTGGTTGCTGAGTGCAACAGCAACAAACACAAGAGTGCAGGGACGTGCACAGTAATACATGAAAGGGGGCCCTAGCCCCTGCCGTTTTGACCGTCGGAGAAAAGTGCCCTCTCCGTCCTGAACTGAAATGTAGCATTTTATGTTGAAATAATTCCCCTCTCGTTCGCTGCCCCGCTACGCAAAATACGCAGCAGTAGATTTCCCCCCCCAATAGTAAAAGTAGACAGTCGTTTTGAGGGGGCCTCCGCCAGGCGGGTGTCGCTTCCTCCTCCGATCAGTGACGGGAGGAGGAAGCGTATATTTTCATTGGGTGTATAAGTCATGTTTTTTATATGCCTTTATCAAACGATATGGAGACATGCACTGAGCGGTGGGGCACTCTCACTTTATTCAAATAGTTGAAAATTAATTCATTATAAAACTGAGCACATGTATTTTTTATCTACTGCAAATAGGGCCTGGTTCCTTATAAATGCCCGGGGTCCAAATCGATTTTGCATATTAACGCTAATATTTGGAAAAATACAGTATAATTTGTTTAAAGAGTGAATAGAGCCTATACTGTCAGCTGTCCAGCAGTCCGAATATTATTAAATTAAATTTCAGAGGCGAAGTGATGTCGGCAAGGTACATGTAGGCCAATATGAAAACACTATATATACTGTCAAGTGAATTAAATAGAATAACATTCGATTGTGGATTAATAAATATAGGCCTATACAAGAAGATTAAATGGGAGGCTATTGTGTAGTCAAAGTTATAAATACAAGCTTGTTAATTCAGCATTATTTTATTGAAAGGTATGGTATGGTAGGCCTTATAGTGAAAGGGGGTGTTGTTGAGAAGAACCATACGCCAACTCCCTACGCAGATGTCTTTCGGGAAACCCGGCCATTGGCTCTTGTTGCACAAATGTTATGTGGACAATGTAGCAACGTGGTTAACCCTCCACAGCACTGTTTGCAAATGTAGTATAGGCTACATTTAGTCACAAAGACAAAAATATGCTGCTGATGAATGGGCAACACACAATCAACCAAACAAGCTGAACACATGGCATTCGATCATTGATGCAGTTAGGTGCGCACATAGCCACTCACAAGTCAAACAAAACGACTAGGGATCAGGTTAGCCAGCACAGTTAAAGCACTTTATTCCCCATCGTTGTTCCTGTTACATTTTCTCATACCTTATCTAAAGCTTCTGTCTTGCTTTAAAGAATTATATTATTTTTCTATGATCTATCTCATCATGGAATTAATGTCAAAATCTTGCTCAATACTAAGCCTATATAGCTTTGTACTGATTGAGTAAATAAGCATCGATCATATTTTCTTCTATGATCTTATCAATGTTCATATATTGCTCAATACTGAGTGTAGATTTGTACTGATTGACTCAAGTATATAGTTAGTATAACCTTGTGTCCCCACCCCCCGCAAAATGGTGTCTGGGACTGGCAGTGGCACCCCTAAATAAAACCCAAATTATGTGGTGTGCGCTGCAAGTGCCCTTTTAAAATTTCGGCCCCTGCCCCTCCAAATCCCCTGCAAGAATGTCTGTTATGCACTACAGATCCATTAAAAGCAAACCATTATGATGTGTGGTTGCCTCCTGTGCTCATGGTCACACAAGCTTTGTCGAGCTGCAGGAACCGTCAGGACAGACTCCCAGGGAACACACATTGTGCCCTAAAGGCGGAATCAAGGAGGTAATGACGCACAAAATTGATGTAGCTATACTAGCTATCTAAATCTACATGTTCCATGATCAACAGATTATACAGCACTTTGACAGAATGTGCCTTATGTTTAGGACTGTGAATGATATTGCAATACTATGCCATTGTTTTGACTATTACCGTGCATTTGTGATGACAAAGTGCTCCTCAGTGGAGGTAATTTTTCAAGAGAAACACTAACACACTCCTTCAATGTCTCATTAATAGCCTGATCATAATAACATTGTGTAGAGAGGGAGTGTGTCATTGAAAGGCAAAGCACACGTCTAAAGAACTACAGTGAGCCATCTCATCTAACCTGTGTTTACATTTATGATTGGGGACTGACCAGCACCAGTACAGCATCACAGTTAAAAAACACCATGGGCCCTGGCCAAATGATTTCCCCCAAGCTTGACACCATTTTCCCAGGCCAATAAAAAACAAACATATTTCCCCTGGGAGACTCAGTCCTCAACACAGACCCCTCCCCACATCGGCACATCAAATTCCAGTCAGCTGGAGGAGACGGGGGATCTGGGTTATAGGCCTTGTTTCTGGGAAAACCCATCAGAAAATAGAGCTATATATCCTTTCAAATGTTTTGACACGTTTTCTCCCCATGAATGTATCACTTAAATTCGCCCCAAGTTGTATGTAAACCATCATTCAAACATGAAGAGAACCCCCTCTAGTGCTTACTCTTCCATTTGGGGGAATTTGCCCTTCAAAGTGCATCACTTCACATTCCGTTTCTCTACAACGTAACTCATCCAGCAAAAAAGACATGAAGTCAAGCAGCATTAGCCAGGGCTGCCATATTTCAGAAAATGTCAAGAGTGAGACTCTAGTGTCTTAATGTGTTCGACGCCTTTCCGAAGGGCGGCGGCGAAAAAAAAATTGGCTTTTTTTAATGTCGATTTGGCCCGTTTTAACGTTGATATTTAACCTTAACACTGATGTCTTCACCTCCATGCCAGCTGCTCTCCCTGCACTGACAGCCTCCTCATGCTTAAAGTAGAAATGAAAAAGATATCTATCTATCTATCTATCTATCTAACCATCCATCCATCCATCCATCCATCCATCCATCTATCTATCTATGCTCCTCAGACCCAGCCAGCCACACACATAGTGCTCAGACCCAGCCAGCCAGCACGCCACACACATAGTGCTCAGACCCAGCCAGCCAGCAAGCCACACACATAGTGCTCAGACCCAGCCAGCCAGCAAGCCACACACATAGTGCTCAGACCCAGCCAGCCACACACATAGCTCCGTAAGGAGTGGTTGCACCACTCAAACAATCTTCAAAAAACTGAAGAGGCTACTGGTGATTGGAGAACCTGATTTGGACATGATCTGATGCAGGACAATGTCACTATGACAGAAAGAGAAGATGGGTCTGGCCACATTCATTCACCCCATAATCTCAGTGGAAATTGGGGAATATGTCAGAAAACTGGAATGTGGGAAAATTCCTTATTTTTACATTTTCTTAGTTCAAACACATCTGTGGGCTCTCTCTCTCTATGAACAGAAACAAGTCGCGATGCGGCCCCTCCCCCTTCACTTCTCTTCACACACACACACACACACACACACACACACACACACACACACACACACGACTTTGTCCCTATAATGTGCATGGGCTATGGCACCGTTCCACTTCCTCATATCATGCAAGAGACGCCACACACCAGTATAGAAGAGAGATAGTCACAGGTCACTTACTCACTTGTTGTAACCTGGGCTATATTGTCTTCCATGAAAAATATTTCGAAGCAATGTTAAACTCCGCATGGCTCATTTCCATGCGTCACAGTGGGACCCTGCTGACGATTTGGTCCACTAGTTGTTTACCCTCCTGCATATATCAGCGCTGCATGCAGATCGGCTATTTTACCGTTTGTGCGGACGCACACATGAGCGTGCGTTATTACGCGGCGGAGCCGCAGAGAAAATTGTTATTTATCATTATAATGCGTGTGAAATGGCATGTGTGGCGTGGTGCGTGGTAAAGGGTTAAATTGCGTGACTGTCACACTCAAAGGGTGAGACATGGCAGCTCTGGCATTAGCCATGGACTAAAATAAACAGTGGAATTTGCCTGCTCTGTGGTCCTAACGCCAAGTAAGTTGTGAAACCAAAGAGCTGAACCATTTCCCTCTGCCAAGCAGAGTTAAACCCCAGACAGTGTTTAGGCTGAGTGAACAATATGAACAACAAAATTACTTAGTGAATAGTACCCAAGGTCCCAACCTATATGAATAGCCTACAAATAAATGGATAGTGAGCTGAAAATAAGATCACATTTGATGAGTGGCTGTTGCCTGTTTACAATGGGTTTATAATATGGATACTGTGTGTGTAGGCTACTCTTTACTGTGCCTGTTTACAATGGGTTTATAATATGGATACTGTGTGTGTAGGCTACTCTTTACTGTGCACTGTGCAGCTCATGTATAGGGTCAGGAGGATGTGAACTTGTGTAGAGGAGCTCTCTTGGGTTGTATCATGATTCATGACGTGGGTAGTGGGTACACCCTACACGTCATGGATTGACACACACAGTTTGCATAAAGGCCAGATATGCACCTTATAATGTGTACATGTGTTGATGGACCCTTATAAAAAGCCTATGTACACTAACACTAATCTACAGATAGGAAAAGTATTTTCTGGAATGCAATTATGTTAATAGTGGTATTATACAATCACACTTGTGATTATATATTATATTGTGTATATATATTGTTCTGAATTTAATAATGATGTCAAGCACGATCATGCATGCACGCACGCTGTCTGATAATGCGGACGTTCTCTTCAATTCTGTCACGATCGATCAGCAGGCGGCAGCAGTTGCCTCGTTCGCTAATTGTGTAACAAACAGGCGGCTTAATTTCAGCTCACAACTAATTAGGCCAAATGTATCTACTAAAACACGTTCACGTTCCGTCGTATTATTGTCGTCGCTGTTGACAGGTCTTTGAGTTGATTTGTAGACAGAAAGACAGACAGGCATATTCAACAGATGTCAAAATTATACAAAGTGTGATTTCCGTGTTATCCTTATCCATACAATGTGGCATTGTCGTCTGCGCGCTCATCATTGTATTACGCTTCATCGCACGAGCCGAGTCCATCATTGCCGACAACAATAACAGATATTCTGTTCTTGTCGGCAAGCGACGCCGTTGTCATGGGACAGCGTGTATCCGTGTAAGCCATTATTAACACATTAATTAGCCAAGACGCTGCCACTGCTGTGCCACAGCAGCAACTGGACACAAAGTTTCCATCCAGAGCTGCGAGCTGGTAGCTGCATGGTTACATTCAAGGCACTGCTACTCACGTCCCGAGGACTTCTTTGAACTCAAAGATCTTCTTGATATCATCGACATGTTTCTTCCAAGAAGACACGTCGTTGGTCTCTCCGTTCTCTCTCGCCATGTCGCACCCGGGGCGCGTCGCGTGCGTGCGTGTACAGACAAAAGTAATGGTCCACTTCAGCAGATTGTTCCTTCCTATCTCCTATATATCGTAAATTTAGCTAATAATTTGCTTTATCCTCGGTCCATCCGTGCAGTCACAGCCTAGCCAAGTCAAGGTGCGCCTTCCTTCCCCGACAAGAGGGTTTACTTTAATCTCTGTCTGACGTAGCAGATTCGGGGCTTCCTCCGCGCCTGTTATGTTATCTCCTTTCCTTTGACAATGGATGGAGCGCAATTTCGTCACAGAATGGTGCACGGCGAGGTCAGACTTCCTACGCTGAACTGAAGAATGATGGTGATGATTGATGATGAGGACACTCCTTAAGTCAGTCGCATCCGAAGTGATGTACCAACATTGAGTAACAGTGGACCGACCGCCCTTTGGTTGTTATAGCAATAGAGGCAGTGGGAGGTCGCTCCTCGATCGTCTCCAGAACGGTGGACAGTTAACGGTTTGGAGATGAGTGTTCGCATTGCACCAAATCACCGACCCACTGGAAAATCTTGTGAAGTTACAAAATAAAAATGCTACCGATTGACAATAAAACTTAGTCAGAATGCTCATTCACATGCATAAATAGTCTTTATTTCAGAATTAGATTGCGATGGTCCGATGGAATTGGAATCTGGAAAGTAATATACTCAAGTAGACATATGCCTGTACAAATTCGAGGGACAATTACTTGTCTTGAAGAGGCCATTTCAATGTTGTTGAATATGCTTTGTACCAAAGGTTTTGCACAGAAAGCATTGCAGGGGTCACTCTCTGAGCATTGATAAAACAAATGTGTCCTAATGTGTTAGTTTTTTAGGGTGCTCTGACTGTAACTAGATTGAAAACATGGACGGGCAGGGTGGAGGTTCTCTGTTGAGTTTGAATGGGAATGGACATTTTGCATGATCCTTATTTTAAATACAACACAATAGTCTTAGATGTTCTTTGTGACCCCAACTGACCCTGCTCCTTGAGAAACACTGCTCTCCTTGACTGGCCAGATTAATGTTATGTTATGGAGGAAAGCGTAAGCATCTGTTATGTTGACACACTCAGGAGGAGCCTTGACTTGTAATGCAGGTCAACAATACAAATTCATCCAATTCCAGTTGTATAGGCTATGATTAGTAGAAATGCTCGGTTATGAGTAAAGTACAATATATATATATTGGCATCAAATATAGGACTTGTGGTATCAAACAAAAGTTGTCATTATGCAGAAAGACCATTCTGAATGACATTATAACCAGAATAGTAATGCATTAGGCTATATTATGCAAATTGCCACTGGCAGGAGTCAAATCTGACCAGTGATTTGCAAGACTTGGGAAAGGTATGTGAAATACTGAAAGCAAATATCACACAAAAAGATTTAAATTGTACATTTATTCAAAAATATTTTCATCAATAATTCATCTTTGGCATGTGCTAGTAGCCCTTTAATGTCACTAGTTGGACATAAAGACTTAACATGTATACATAAGTCATAACCTATAGTCACATCGCAACTGTATCTATCCCAATTAAAAGGCAGGTATGAGTTGAAATGTTTAATAGCTGTGGTGTATAGATTCATTTAAAAATACAGTTCAGAAACATTGTTCATTTTTCTCAATCCATGATATTGATTCTGCCAGTCTCTCACAACTCTAATATTTAAAGATAGAGTGCCATGATTGTTGTACATTTTATTTCCCAGTTTTTCCATGTGTTTATGAGGTGACAGTACCCCTTGGTGTGGTTTTTATGTGCAATGATGCCCTTTGTATTTAGGGTTTCTTCCTGGAGGCTGAAACCTTAACAGTCAAACGTGCCATTGAAAAGAACAGTGATATAGTGACATCACAATATCATCCCCTCACTTTCGCTTGCTGGGGGGAAAATCACGGCACTCCATCTTTAAAGCTAAAACTTTATGGATATCAAATATATCAAACTGCTTGGTGATGCTTATATACATACAACAGTACAAAACAACCATGTCCTTCTGGAACAACAACCTGTGATATTATACAAGTTGTAGACAATATTACTTGTTGCAATCATAATCCTCAACTCTAAGTGCTTTAGTTCAGTTTTATTGTAAACAGAGGTCTTGATTAAAACCAGAACTGTAATGATGCATTTCCAATACATGATACTGGCTCAACTCGAGTGAGGTTTAAGTAACTAAAATATTACCGGTAGTTACTTTTATGTACATAATACAATATATTTTAAATTAAATATTCTTAAATGATTTGTCAGGGACAAGATGCAGAATAGCTATTGAAACCCAGTCTCAGTATGTAAAAATATATTTATTTTATTTTAGTTTGTACACACATTGTTTCAGTAGTTTTTTTTCTCAAGACTCATTTGAATTACAGTTAACTAGTCCCACTTCTTCACTTACATAATTGTACTGTACTAATGCAAAACGTTTTGGTCATCTGATCTTCCTCAGATGTCTACTATCTTCGGTAACGGTTCCTCTCCTATAAACACCCACTCAGAGAAAATAGGTGTGCTAAAAATAATTTGAACCACTTCAGTTAATTAATGCAATTTATTCCACACCTAGTTTTAGTTAAAGGTATATTCAGTGATTTCACTTAATTCAAATATCACTTATTTTTTTGTTTTGTTGTGATAATCCTCCCTACTATAGAGTGTGCTGGCCATATAAGGAGTTCCTCCCTGTCCCCAGTTAACCCCTGGGGGTCAAAAAACCTTAGGTTTCGTTTTTGACTCTCTATCCTGATTGGACGAAAGGCTGGGTCCCACAGCCAAAAACGAAACCTAAGGTTTTTTGAGTGAAATCACTGAATATACCTTTAACTTTTACTATAATAACGAGTCAAGTCGAGTTGAGCTGGTACTACGCGGTGGAAAAGTGACATAACCCTGCTGTTTGTACCTATACAGTACCAGTTACTGAATACAATCATGCTGCATGAGAAAAACCTTTTCAGTAAACCATTGTCAACGAGCCAACTGGAGCCTTGACCACACTTTGAAACACACAGCTACTACAAAAACAAAACAACCAAAGAGTAAAAATAACTATAAACACTATTCACTGTCACAGTATATCTTACACAGTGAAATGACAGATTCAGTATAACGTAATCCAAACAAATCAAAGACCAGATAGATCCTTCAGCAGCTCTGCATTTCAGCACTGATATAGTAGTAGAATAAGTGCCATGTAGTATCGATCCGTATGGACCCACTGGACAACCAACACCAGATGGTGTTCCTAGGAGAAGGTAGCAGAGAGGATGGCCTCTTGTTGCTGGTGATGTATGGCTCCAATGCCCACAGCAGGGGCAGGTAGAGCAGGTCGACTGACTAAACGCAACTGAAGAGGAGGAAGAAAGTGAAGAAGGTGTTGGGGTGCAACGAAAACAACGTAATGTAACGTAGCATAAAACAGAACCTCACTGACAGGCATACCCCGAGTCACTAGTAGTCACTTTAAAAGGTACATAATAATGTGCCTGCTCCGAGTCCAACTGCTTCAAGGTTTTACAAATTGTACATGAGACCTTCCCATTATTTAGTCTTGCGTAGCCAGACAACTATTCCACAATCTCCGAATGCCATATAGTCTGGAACTACACCTCCCGAAATCCGAGTAAGGAAGTTTCCATTTCCGTTCACGAAAGTTTTAAATTATCTTAATTTTATTTATTTTATTAACTTTTCTGCTAAGCAGCAAGCTATATATGCTTAGATGATTTATATTTATATTAGGATACATTTGCGCGACTGTAAAGACGAAACGGAAGTGGGGAGGAGGCTCCACTTCCACTTTATATTTTACTCATGACAGCTCTTGTGTTGCTCCAGACTGTATGATGGAAGCATTTGGAAATTGCGTGAGGCAACAGTCTGGCAACGTCAGACTCACAACTCTGACCTCACATTAACAAAGTGGTGTTTGTCCACAAACACTGCCGTTTTGGCTAATCATATCAATCTGTTTGCAACTAGATAACAGAAGTTTGTAGGGCTGACCCCAATTAATCATTGCACAGCCATTGGCTGCTTGTGGGCATTTTGGTTAGTGTGTGATGGAGTGACTGTTGTCTGCTGGGTATGTTGTCCCCTTTGGATAAATGGCCATGGCGATCTTTATGAATGTTTCACCTCTGAACCAAACCGTTTTATAAGAACAATGTAAAATAATATTTTTTACATGTACATATAGATCATCAACAAAAGCCTAAGTAAGTTTAAGATTCTCAATGACAGTTTACATTAGGCTTGTCTCTAAACAGATACAGTATATCAATCTTAGGAATATTCACCAATAAGAACAAAACTAGGCTTATTTCACAAGGACAATGTTGAGATTTGCAGTATACCTCTAGATTACCAACAACTATTTGAGTTGGCATTTCCTGGTTTTACAAAGGCATTGGCTGCTGTTTGGGAATTGGGAGGTTTAGTAGGTTAGTACCAAGTTGGTACTAGGGTTGGGTTTAGTTAGGATTTTCACGGTTCCGGATCCTTCCCGGATCCCTCTTAACGGTTCGGGTAATTTTCCCCCTTTTTTTCTGACAGATTATGCTTATATTATAACGAACCTAACCAAGTAAATAAACACAAATTCATTAATTCAATTATTGAAAATGCACTTTACAATTATGAGGTGGCACTATTATTTAAACTTCACCACCACCACCAGCTAGCCACCACAACAATATCATTGTTGCAATTTGTACTGTATATTGCAATTTGTACTGTATATTAAATATACAGTACACATTGCAATAATGATAGTGGTGACAAATGTCTTTAATGTTCAGATTAATTTAATATTAAGAAATCCTTATTTAATATTAAGGAATCCTTACCCTAATGGAAACAAGCCATAGTGCGTTCTTGCATTATAAACTCCTCTTAGCAGACCTTATATTGAACTGTAGGCTACGTTCCTGTGCTTTTTTCTGCAAACGGTTTATAAAGTAATCAATCTATGGAGGTATATGCACCAGACGCTGGGCTCTCAACAGTGACGCGATTAATTTAGAGACAAATCAAAAGCAGTCGAGTTGCTTATAAGTTTTAAAATGCTCTATAAGTGCTCTATAGTTAACGTGATTCATAAAATATCAGACAGAAAGACGTCGAGTCATTGGCGTTCTAAATTAACACCATTAACAACAATTGTACGTACAATACGCCTAATGAAAAGCTCTGTAGACGTTAGTAGTTTTTATTTTCTATTACGTTACTAGACTGGGGAAAGTGAACCAGCCTTGCATCATCCTAGTCCCCCGCCGGCTGTGGTGGAGCTGCGGGGAGTGCAGGCACGGCTTTCCGCATGGCTCACAAACGCGATGTGCCTAGATTCTATTGAGTTGTGGACTCGTGTAGGCATATTGATTTTGAGAGGTTTCCTCAATGTGGACGTGGGGCAACTGGTAACAACCTTTGCAGGGAACTATAGCATCGCATTTATTGCACTTTGCGTGCTCAGCCTCAGAGTCATTTCCCTCTCTGTTAACCACACTTTGGAGATCTCTTCGACATACTGTCTTACTCGCTCCGTGGCAGTCGCTGAATGAGTCACCCCAGGCTCTGCTTGCATGCATGCACAGCGGAGCTAAATGACGACTGATGAGAACAGTTTGGGGAAAGGTTAATAAAAAAACGATGGAACTGGCTCCGGATCCGCAATGTCGGAACCGGGTCTGAAATGGACCCGGTTCCGAATCCCAACCCTAGTTGGTACCTTGTCTGATTATACATTCACCTATTGACACTGATCGCAGAGCAACCAAACTGTTAAGTGCTTTGTATAAAGGTGCTAAAGAAATGCAGACCATTTACACAGAAAATATGCCAGTGCAGCTTTTTATATAATTAATGTGGGTGGCTCTCGAGACACGACTTACATACCCATTTATATACCCTCTGTGGAGCCAGTAACAATCTCAGAGAGCCAACATTTGTTTTATTGCTTAATTAAAGCAATTTGGTTAATAGGTGGAAAATGTGCAAAATATCCGAACCTCAAACAAAAGGTAATCGGGACAGCCCTCGTAGTTTGCAGGGAGGCTGTCGTTTCTGAAATACTGGATCTACCGTGTCCAGCACCGACAATCATACTACTCAGTCAAATAAGTCATCGTACCAAATGTGTCTCCGAACAGGACTCGTCACCCTCTTTGCAAACATACAGTAGCTGCAGCCACATTATGAGCTGATGTGTAGGTGTACCAATAAAGTGGCTACTTGTATTTTATACTAAACTGAGCTGAAACAAAAACTGTGAAAGGGCCCTAAGAAAGTGATTGACAATTGCATACAGTAGATGTAAAGTTTGTATGAAACAACTCATGATGGCTCACCTTGCAGGCCAGCTGCTTCTCAAACCTGGGAGCTACAAAGGACCAGGGACCCATGTTCTGTGGTTCTTCCTGACTCCAGATGAACTCTGCAAAAAAACATGTTTCAGTTCATAACAATCAAACATTGACCTCGCTCAAAGTCTTCAGGGCTACAATATTCTGTGCTGACAGTACAGAAATGTGCTCTGTGAAGTAAAGGCTGCAACATGTTAATCAAACTGATCGATTTAATCAATAATTCAAGGAAATATTCCATCAGTAATTGATCCTTATTTTGGTCATGATATTATAGTCGAATAAAAATAGTTAAAATTGCAATTTTTGCAAAACACCATTGTGCAAGTAGCCTGAGCTAACGTGTTAGGTTTCTGGTCTAGAGGGGCGGGTCGCGGCTCAGATTTGCGCACGCCCTGATTGGATCTCATCGATCTGTCCGTCACCACCGGCCCCTCCTCTCCCCCCTAGTGCAGCGCTACGTCACATCATTTGGAGCGACGCCCACCCGGAAGGGTTGACTCCCACTTTCAGACCAGAGCGGCCAATGCGTTCCTCCAGGCTTTCAATTTTTGCACCAACAAAAATGAAAGCCTGGTACCGAGGCTATTGTGCAAGTAAGAATAAAATACTCCAACAAACTTCAAAAAGTACGACTCCTTACCCCTTTTCAAAACCACACCAGTCTCAGAAATGTCCACCTCCCATGTTTACTGTACATATACGTTCATTGCTACTAGTGTTGATTATATCTTGTTTACAAAATTATTATTAAATGTCTTCATGAATTGAATACACAGGACCACAATGGAAACAAGCCCTATAGGGCTTTTTGTGTTATCCTTTTAACAATCATTGTAAACCATACCTCTGTACAATCTGCAAACTGTTAATAAATTATTAAATCAAAGAAATCACATCAATCAACATTTTAAGTGGATCAATTTGTTATTACATACATATATATATATATATTTGTAATATTTAAAATATGTGCTTCTCAATTAAAAAAACAAATCAATAGAATAATCGCAAAATAAATTAATAGATAGTTGCAAGCCAAAAGAGCAGCCAGCACATGTTGGCTCACAATACCTTTGGCATTGGTGTATTTCTGTAGCTCTTGCTGTAGAGCCTCCAGGGGGAAGGGGCACAGTTCCTCCAAGCGGATGAGAGCAGTATTCTGGTTGGCTGCTGCCGTCTCCCTCTGCTTCAGCAGGGCATAGTAGTGCTTACCAGAGCACAGCACCACCCTCTGGACACTGTTAGGAATTGCGTGTGAGTGAATGAAAGCCAATTTTCTATCTCCCTTATTTGTTGTCCTGGCATCTCTCCCTTGCATGACCACATGATTACTTTTTTTTGTCTTCAGGGTCCAAGCATGCAGTGCATAGGCACCCTATTGTATTTGTTAGTTTTATTCCTTCTTCTGCTGTTCCTGGTGTACAGTAGCTGTTTACGAAACTAGGTATACAAATTGGTCATACAAAACAGCCATTGGCTTAAGGCTGGCGCTATAGCAGTGCCAGTCAATTGAAAATTCAAATTTGAACTGGCCTTTTTGACCTACAGCCATGAAACTTAATTACACATTATGTATCTCCTCATGAGGAACAAACTTGCCACTGTGACCTATGATCTCTGACCCTTGGAATTTCCATTTGGACTTTTCTGAAAAACAATTAAATCTTAACTCCTCCTGGGATTTTCTAGCACTCTTCTCTAAACCTTCTACACACCATGCATTTATGTTTGTAGGGGGGTGGAGTAGGACGAAGGCTCTACGTCCTCACTGGCAAGTGAGTCAGTAGGATAAAACAGCAAGTTCCAACACAGAAATGTTGTGGGGGAGGAATCAATTGGCCTAATGGCTAAATTGGGGAGAAAGGGGAGGTAAAAGAAATAATTGGCTACTCTAAAATGATTATGAACACTAAGAGTACAATATGCATTCCATACCTTTCTGCCGTTACTGTAGTATCACCTAACACCGGTCTGAAAGACATTCCTGGTGCCAACTCAGCTAGACTGGAGGCAGCCCCCTGGGTAAAGAAAAGTTTGATTAATTCCTTGAAACAGCTCAGTGAAAGCACCAAAACTTAAGAGTTATACTACATAAAATACTATAATAACCATCATCATGACCTGACGAAGATGTGACTGATACATCGAAACGTTGTCGCTGTCTTACTTGCCCAAGATAATAAAATAAGGGCTTAAACTGTCTGATTTGCTCCAGTGCCTCCTTTCCTCCTATAATAACCAGCTATGAACTGCACATCAAATCAGCATGATAGTGTCCCAGACAGTGTTGATTTTGTGGACTAAAACTATTAGTCAATGATGCCGTCGTTTTATCCGGCTCCGCCACTTAATGTAGTTTCTTCAAGATCAGTGTTAATTTTGCCAACAACAAATATGACGATAAATGTTCGTCGTACTTTTTATCGCCGACAAAACGAAATAACTAAGCTATGATGACTAAGACTAAGTATATTGCCAATTTCGTCAACAAATAAAAACTGGACTAAAAAAATGTTTGGGAGAGACTGGTGGAGAAGAGATCCAGTAGAACTAAAATAAAAGTAATTTTATGTTAGGTTGTGATCCAGTGTTGTGGTCTGAAAATGGCAGATCGGCTATTTTCAGCACGCAACCTGAACCAAGTGTAAAATCTGCCATTACAACAGCATCAAGGCCCGCCAAAATACATTTTAGTCGACAAAATCAACTGTAGATTTAGTCAACTAAAATCTAGACCAACACTAAAACACCACAGATAATGACATAAAAATACTCAAAAGACTGACTAAAACCAAATAAAAATGTGCTGTCAAAATCAACACTAGGTGTTTCTCAGTCATACATACAGAGAATCTCAGCAGTGTCTTGGGTCCAGCCACAATGAGGGGCTTGCGGAAGTTGCGGATCATCTGTCGCCTCAGAAGGTGGAAGTACTGAGCTGCCGTTGTGGGGTTGACCATACCCATGTTGACATTATCACCATCCACCCCCTCTTCTTTACTGTCACACATCTGAACGCACCACAGACAAACACAGTGTGTATGATGGCCAAGTGTCTATATATGACAACTTGAGATTGAGAATGCTTTGGTGGCAAGTAAAATAATTCTGGTACCCATGTTGTAAATTGTAATTAAGGTCTAGCACACCTGGAGGAAGCGTTCCATACGGCAGGAGGAGTGTTCAGGCCCTGCTCCGTCGTAGCCATGGGGCAACAGGATCACTATTCCACTCTGCAGCATCCACTTGGCTTCACCTGGGAAGACAGGCATTGCCCGTTTGTGTGTGTGTGAGAAAACGTACCAATTTATAAACATTCCAAGTGTTTTTACATTAGAATAGGGAGAGAGAATGATCAATTCATTACCTCCAGATATGAAGGTATCAAAGATGATCTGTGCTCCATTGAAAAAATCCCCAAACTGAGCCTCCCAGATGGGCAGGAGCTTAGGCTGAGCAATGCTCATGCCATATTCAAAGCCCAGCACCGCCTCTTCAGACAGCGGACTGTTACACACCTGATGGAATGCACACAGATGCATCATGTCCACAAATGAAGAATTAATTTAAACTCCATCAAATGACGGTGTCGCTTGAAGCAAATAACTGATTTTAAAGCTGCGACAAGTTAGCTTACTGTATGTGTAAGTGTTCAGTCCGCTATTTTTTGAAAACTTCTGAATAAGACTTAAGTGGTTAAATAAAATGTAGTTTTTGTGTTAACTTTACTACTACATCATTTATTTGTTTGCTTAAAAAGAATTCTCAGATAGAAACATCAGGTTTTTCAAAACCTAGGTAATAAGTGGTCTAGGACTCGGGGTCAGACCCCCAAAACTGGCATTGGTCGGCTTTTAATTGTTACCTCCAGGAAACCTTTCTGTTGAGGGTCAATGTGGTTGAGAGGGATGTGCATGGTGTCCGTCTCCTGACATACCACCATGGCATGTCGCTGACTGAAAGTGCCTCTGCCAACATCCTGTCCACTGATACGAATGTTGAAACCTGGAGGGCAATTCCATAAAAGAACACTCATATAAAGTACATTTAGGAACACTCATTAACATTCATGCTGAGTATATTCTCTTTTTGGCAATAATATGAAATACTGTATAGACCATAACTGCACACACGCACCCTGGCAGAGAAGAGAGCCAAATGCCATGGCTTCTGCTGTGGACCAGTCCAGTTTGGTACCCTCCTCCACCTTCTGAAGCCGAGCCTGTGGATCACACCAAATGTCCATCATGTCCCATCACTGGACACTTCTACATACATGTAACATGAACTGCCTTAGGGGTGTTCGCATGTCCTCCACTGTGGAGACTGGGGTTCGATGACTCTGCAGTGCCTCCAGCATGGCTGGGTGCTCTGATCAACACAGAGCAGGAGGGTAGCTGGCAGGGGAGGCTGATCTGTTGCGGTCCTAGGGACTCTTATACAATGGTCGCCTTGGTCGGGACACCTGTTCAGGAACTTGAAGGGATAGCTTATTCCCTCCACACACATACGTCCTCCCAATGAAATGCCTCACTGTCAAGTGAAAGGAAGTGGCTGAGAGACAAGTGGTTTTCTTTCTACACCATCCCAAAGACATAGTAGGAGTTGGCAGTGACATGGACTAACATACATTGCATTATCTACTATCAGGGAGAAATATGAAAGAAAAGGAAAACAAAGAGTTGGATCATAAACTGCTCTACCTGTACATGGGTCTTCAAGAGGTGGCTGTGTAGCTGGATCTCCTCTGGGATGTCCACAGACTTTGCCGCCACAAACTGCAACAGAGGGAGGGGGACTCCCGTATCCCAGCTGCTGACCCTGGCCTGGGGCTGAGAGAGGTCACCCCAGCGACCCTGCAGGTTGGTAGCAGCTGGGATGTACTGGGACATGTTGGCCAACTTGTCGTTCAGCATGGCGTGGTGCTTGGTCTTAATGTCACCGCATTCTGTGTCCGTCATTAGGCCTTCTGAGATCAGCTGGTCAGAGTAGGAGTCAGGTATGCTCTTCCTGGAACTGTGATGGTGGCCGTGTCAATACTGTGCAACAGTGGAGCTTTCTTCTCCATAATGTTTGTTAATAGTACCGTTTAGGAACTCAGGAAAAATAGGAGATGTATGAAAAGGTTGTGCAGCATACACACATGTTTTTGATCATACTTGTAAATCACGGCGTGGCAAAGAAATTAGTGTGCACAACAATGCACAATCCATCCTATTTTTACCACAAATAAATCTATTGATACTCTAAACATCTATGTTCATATTAATATATTGTAGTTAGTTCCACATAATTTGTATGTATACACACACACACACACACACACACACACACACACACAGTATATACACCCTTGATACATATGAAACATAAAAATTATGACCTGGTGAGTATGTGCCAATTGAGATATAAACAGAGTCCCAGATACAAAGAGTAACAGTATGTAAGGTATTTCCACACCTATGGTAAAATATGCTAACACATGATGTATTAACCTGGTTAGTAATGGTAGATGTGTGCTGCAAAAGGAATGCGTACTATGCACGCATACTAACCGGATAACCTTGTACATGGCAGGGTTTGTGAAGAAAGGCTCATCCAACTCATTGTGGCCCCACTGACGGTAGCACAACAGGTCAAGAATAACATCTTTCCTGAAACGTCTCTGGTACTCTACTGCCAGCCGCGTAGCCCTCAGCACTTCCTCTGCAATGTCCCCGTTCACGTGGATCACAGCACAGTCCACCATCTTGCCTGGCATACATTACAAATATACGCATTATTCTGACTATTGCATGGGCCAGGGTAAAGATTTCACTGGAAAGAAGCAAAACAAAAACGGAAATGTCAAAACAGGGAGCTGAACAACGCCACCAACAATGGCACCAACATAAAAGACTTAAAGCTAGAAAAGCGTGCTCTCAGTACAGGTTACATTTCCTAATAATAATACCTGCGAATTGATTACTTAACCACTCTTTTCAGTCAGTTTGAACTCTTCACACACAGGAAGACAGAGATCTCCATGTGGGACAGTTAGAATGGGTGCTATGACAAGTTGACAACGGGTATTATTACGTTCCCAAGTTGCATCGCTCTCAAGTAGACCGGTGGCCAATGGGCACGTACAGGTCTAGTAGATTGCTTGAAATGCAGGGAACGTGTCTTGGTTATGTTTATGTATATAATCTGTCTTGGCTTCTTTAGACAGACCCCCCCCCCCCTAGCGTGTGAATGTTATGTTTGTGTACTGTATGTGTGTGTGTAGCACTAGAAACAATCATTAATTTGATGAGTCCAAATTGTGACTTACCAACATCACTACAGTACAAAGAGGACCTCGCTCTCTCAGATGGAGTAGTGTAACCCACTTGGTTGTTCACTATAAGGTGAATACTACCACCAACTCTGTAATGGGGGAGTTGTGCGATGGTAAAGGTCTCTGGAACAATCCCCTGGCCAGGGAATGAGCCATCACCATGAACCTGGGAAAATATTATTTAAAAACGTCCAATTATGACTGGCCTTCCTTTTTATAGCAGCAATATTTTAGATAGTCATTTGTCTGTAATCTTTTCTATTGCATATGTTACGTTCACGTTATATTTATCATATTTTATCATATTTTCTGTAGACTTTGATGCAATAGAATAGAATAAATAATAGAATAAGAATAGAATAAACTGCTGATCATAAAACATGACTCAGCAGGATTTTTTTTTTTTTTAATCTGTATTTTCCCAATTTGCTGAGTGAGGATGCATGTATTGTCTTTTTCAGCACCACCCCTCTCCACTGCTCAGGTGGTGATTCTAAGCCGGTACCTGTAGGCAGATGACTTTGTCGCCTGGCTGGGCGTTGTCATCACGGGAGTAGTCTCCTTGTTGCCTGAGCTGCTCCCTGGCCCGGGTCTTGCCCTGGGTGACAGGGTTAATCGCCTCCAGGTGAGATGGGTTGGGCAGCATGGTCACATGAAGAAGGTGTTCAGCTCCAAAGTCCAGTTCCACAGAGGATGTGAGGTGGGAGAGGACATCCCCGATGGCGGGAGAGTCCTCAGGGAACTCACTGAGGCCTCGCATCTTACGGAACATCATCTATAGTATGCAAGACAATTGATGATCATTAAAGTTTACATTGAAATGATTTCCAAATGAATTGCCTAAGTTACCTAATGAACGACAACAGTCTAAACACTTTGGAAAAGCTTTCCGTAGATCAAATTCTGGATATTTTAAATATTGTCAAATTATATTTTAATTTGAAACTACAAATTAAACTACTACGCAATGTCGATTTTATTTTATTTTGTTTAGTTTTCACATTTGTTTGTACTGTATGTTTCTGTCATTGTTCAAAAATTAATACAATTTTAAGTGATAAAAAAAAGAAACTACAACTGTTCATTTGCTGCTCTCTCTGCCTCCACAATACAAAATCCAATACGTTAATAGATCTCAAAGTTCAATTTCACCATTTTCGAAGCGCTGAAATTCTGGAAATCATTTGTAAATACAGACTCTCTGAAATAATAAGGTTCCACATTTATTCCCCTTTATCCCCAACTCTAAAATGTCCTTGAGGAACATACTGAATCCACACCAGCTTCAGCGACAGGCCAGTGCAGTCGACCCTGCCCTCATACAAATGTAACACATTACTACCATCACAAAAAAGGGAGGGGGAAAGTATAGTGGACTTGCCACTCTCATGTAAGACAGTCTTGTACTCTGACCTCTGGAGGAAACTTCAGGAGTCCTGTCAGGAGGTTGAGTCGACCTCTGTGGGGCATGCCGATGAGAACGTCGGTCACCCCGCTGTGGGCTGCCTGGTGGAACAGCTGATAGAAACATCCCATCATGCTCTCTGCCCCCTCTCCTCCATAACGCTTCACGGTAGCAAACTTGGTGGCTAGAAAGTGGTCGAATGCCTTAGGACAGGAACATACCATGATTAATGATTGTCCTGAAATAAGTGAATAGCAAACATGTAGTGTCAAAAGTACAAATCACAACTATTACATATAAAAAGTTAAAAACTATATATATTTGTTGTTTTGCGCGCACACACACACACACACAAAATCTTAACTGTACAGGATAATACACCATCTAGACAAACTACACGCATCAGTCCACATATATTCATTTAGCATTTGACCACAAAGGAAATGAGCTCCGAAGCTTTATTGTGTTATCCTTAACCGGTATACATATATGTATGCATTTCTGTAAATAAAGACCTTTAAACCACTTGTCCACTCCACCACATTGTACTCACCTGTGACTCAAGCATGAGTTTGGCCAGATTCCTCCTCTCCTCCGTGGAGAAGGTCTCCTTCTTCATCTCCTCAAAGCGGTCAGCGATCCACTCCCTCTCCTGAAGGCTGCAGAGCTGGCTGGTCTCCACTGAGATGTGACCACAGTAGGCATTTTCTAGGTATGCCCGCACCTCCTCCACCGAAGCCTCTGCCTTGCCAAAATTCCGCAGTCCTGGAGAAACAGAGAGGTGGCAGCATACATTTATGTGAGACGGATTGGGAGTATTTCTTTATTGTACTTTGGATGGCATTACCTCTGTCCATCAGGAGTGACATAAAACACTACAGTGACATAAAACATAAAATATGTAAACTTTTTGTATTGTAGGAGGCTGTCTGTTAAAATTGGTTTCAGAAGCTGTGTCGTATTATTAATTTATGGAGATCCAGAGATGTCATCAAGAAGCCTTCTCATAGAAGGAAGCATGAGGTCAGTCTGCTCGCTCGCCCCCCTCCCACAGGTTGGCAGAGCAAGTGTGGCGCGCAGGATTACATTAGATAATTGACACTGGGTTGTAGAACAGCCAGCCATTTACCTGAGGTGTTGAGTTGTCCTTGTATGGAGCCAATCAATAGGTCAATCTCTGGTATAACGTCAACCACAGGCTTGTCAGGCAGTAAAGGGTTAATTTTGGCAGCTTTGTGTCCATGTGCGCGGTATGCATCCACCAGACGGGCAAGTCCATGATCTGAGTATGAAGTAAACAAGAAGCACATCAGCTGTCCCAATTATTGTCATCATGAGCAGCTTTTCAGGCATTAAGGACACAGATCTATATTATTTGCAAAACAATATAACACTGATTTAAGCACAATTGTCTCATACCGGTTAGCTCAACCGTCTTTGCATGCTGCGGGTTCGAATCCCGAGACCGACGGCCTTTGCCGTGTGTCTGGTGTCACCCACCTCCCCCCTTTCCTGTCCGTCTACTGTTCCCCATCAATACAGGCATAAAAAGCCCCAAAACAAATCTTAAAAAGAAAAAGTGTCTCAGACCGAAATAAATAATTTCAAGTACATACATTGGTTTTCTAGTTCCAAAACAATTCCCACGATTCCACAGGTTACACACACACACACACACACACACACACACACACACACACACACACACACACATTGTATTTAACTGTACTTTAATGTGCCGTTTTTCTGCAAAGTATTCAATCAATTAACGCACACACACACACACACTTTCTATTGACACTTATTTTCTCATTTATAGTGTACATGTACCTGTGTTGTACTTGTGTTGTTAATATACTTTTGTATTTGTTGTAGATTGTTGTTATGAATTAAAGTGAGATTAACTTTATAATGGGTTTTCAATCTCACATGCACAATCTGTTTTTATCAAGTTGTTGATTGTGTTGCTTTATTTATTATATGTACATAATAATAATCTAGCCAATAATCTATGAAACATAATAAAAGTTGGTAAATAATTAATGTCCAACGAATTGACCACATTGTAGTTGGACACAGAAGTTTCTATGTAATCAATAACCAAGAGTTATTAGAAAACCTACTGACCTTGATTCAGTAAAGAGAATGAGATGTTGTCGCTCTGCAACTTGTCGGTTTGTTTGGGTCTGTAACCGTAAACGCCCTTCTCCGTGTGATAAAAGCAACTGATGGCCGGCCGGGTGACACTCAGTGGCAGTCTGCCGATGGACTGCAGGTTCTTGATGAAGAGTACAGCCGACATGATCACACAAAACAAACTGTAAATGTGTTAATTCATAAGTGACTGCACAGGACGGCAGCCATACTGCTTGTGAGATGGGAGGTAACACTAGCCTGCAACGCTATTGGTTGAAGGGAACACCAGACTCGGCAGACTGGACTCGCTTTTAGCTCGGAGCTAAGAAGCGTGTACACTACTGTACTGTACTGTTGTGTTGATTGTGTGGTGGCACGTGGCACTGTTTTACCGGCCATTTCATTCCAAATGTAGATCAATAATATGATCTATAACTTGTATTAACTACATTAAATGACTTATATGATCAGTCATCACAACAAGTGTCAAGCGAGCCGTTACTACTTGGACACGTGTCGTATGCTATGTAATCCCTCCTCTCGATGCAAGACTGTTAGTACAGTGTGTAGAGCGGAGAGTAGCGACAAGCTTTGATCTCGCCTCAAAGCGGGCTCCTATGGCTGGAACTATCCCATTTAGATAGAATGAGCACTTCCGCATTCTATTGTTACAATGGGAGTCAACGCTATAGTTTCGCCACTCTTATTATATTACTCTGTGCTGTGCCTGTGCAAGTACTACCCAGAGTACTACTGTCACTCCCTTTGATGTCAAGAACTACTCAGTTGTTCTGCATTACTGGTGGCTTTATTTCACATGCCTTCGTCACAAAGCCAACGTCAAAACTGACAACACAAAAAGAATAAACAGTGATCAGATAAACAATAACGGGAAACATAAAGCACATAAATGGAGTAAAATAACACAATAACAACAACTATTTACCTCACTGCATGGCTGCACGTTAAATCAAAAGGAATGAAGAAAGGAAACCCACGTGAACGTCAAACAATTAACCAAGACTGGAAAGAAAAACAAATCATCAATTAAACTCGTAAACAAATACAACATGGAGCTTAAATGTGGACAAATAAGTTAATATATTGGTACAGAAATAAGCAAACCTTAAACTGGCGACACTGCTTCAAACAAACAAACCTCCCGTCTTGTCTGTACGACAGACGGAAGTGTATAGGATATACAGCGTGGATCTAGATGTGGATTTTGAGGTGGATCTGCACGTGAACGGCAGCGTCTAGTGAGCTAATCTAGTGAGCTAATTTAAGACTTCCGGTGGACGATCTCTTCAAAATAAGAGTACCCTCTAGAGTATTGAAAAAAAGTTTAATTTGCACATTAAAACTACAAATTAAGCATTTAAATGATGCTATATGATGCTATAAGACACACATTATGTTTCTGTGTAAGAATAAGTAATTAAATCCTTATAATAATAATAATAATAAAGTTATCTAAATGGATAAATGCTATTCACTGGAGTGCATGGACTTTATAAAGTGGACACTGGACAAAAGACGGCTCCGCAAGGCAACTATCTGGACATACCCACGCGTTCGGGGAGATGTCTTATACCACACCCCACTCTCCGCTAAGCGGGAGAGGTGTAAAATTCACAGTAGCAGACCTTCTACTGGGGTCAAGGCTGACAAAAAGTACCGTTTCCGGACCCAGAATGGACACTGGACAAAAGACGGCTCCGCGAGGCAACTATCTGGACATACCCACGCGTTCGGGGAGATGTCCTGTACCACACCCCACTCTCCGCTAAGCGGGAGAGGTGTAAAATTCACAGCAGCAGACCTTCTACTGTGGTCAACGCTGAAAAAAGTACCGTTTCCGGACCCAGAATGGACACTGGACAAAGAGGCCTCCGCGAGGCAACTATCTGGACATACCCACACGTTCGGGGAGATGTCCTCTACCACACCACACTCTCCGCTAAGCGGGAGAGGTGTAAAATTCACAGCAGCAGACCTTCTACTGGGGTCAATGCTGACAAAAAGTACCGTTTCCGGACCCAGAATGGACACTGGACAAAGAGGCCTCCGCGAGGCAACTATCTGGACATACCCACACGTTCGGGGAGATGTCCTCTACCACACCACACTCTCCGCTAAGCGGGAGAGGTGTAAAATTCACAGCAGCAGACCTTCTACTGGGGTCAAGGCTGACAAAAAGTACCGTTTCCGGACCCAGAATGGACACTGGACAAAAGACGGCTCCGCGAGGCAACTATCTGGACATACCCACGCGTTCAGGGAGATGTCCTGTACCACACCCCACTCTCCGCTAAGCGGGAGAGGTGTAAAATTCACAGCAGCAGACCTTCTACTGGGGTCAATGCTGACAAAAAGTACCGTTTCCGGACCCAGAATGGACACTGGACAAAGAGGCCTCCGCGAGGCAACTATCTGGACATACCCACACGTTCGGGGAGATGTCCTCTACCACACCACACTCTCCGCTAAGCGGGAGAGGTGTAAAATTCACAGCAGCAGACCTTCTACTGGGGTCAAGGCTGACAAAAAGTACCGTTTCCGGACCCAGAATGGACACTGGACAAAAGACGGCTCCGCGAGGCAACTATCTGGACATACCCACGCGTTCGGGGAGATGTCCTGTACCACACCCCACTCTCCGCTAAGCGGGAGAGGTGTAAAATTCACAGCAGCAGACCTTCTACTGTGGTCAACGCTGAAAAAAGTAACGTTTCCGGACCCAGAATGGACACTGGACAAAGAGGCCTCCGCGAGGCAACTATCTGGACATACCCACGCGTTCGGGGAGATGTCCTCTACCACACCACACTCTCCGCTAAGCGGGAGAGGTGTAAAATTCACAGCAGCAGACCTTCTACTGGGGTCAATGCTGACAAAAAGTACCGTTTCCGGACCCAGAATGGACACTGGACAAAGAGGCCTCCGCGAGGCAACTATCTGGACATACCCACGTGTTCGGGGAGATGTCCTCTACCACACCCCACTCTCCGCTAAGCGAGAGAGGTGTAAAATTCACAGCAGCAGACCTTCTACTGGGGTCAACGCTCAAAAAAGTGCTGTGCCTTGGGGCATTGACATGAAATCACTTTCTCTACGCAAGCTAAGTCAGGTCAAGGAGTTACCTCTAGCTTTGGAATGGGTGTCACTTGTGTGCGTTGATTGCATCTGTCTGTGCATTTATGCATTTGTTTGTCCTGACGAAACTTGATTATTTCTCGACTGTTTATTTTCTCGTATGACACGACATAGAAACTACTTGTGACTACTGTCTTTGTGTGCTGTCGAGCGGATGTTCTTTGCATCAGCTCAAAGGTATAGCCTGCTGTGTCATTCGATTCATTTGTCCAGATATGCCATTTATGATCTTTAAGGATGTACAATGACGCATATGGTGGCCTGTCGAAAAATACACACATACTGGTCAAAGCATACTCATTTTGGTGGTACAGACAGGATAAATTGAACGTTTTTGGAATTTTTGTGCCAGCTCTTAACAGGAGAAGTAAGGTCTGTGGGCTGTTAATTACTTCATATGTTGATAAGCTCTTTTCCTGCTGACATGTTTCACATTGTTCAGATTGAGCAGGTAATATTTGTGCAATAGTGTCTAAGATGCCTTTTTGTGACACGTCAAGTGGCTGCACTATGAATTGTGACATGTTCTTTGTAGGCCTTGTCACCACATTGAGTACAACTATACAGACTAAGACTTTTCAGGCAAAGCAGGTCATCTCCAAGGAAAGGAAACCGAAGTGTGTATTCTACAAAGCTGTTTAATATGGTGCATACTTCTGTCCTAGAACATTTCTGAGACACTAATGACACTGATGTGTTGGCTAGATTGAATTTCTCAAGTTTCCGTCTAAATGTTGAGTCCTGCGCTGCTGCTTCTTCAAGCCGTGTGTGACATTTTTTGATAGCAGATGTCTGTTGTAGAAATGTTAGAATTGGTAATGGTATAGCTTCACACATATTGTCATTTAGACTTTCATTGCATAAAACCACATCATCATCATCTTCTTCCAAATTGTCCTCCGTTATTGTTCTGTTAATTGCTTTCAACTGTCCAGGCACAGAATGTACAGATGTCTGTATGTTTTGCTTGAACAACTGTGTGGACACCACACATACTCAACCAAACTACTAGTTTGTGTATAAAATCTAATGGGTCATTGTGCATTCCTAAGGCCAAGTAAGATGCTATTCACTAGTTGTTGAGTGACACCACAGATTGTTTTGCAATCAAATGTGTGACCTGGATTTTGAAAAAACGCTTGAATGAGAGCTGCTAAATTCCCCGGCATAGATGACAACTGAACCATCGAAGTAGGTGTCAATGGTTTCAATTTATCTTGTACTACTTGTAGATGCAGTATACCCACGCGTTCGGGGAGATGTCCTGTACCACACCCCACTCTCCGCTAAGTGGGAGAGGTGTAAAATTCACGGCAGCAGACCTTCTACTGAGGTCAACGCTCAAAAAAGTGCTGTGCCTTGGGGCATTGACAATTATTTAATTAACGAATTAAATAACCTTATTTTATTCTGAAGGCAACCGGATGTCTTAAATTAGCTAGCTCTCAGACAGGAAGTTCTAAATTAGCTCATAAGACGGAGCCAAATATCTGTCTGAGAGTGGAGCCTGCCTGGCAAATGACATGGGGGGGTCCTTTTTGTGGGCTTGGCCGAAAGTGGGCGTTACCAAAAGGTGGGCGTGGCCATGGCCGCCAGAAGTCTGTCAGATTTTGACAGCTTCAAATTAGTGTTAAACATAATATAACCCAATTGACTCCAGTCCTCTCTGTTTAATATATCTATAATGAAACTATATAAACTATGCATATACCATGAAGTGCTATGACTACTAGCTCTGGTCCATAGCTCTAATGCGTTTCATTTAGAGCTATGTTACTCTAAACTTCCCCGCTCGCATGAATGCAGACCAGCCTCTACTCTTTTTTTTTTTTTATAAGATATTTTTTTGCGGCTTACGCCTTTATTGATTTTTTTTTTTTAAGGGATAGAAAGTAGGCTGACAGGAAACGGGAGAGAGATGGGGGGATGACATGCGGTAAAGGCCGTGTCGGGTCCGGGAGTCGAACCCGCGGCACACCGCGACTGGATCACCAGTCCGGTGCCCAGACCGTTACGCTACGGCCTGGGCCTAGCCTCTACTCTTTGGCGTAAATAAAAAGAACGTTTTTGCTACACATAAAAACAAAGGCGAGTTGTGTCATTAGAAAGCCTACTTTGGTAATTGGTTCTAGTTCTAGTGAACAGAAATAATAAATAAATAGACTTGGTAACCTAACTGTAGGGAGTGCAAACACATTAAAGAACCTGGGGGTTATCATCTATGAAAAGGCAACACAATGAGCAGAAAATAAAAATGAACCATGTAAATACAACAAATTGAGCAGAGCACTGCAGGGAGTTGAACCCCATTCCGGTAAACCAGAAGTACCACAACCAGTGCCTTGGTTTTTGTTTTGTTTTACGAGGTCCATTCGTTGAAATGTAAATTTTGCATTGCAACGGTAAAGTAATTTCACAATTGACATTGTAGGCAATAATTAATAACGGTATGGCACCAGGCCAAAGCCATGGGGATAGAGTATGTTTTGCACTCTGAGTGAGTGTGTGTGTGTGTGTGTGTGTGTGTGTGTCCGTCAGTTTGTTAACAGCTAATCTCCAGCACCATTAACCCGGTCGATGCCAAATTTTGCACACACACTCCCTGGATGCCAACGATGAACCTCTGTCCCAAATTTTCCAGAACGGCCTGTATAGCACCACACATTTTTGTATGCCCTCCGAGACTATGGACTATAGCCTTTCGCTTTTCCGCGATTTAACCTTTTTTCAAATCGTGAACAATGATGAAGAATCGCGCACTATAGCATGCCACTTAATGACCTTGGGGTCATCAAGGTCATTGATATTGATCAATAACCTTGAGCAGTATAAATGACCTTCAATAAGACTAGTAAATGACCTTGACCAGTATAAATGACCTTGACAAGTACAAATGACCTTGACCAGTATAAATGACCGTGACCAGTATATGACTGACCAGTATAAATTACCTTCATGAGACTAGTAAATGACCTTGACCAGTATAAATGACCTTCATAAGACTAGTAAATGATCTTCACCAGTATGAATTACCTTGACCAGTATGCGGTCCGTGACCATGGACTATAGCCTTTCGCTTTTCCTTGATTTTCACCTTTTTTTTTAATCCTCAACAATGATGAAGAATCGCACACAATAGCGCGCCGCTCAATGACCTGAGACCATGGACCAATGAACCATGTAAATATAACACATTGAGCAGGGCACTGCAGGGAGTTGAACCCCGTTCCGGTAAACCAGAAGTCCGACACCAGTGCCTTAGTTTTTGTGTTGTTGTTCATTTAAAGGTCCAGGTGTGCATACGCATGTGCCCCTGTGTGTGTAGGTGCATGTGTGCATGTGTGTGCACGCTTCAATGACCACTGTTGGACCCAATGGCGATCAAGGACCTCAGGGAGCCACCCATAATTCACAACGGTCACAGCGAACTCTGTTGCATCACAACTGGTGGCCAACAGTCGTAACCAACACCGCCACGACCCAGAGGAGAATACCATCGCACAGTGGTATCAGACCAACCACAATCAGCCAGCCCTCAAACCAAACCCTTCGACCTAGAAGAACTCAAAACTGCAATGGGAAAGTTGAAACCCGGAAAAGCAGCAGGGATTGATGACATACTGGCAGAAATTATACAGCACCTGGAACCTAACGCAAAGACCTGGCTCGTGGGGATGCTGAACACATGCATGGCACAGAAAACCATCCCTTCTGTCTGGAGAAAAGCCAAAGTGGTTGCAATCCCCAAACCTGGCAAAGACCCATCATCCTCAAAGAGCTACCGACCCATTTCCCTCCTCTGCATCACCTACAAGAGAGGCTGCTACTCCAACGCCTCATACCACTCATAGACACCAAGCTGACTAAAGACCAAGCTGGTTTCCGTCCCGTCCTGTGCTGGACAGAGCTCAACCTCACCCAACACATTGAGGATGGGTTTGAGGGAAAACAAATAACTGGAGCAGCAACTGGAGGGCGAAGCAAGCACGCAGGCAGCTTGTGCCTGCCTGCGTGCCTGCCTGCCTCCCTCATGTGGAAGCTGCATAGTTGAGTTTGTGTGTGTGTTTCTTTTTCTGTCTTTCTTTCTTAGGACGAAGATCAAGGTAGACGCCGTTGGAAGGCTCAACACAAGCCGATGCCCCTAGAGATCCATCCCAAAGCTTCCCTCAGGGAGTCCAGCAAGCCAGCTAGCCAGCAAGCCCGCCCAGTCAGCCAACGCAGCCAGCCAGCTCCGCCAGTCAGCCAGTGTAGAAAGTCAGGCTGCCAAGCCAGCGCACATCAGCCCTTGCAGTCAACCATTGTAGCCATACCAGCCTTGCTTAGTCAGCTCAGCCAGGCCTCTCTCGAGGCCTGGCTCTCTGTCTGCCTGGCCCGGTCTGCCCCGCCCTGCCTTGCAGCAACAGAACCAGCCTTGCTGGCAAGCCAGCCAGCTCAGAATACGAGCTCAGCAAGCCAGCGCAGCTGGCAAGCACGCAGTTAGTCTAAACCAGTTTCAGACTGGCAGGCCAAGGCAGACAGACAGGAAGACCGAGGCGCCTAGGCAGGCAGACAGGCCAGGAAGGCAACAAAGTGCAGGCAGGGGGACTGTCCGGCCTAAGGCTGCGCTGCAAGGGTTGGAGCCTGGCCAGCTCCTGCTGGTCTAGACTGAGTGGCTGTGGCTGCACAGTAAGGCTGCGGTAACCTAGTCTGGGCTTGCTGCTGCACTGGCTTGCTCAGCTCGCATTCTGAGCTGGCTGGCTTTCCAGAAAGGCTGGTTCTGTTGCTGCAAGGCAGGGCAGGGCAGACCGGGCCAGGCAGACAGAGAGCCAGGCCTCAAGAGAGGCCTGGCTGAGCTGACTGAGCAAGGCTGGTATGGCTGCAATGGCTGACTGCAAGGGCTGATATGCTCTGGCTTGGCAGCCTGACTTTCTACACTGGCTGACTGGCGGAGCTGACTGGCTGCGTTGGCTGACTGGGCAGGCTTGCTGGCTAGCTGGCTTGCTGTGCTCCCTGAGGGAAGCTTTGGGATGGATCTCTAGGGGCATCGGCTAGTGTTGAGCCTTCCTATGGCGTCTACCTTGATCTCCGTCCTAAGAAAGAAAGACAGAAAAAGAAAGACACACAAACCCAACTATGCAGCTTCCACCTGAGGAACCGAGACGCGAGAAAAGAACTGAGCGTCACTTGGGATGGTCACAAACTCTCCAACCATACCCACCCCATGTATCTTGGAGTTACACTGGACAGGACACTCTTCTTAAAAAAAACACCTGGAGAACACAAAAGCCACGGTCAACACCCACAATAACATCCTGTGAAAACTAGTGAACTCCCAAGTGGGGCGCAGACCCACAAACAATCCGTGCAACTGCCATGGCCCTGTCTTTCTCTACAGCAGAGTATGCCTGCTCAAGCTGGAGCCGATCACGTCACACCAAATTGGTCGACACAGCCCTAAATGACACCTGTCGCATCATCACGGGATGGGTCAAGACAACACCTGTCCCGTCCGTGCCTTTATGCGCTAGCCGGCACCTCCCCCCGCACATCAGACGACTGTGTAACGCTCAAGATGAATGGAAAACACAGGAGATAGACAGTGAAGTCTGGAATGAACGAAGGAAAGTCTGGAATTAAATGATAGAGAACACCTCACACACACATAGTTTCCTTTCGTGGCTGTTTACATTCGAGGGTCGCCGGTCCTCTCGAACGGAACAGTTTAACGTCATGCCCAGGACGAAAAGATATAGAGAACACCATAATGACAAATAACAGCAGGAAGGCATGGGCCACAATCCACCGTCTTGGCAAAGACCACACCACCCATAATTCACAACGGTCACAGCAAACTCTGTTGCATCACAACTGGTGTAGGTATTGGATGGAGCCCGCACACCACAGGTATAAGAAAGACGTGATGCAGAGGAGGGAAATGGGTCGGTAGCTCTTCGGGGGTAATGGGTCTTTGCCAGGTTTAGGGATTGCAACTACTCCAGCCTTTTTCCAAACAGAAGGGATGGTTTTCTGTGCTATGCATGTGTTCAGCATCCCCACAAGCCAGGTCCTTGCGATAGGTCCCAGGTGCTGTATCATTTCTGCCAGTATGCCATCAATCCCTGCTGCTTTTCCGGGTTTCAACTTTCCCATTGCAGTTTCACGTTCTTCTAAGTCGAAGGGTTTGGTTTGAGGGCTGGCTGATTGTGGTTGGTCTGATACCACTGTGCGATGGTATTCTATGTGGGTCGGTGGCGGTGTTGGTTACAACTGTTGGCCACCAGTTGTGACCAAGACCGCCGCCGACCCACAGGAGAATACCATCGCACAGTGGTATCAGACCAACCACAATCAGCCAGCCCTCAAACCAAACCCTTCGACCTAGAAGAACTTGAAACTGCAATGGGAAAGTTGAAAGCCGGAAAAGCAGCAGGGATTGATGACCTACTGGCAGAAATGTTACAGCACCTGGGACCCAACGCAAAGACCTGGCTTGTGGGGATGCTGAACACATGCATAGCACAGAAAACCATCCCTTCTGTCTGGGAAAAGGCCAAAGTGGTTGCAATCCCTAAACCTGGCAAAGACCCATTATCCACAAAGAGCTACCGACCCATTTCCCTCTGCATCACCTACAAGGCTATATGAGAAGCTGCTACTCCAACGCCTTGTTGCCACTCATAGATACCAAGCTGACTAAAGACCAAGCTGGTTTCCGTCCCAGCCGCTCCTGTGCTGGACAGAGCTCAACCTCACCCAACACATTGAGGATGGGTTTGAGGGGAAACAAATAACTGGAGCAGCATTCAGAGATCTCTCTGCTGCCTACGACACTGTCCAACACCGCACAATGGTCAGGAAAAGCCTCCTCAACAACAGGCGCTTCTATGTCCAGTTAAATGACCAGAGGAGTAAATGGAAAGCCCAAAAGAACGGCCTCCAACAAGGTAGCGTGCTCGCCCCCCTCCTTTTCAATATCTACACAAACGACCAGCCACTACCCAATGCCTAATGCCAGCGTTTCATCTACGCCGACAACCTCTGCATTACGACCCAACAAGCAGACTTCCAGAAGATTGAGTCTGTCCTTGAAAGTGCCCTCCAAGAAATGTCAAGCTACTACAATACAACCACCTGAAACCCAACCTATAGAGAACACCTCACACACACATAATTTCCTTTCGTGGCCGTTTACATTCGAGGGTCGCTGGTCCTCTCGAACGGAACAGTTTAACGTCATGCCCAGGACGAAAAGATATAGAGAACACCAACATGTCAAATAACAGCAGGAAGGCATGGGCCACAATCCACCGTCTTGGCAAAAACCACACCACCCATAATTCACAACGGTCACAGCAAACTCTGTTGCATCACAACTGGTGTAGGTATTGGATGGAGCCCGCACACCACAGGTATAAGAAAGACGTTCTTTGTTGAAATACTGACAGCGTTTCGATCCATTTGATCTTCATCAGGTCATGTGTACACAAAACATACACTTTTATACTAAGGGAGTGCCCCCATTAAACAATCAAACTACCACATTTTGGTGCCCCTCCCATCACTGCAGGTGTGACACGTCAACCCTGAGTGAGTAGGTGGGGACCCAGACATATTGATGTAAATATAGTCTGTTCAGAAATTGTAGTGCCTCTCATAGAGCTTGTAGGTGATGCAGAGGAGGGAAATGGGTCGGTAGCTCTTCGGGGATAATGGGTCTTTGCCAGGTTTAGGGATTGCAACTACTCCAGCCTTTTTCCAAACAGAAGGGATGGTTTTCTGTGCTATGCATGTGTTCAGCATCCCCACAAGCCAGGTCCTTGCGATAGGTCCCAGGTGCTGTATCATTTCTGCCAGTATGCCATCAATCCCTGCTGCTTTTCCGGGTTTCAACTTTCCCATTGCAGTTTCACATTCTTCTAAGTCGAAGGGTTTGGTTTGAGGGCTGGCTGATTGTGGTTGGTCTGATACCACTGTGCGATGGTATTCTATGTGGGTCGGTGGCGGTGTTGGTTACAACTGTTGGCCACCAGTTGTGACCAAGACCGCCACCGACCCACAGGAGAATACCATCGCACAGTGGTATCAGACCAACCACAATCAGCCAGCCCTCAAACCAAACCCTTCGACCTAGAAGAACTTGAAACTGCAATGGGAAAGTTGAAACCCGGAAAAGCAGCAGGGATTGATGACCTACTGGCAGAAATGTTACAGCACCTGGGACCCAACGCAAAGACCTGGCTTGTGGGGATGCTGAACACATGCATAGCACAGAAAACCATCCCTTCTGTCTGGGAAAAGGCCAACGTGGTTGCAATCCCTAAACCTGGCATAGACCCATTATCCACAAAGAGCTACCGACCCATTTCCCTCTGCATCACCTACAAGGCTATATGAGAAGCTGCTACTCCAACGCCTTGTTGCCACTCATAGATACCAAGCTGACTAAAGACCAAGCTGGTTTCCGTCCCAGCCGCTCCTGTGCTGGACAGAGCTCAACCTCACCCAACACATTGAGGATGGGTTTGAGGGGAAACAAATAACTGGAGCAGCAATCAGAGATCTCTCTGCTGCCTACGACACTGTCCAACACCGCACAATGGTCAGGAAAAGCCTCCTCAACAACAGGCGCTTCTATGTTCAGTTAAATGACCAGAGGAGTAAATGGAAAGCCGAAAAGAACGGCCTCCCACAAGGTAGCGCGCTCGCCCCCCTCCTTTTCAATATCTAAACAAACGACCAGCCACTTGAAACCCAACCCATCAAAAACCCAACTATGCAGCTTCCACCTGAGGAACCGAGACGCAAAAAAAGAACTGAGCATCACAAACTCTCAAACCATACCCAACCCATGTAACTTGGAGTTACACTGGACAGTTTAACGTCATGCCCAGGACGAAAAGTTATAGAGAACACCAACATGACAAACCCTACACTTAAACCCTCTATATTTAATAAAAAACAATTCTGGACAGGAATCCTGTATTGCAGGGGTGCCCAAAAGGTACATCGTGATCTACCAGTAATCACAAAGGCTGTGCAGGTAGACCATATGGCATGCCCCTGTATATAATCTATCACTTGAATTAAGGTGACTTGACACCAGCTCAAATGTTGCACACAAACATCAGTAGCAAAAGTACAAAGTTATTGTGACAGTAATAATTGCTATAGTGTGTGTTCAGTAACAGGAATATTCCTGTCTCTCCAGCCCTTTAATAAATAGAAAAGGGTTTAATCAGGAGTTGTAGTAGCCACAGGATAATCAAAGCGGTGGATATTGCTCTTGTCTTCATGTCTTTATGTATGTAAATTGTCTTGTTGTTTGTGTTATGTCAAATGCGTGTATACGTGTTCTGCATATACTTGGCTGCTGTGTTGCAAGATAATGGGAGTTACTGATACTATGGGACTGAATGGGAGTGAAAGGGAGGTACTGTTACTATGGGACTGATACTATGGGAGTGCATGGGAGTGGATGGGAGTGAATTGGAGGTATTGTTACTATGGGACTGATACTATGGGAGTGAATGGGACTGAATGGGATGTACTGTTACTATGTGACTGAATGGGAGTGAATAAAAGTGAATGGGAGTGAATGGGACTGAGTGGGAGTGAATGGGAGGTACTGTGACTATGGGACTGTGTTTAACAAAAAGCTGGAGAGACCGGGAGACCTCTGTTACTGAACAAACACTATAGCAATGATTACTGTCACAATATAGAGCTATTTAACACTGTTACTGAACACACACTATAGCAATGATTACTGTCACAATATCTATTTAACACTGTTACTGAACACACACTATAGCAATGATTTCTGTCACACTATAGAGCTATTTAACACTGTTACTGAACACACACTCTATAGCAATGATTACTGTCACAATACAGAGCAATTTAATTTAGGTAACCAAATTGACCCCAATAGTAGATCTTTACACTCAATAGTTCAATTGTTGTTAAGCATCTGCTTAATTTCCAAAAAACTACACAATTAGAGAATGTAGAAGATTGCTACTTTTGATCCTTTAATTATATAATGCTGATTGTAGCATAGTGGTTAGTGACTGAGCTTTGTTAACATGAGTGCCCGGGATCGTTTCCCACCAATTTCAAAGAATGTTTGTTGCTTCGCGCCAATTTTCACAGAATGTGTGTCCTTTACCTACCAAACAATACTCTTCTCACCTCTAGTCGATTATTTATTCAGCGTTTGAACCACGGACCAACATTTGACGCCATCTAGTCTCTCAGACCCATTTGAGCCACTGACCACCATTGTGAGAGTCTATTAATGTGAAATGGTGGTCCGTGGCTCAAACATGTTATCACTTTTTAAGTTACTTGTTGTGTTTAGAATCTGTGACAAGTGCCAGCAGAATATGCCTCAACTCGATTTTTACAGATTACAGTAAATTATTAAAGTACAGAATGTAAGCTTTCATATGATGTATCATTCAATGAAATTGGACAATAATTGAAGGAGATATGACCATCTAAAACTTGTTGAAACAGAAACCCCAAAGCAGAGAATAAGCCATGCAAAGAATCCTGAAATTTTAGCACCACTTGAATGGGTGTGACAATAGATACTTGTCCACAACCCTAATTTCTTGCATAATCACTCCCCCACCCACTAACCACTCCCCCACTAGGTTAAAGTAAAAGTAAGTTAAAGTAAAGAAATATAGGACTGAAGTTGTTTAGTGTATATTTTGTAATAATACAATCTAAAAAGTAACTAGTAGGCTAACAGAGTTTTCAATGGATATAGGCTATGTAGTTTTAGACCAATGCTTTAACATGTGTGCAATGAAACAAAGGGCAGAAGAATGAGATCTAACACCTTAGGTGCCCCAATAAACCCTTTTGAAAGTACAACAATTCAATTTAACTTATACACTACCTGGTTGTAAATAGCTGCAGTACAGAATTTTATGCAGGTCTACTTTAAGCAATCAAAGTCAGACAATTGACCCAGTATTTTGCTATTAAAAAAAAACAGATACAGCAAACAGCAAGTCATAATGATCATTAGTCAATTGACACCGTTTCGTAGAGACGGCCTACACGACGCGTGATCTTGGCGCTGGGTGCGCGAGGGAAAAAATAAAGCGATTTCCCGACATTTCCTTTTCAATTGATACCGTTTCATAGAGACGGCCTACACAAACGTTCTATATACCAAATGAAAGCCTGCATTTCATAGTTTACATAGTATATAACCTTTTTTTAAATGAGCAAGAAATGAGCGACACAGACGGCTAGCTAACTAGGCTAGCTAGCTTCTAGCCTGTTGTTTGTTGGTGAAAGACTCCAAGTTGGGAAGTGTATTTCAGCGAGTAGCTATACGTGGTTTTGTTTATTTACTCCAAGCTGGGAAGTGTATTTCAGCGAGTAGCAGCGAGGGTTATACTTTACAGAAAATAAACAAAACCACGTATAGCTACTCGCTGAAATACACTTCCCAGCTTGGAGTCTTTCACCAACAAACAACAGGCTAGAAGCTAGCTAGCCTAGTTAGCTAGCCGTCTGTGTCGTGTGTTAAAGAGCAAAGAGCCAAGATCATACGTCTTATACGTTCTTTTAATCATAACTAGCTCATTTCTAATGTGAGTCTATAAATGTAACATGGTGGTCCGTGGCTCAAATACTTAATGAATAATGGACCTCGACTAGATGGAAAAACAATTGTGTTTGTTTTGGTAAGAAGGAAAAACACTCGGTCATCGACGGGCCGTTGTTTATAACCATTCGGCTACTGAAACACTGTTTTACGGTTTCGTACAAACATCATATATAAACATCATAACAAGTAACTTCAAGTGATAGACGTTTGAACACAAAAACAACAACAGCTTTAAGTATTAAATAACATTTAATCACTTACTTGCTCCGAAGACGGACCCGGAAGATGGTGACGTGGCACTTCCAAACAAACACTGACCAAGCCGACCTCCACGCGTCTCTTCCGTATTTGAGGACGGCGGCACTTCCTTCCGGTGTGAGGCCACGCCCGCGAGATTTAACAGCGAATCTATTGTAGTCATATTGTAGTCATCTTACTTACATCCGGGTCCCTTGGTCCCATCCGCTTCTAATGCAAAATAGCTACATAAAACGCGTGAATCTTTTTCTTTTTTTACAATAACGTTATTTGTCAGAAAGGAAGCCATTGAGGGTTAAAATGGGTCTTAATGCTTCCAACTCATATAACTGTCACCAACAACACTTTTAATGATATTACATGAAGCAGACAGCCCCTGTGATGAAACCTTTAGCATTACACTGTGGATAATACGTTTTTATTCACAATGGAATGTTATTGTACTCTTAATATATCATGGTGTAGCACAGCACAGTAGATTCATATTTCAATCGATCTGGGATGTTAAAATTGTGCAAAACTCTGTTCAATGAATGGCCTCTTCTGCTACATTAAAAATTACTAAACATTAAACGTTACTTATACCTGTTATTGAGACTCCTATAGAGCATGTTGACATGGATAGCTTGGTTAGTAGTATCTCTGTTAGTTAATGCAGTTTGATTGATTAAATTAATAGCCTATTTTATTAGACAAAAATGTAGAACAGTAGTGTCATAGAGTGGAAAATGCCATTTGGTTTAATGTCACAGAATGCAGTGCCACGTAGAGCAGCATGATAAATGGTTAACTTTATAGTGTGTTCAAAAATGGCAGATTTGCAAGTTCAGTGTCTTGAATGAGATGTGCTGTGAGTTTGCATATCTGCTATTGTCCAGCATAGGACCGTTGCACAGTGAAGTATAAACAAGGCTTTAGGATTTATAAGTCGTTTTTAGAATATAATAGAATATTCACTCCAGTGAATAGCATTTATCCATTTAGATAACTTTTTGATGTTATTTAATTACTTATTTTTACACAGAAACATAATGTGTGTCTTTACAATAACTGTAATGTAATAATAATACTAATAATGTAATGTAATAATTATTAATTAAATAACCTTATTTTATTCAGAACATCCCACTCCACTGACACATGCCTCCTCTATTTGAGCGACCACATCAAACACGAGGTGGACGCTGGAAAATACTGCGGCATGGTCATGCTGGACCTCCAAAAGGCTTTTGACACCGTGAACCACTCCATACTGGTTAACAAGCTTAAAGCTATTGGTTTTGATAGCACATCAGTGAGCTGGATGCAATCCTACCTGGAGGGGAGAGAACAGATGGTGGAGGTGAACGGAACACTGTCCCCTCCCCTCCCAGTGAGCTGTGGCGTCCCACAAGGAAGCATACTAGGGCCTTTACTGTTCCTAATATATGTTAACGACATGACTTCAGCTTGTGACTGCAGCTTGTTCCTGTTCGCAGATGACTCAGCACTGCTGGTCTCGGACAGGAACAAACTGCAGGTTGAAAAGACCCTCAGCTCTGAACTCGGTAGAATCTGCACCTGGCTCGCTGATAACAAACTATCCTTACACCTGGGAAAAACTGAATCCATCCTCTTCGGATCAAATAGTAATCTCAGCAAGGCAGATGGCTTCTTGGTTAGAGTGGGTGACAATATTATCACACGAAAAGATCAAATTACCTACCTAGGTTCCATCCTGGAGGCCAATCTTTCCGGTGATAAGATGGCCACCAACGTAATCAAAAAAGTCAATCAAAGAACAAGATTCCTTTACAGGATCTCCTCACTGGTCAGCAAAAACACCTTGAAGACCTTAACAGGAGCCCTCGTACAAGGTTTCTTTGACTATGCATCCACCTCTTGGTACCACAGCACCTCAAAGGCCCTTAAAACAAGGCTCCAGACCTCCCAAAACAAACTGGTCAGGCTCCTACTTGGCCTCACCCCCCGAACCCACCTCACCCCTGCCCACTTTGACTGGCTGGGATGGCTTAGGGTCGACGACAGAGTACAGCATCTTGCAATGGGTCTGGTCCACAAGATTCGATACACCACCAAGATACCCATGTACCTGTCTAAATACTTCCTTAATGTAAACGAAGTCCACACCCACAACACCAGAGGGAGTGCAACAAACCATGTACAACCCAGATTCGGCACAAACAAGGGACTAAATTCTTTTCGCTCCTATGCCACCAAAATGTGGAACGCCCTACCAACAGTCATTAAGACATGTGAATCCCTTGACTCCTTCAAAACCGCTCTCAAAGGGCACCTACGGATGGCTGCAATTCGAAACTGGCCTCTGTAAAATCTGAATCCCCCCCACCCCCCCACCCCATTTTCCCTCACTGTATATTGTATCTTTTCCCTTTTTTGCTTCCCATATGATGAATTTAGCTACATAGAAATGTCTATTTGTATGTCTCTAAATGTTTGTATGTCTTTAAATGTTTTGATGAATTGAACAATGTGGACCCTGTTGTAAACAAGTGTAATGCTTAATTGGGTCGTCCACTCACAGTTGACAGTCTTTGTATTGAGTTTGTGCTTAAAATGTACTGTAAATTCTACAAACTGTTAATAAATATTTCAATCAATCAATCAATTCTGAAGGCAACCGGATGTCTTAAATTAGCTAGCTCTCAGACAGGAAGTTCTAAATTAGCTCAAAAGACGGAGCCCACGTGAACCAGGGCGAGCAGGGGCCTATTTCACGAAACTTGGATTAGAGATTAAGCCGGGCTTTAACACATATCCTGGCTTAATATATCCTGGATCAGTGCTTAACCGGTTTCATGAAAGCTGGTTGATCTTGCCAGATTAATTTAACCAGTTAACCTGGATATGTTGAGGCTTGATTCGGTTTCATGAAAGTGATGCTACATAAATTACCACGGAAACTAATGCTTTGGATTTAGCCTGCTCCGGACCAGGCTAACAGCCAGGTTTAACCTAATCCTGATGTCTTTACTGTTCATTAAGCAGTCAAACTGATCACAAACCAATGATGTTTCCAGATTTATTCAATTATTATGGGTTTATGTTGCCTTATTTGTATCGGTCTGCATTAAAGGACTAATTTAAGCACTATGTAAAATCAAATAACCAAAATATATAGGCTGCACAACATCATGACAGCTTGTGAGCTTGTAGATCAGCTGCTTTTGGTGAATGTTCCCCATGAATAGGTTTGCTGTCGTGCAAGTGCACGGTTAAGAAGAATTATTATATTATATTATATTATTATTTTTTATTTTTGTAAAAGTGAAAACCACTAAATATTACCATTACTCATTGTTTTACAACATATTACCATTGTAACGTTTCACCCACTACTAGTCCTACATACTTACACCTAGAAACCCCATTCAAACCTATTTAGGTTCATCCTACGGTGGACATGTGTGCCTGAAAAGGAATCTTTGAAATGTTTCATAGTTTTAGAAATATAGTGCTTTCAAATTTGAGACATTTATAGGCAGATAGTGGCACTTCAAAAAATCTCTTTCACCTAGAAACTCCATTCACACTTTATAAAATTCAGCTTACTGTGGAGACACATGCTGGAACTTTTTACTTTGAAATGTTTTGTAGTTTCTGAGTTATTTAACTTAAACGCCCAATGCATTCTCAATGGCAATAGCACAAACTTTGGCATGCTACATGAACCCATGACCTGGCCCTGTCTGGGCAACAACCCCCTTCCCCAAAGGTAGCTCCCTCAGAGGAGGGAGTTATGGCCAAATATCACAATGCGACAATATCATTATGCTTACAATATTAAGAATTCTGTTTTAAGTTAATAGTAGTGGTAAAATGTAAACTATATTTTTGGGGTAGTTAATCATTCAGTCTATCCACTATTGAGAGTATGTTCTCTCTTTAATTACAGCAGCAATATTTATTTTAGAAGCTTAAGTCCTTGTATCAGTAAGTCTTGAATAGATTAGTAAAGATAATGAGATATACAGAAGGGGGCTGTAATGCAACTATTAAGGATGCAAACTGCCTTAATACCCCATGAAGAAGAAGGATCAGTAAATCTGTGATCCACATAAGGGGTCTAGAGACAAAAAGCCAGACTGTCTATTAAGCCAGGCTTGCTGATCCCGGCTCGCCAAATCCACCAATTCTGAGCCTCGCTTGGCTTTAGTGGAACGGAATAAACCAGGCTGTAAAGATCAGGATTTAAAAAGCCTGGCTTTGGCCTAAATCCTGGATTAGTTAATCCAAGTTTCGTGAAACAGGCCCCAGGAGCCTCAGATACCGAGCCCCGCAAGCGGCAGCAATGAAACCGGTCCCCGCTGCAGCAAAAAGAGCAAACCCACGAGGAAATTAATCCAAATTTAATGTAGCGCGGGTCATATTTTTGGACAGAGGCAGACCCAGTACCACTGTGTGCGAAGAAACAAGCACAACCGTCTCGTTGTTGTAAAAAATAGTTAATAGTTAATGTTCAACTTCTCACTAGGCGCGCGCATGTGTGTGTGTGTGTGTGTCTGTGTGTGTGTGTGTGTGTATGGTTCCACTCAGGTGGAAGAGCGCATCACTGCATGCCTGGCTGACATCTCACAGTGGATGTCCTCCAACCATCTCAAGCTGAACCCAGACAAGACTGAGCTTCTCTTCTTCCCAGCTAAGTCCTGCCCTATGCGGGAGCTAACTATTTCCGTAGACAACGCCCTGGTAACGTCTGTCCCAACAGCCAGGAATCTTGGTGTTGTCCTGGACAGTCAGCTCTCGTTCAAACCTCACATCACAGCTGTCACTCGATCCTGTAGGTTCACACTCTATAACATACGACGAATTAGACCGTTCCTCACCCAGGAATCAGCCCAGCTCCTAATCCAGACAACAGTCTTATCAAAACTCGACTACTGTAACTCCCTCCTTACTGGCCTACCAGCATGTGCACTTAAGCCTCTCCAGCTGATCCAAAATGCAGCAGCTCGCTTGGTCTTCAACCAGCCAAAATTCTCACATGTCTCCCCCCTGCTCCGCTCCCTCCACTGGCTCCCGGTCGCTGCCCGCACAGAATACAAAACTCTGATGCTGGCATTCAAAGCAACCAAAGGTATGGCTCCCCCATATCTTACAAGTATGATTGAACCCTACAAACCCTCCCGCGCACTCAGATCAGCCAACGCAGGGAAGCTGGAAGTACCCTCACTAAAAACGCCGGGACAACGCTCCACACGTCCCAAACTCTTCTCCCTTCTGGCTCCAAAACTGTGGAATGCACTTCCCATTGCAGTCAGAACTGCAGCATCACTCCCAATCTTCCGCCGTAGCCTGAAAACCCACCTTTTCAGACTCCATCATGGCCCTTAGCACTTACCCTAAACCCTTAGATAGCATTTCTGTTGGATTATATAGCATTTGATACAGACTTATAGCATGTTATGTAGACGGCACTGTAATTGTATTGTATGTAGTCATAGCACGCCATAGTACACATATATAGCATAGTAGTAAAGATGTATAGTTTATATGTATAGTGTATGTATAGTTTCACTATATAAATATTCCACTGTTACTTTCTTAGCTTACGCATGTTTCATGATAAATGCTTTTTATGTGATGTATTCCCATGCTTTGTTCTTGCTTAAATGTAAGTCGCTCTGGATTAAGAGCGTCTGCTAAATGCCTAAATTGTAAATTGTAAATTGTTATTCATTTTCTGTGTGTTTGCAGTAGGCCTACTACAGTTATTGTTTTCACTGTGTGTGTGTGTGTGTGTGTGTGTGTGTGTGTGTGTGTGTGTGTGTGTGTGTGTGTGTGTGTGTGTGTGTGTGTGTGTGTGTGTGTGTGTGTGTGTGTGTGAGAGAGAGAATGTGTGAAAAATAAATGTAATATTTTTATCAAGCCTGGGGCCTATTTCACGAAACTTGGATTAGAGATTAAGCCGGGCTTTAACACATATCCTGGCTTAATATATCCTGGATCAGTGCTTAACCGGTTTCATGAAAGCTGGTTGATCTTGCCAGATTAACTTAACCAGTTAACCTGGATATGTTGAGGCTTGATTCGGTTTCATGAAAGTGATGCTACATTAGTTACCATGGAAACTAATGCTTTGGACTTAGCCTGCTCCGGACCAGGCTAACAGACAGGTTTAACCTAATCCTGATGTCTTTACTGTTCATTAAGCAGTCAAACTGATCACAAACCAATGATGTTTTCCAGATTTATTCAATTATTATGGTTTTATGTTGCCTTATTTGTATCGGTCTGCATTAAAGGACTAATTTAAGCACTATATAAAATCAAATAACCAAAATATATAGGCTGCACAACATCATGACAGCTTGTGAGCTTGTAGATCAGCTGCTTTTGGTGAATGTTCCCCATGAATAGGTTTGCTGTCGTGCAAGTGCACGGTTAAGAAGAATTATTATATTATATTATATTATTTTCTTTTTTGTAAAAGTGAAAACCACTAAATATTACCATTACTCATTGTTTTACAACATATTACCATTGTAACGTTTCACCTACTACTAGTCCTACATACTTACACCTAGAAACCCCATTCAAACCTATTTAGGTTCATCCTACGGTGGACATGTGTGCCTGAAAAGGAATCTTTGAAATGTTTCATAGTTTTAGAAATATAGTGCTTTCAAATTTGAGACATTTATAGGCAGATAGTGGCACTTAAAAAAATCACTTTCACCTAGAAACTCCATTCACACTTTGTAAAATTCAGCTTACTGTGGAGACACATGCTGGAACTTTTTACTTTGAAATGTTTTGTAGTTTCTGAGTTATTTAACTTAAACGCCCAATGCATTCTCAATGGCAATAGCACAAACTTTGGCATGCTACATGAACCATGACCCGGCCCTGTCTGGACCACAACCCCCTTCTCCAAAGGGAGGAGGGAGTTATGGCCAAATATCACAATGCGACAATATCATTATGCTTACAATATTAAGAATTCTGTTTTAAGTTAATAGTAGTGGTAAAATGTAAACTATATTTTTGGGGTAGTTAATCATTCAGTCTATCCACTATTGAGAGTATGTTCTCTCTTTAATTACAGCAGCAGTATTTATTTTAGAAGCTTAAGTCCTTGTATCAGTAAGTCTTGAATATATTAGTAAAGATAATGAGATATACAGAAGGGGGCTGTAATGCAACTATTAAGGATGCAAACTGCCTTAATACCCCATGAAGAAGAAGGATCAGTAAATCTGTGATCCACATAAGGGGTCTAGAGACAAAAAGCCAGACTGTCTATTAAGCCTGGCTTGCTGATCCCGGCTCGCCAAATCCACCAATTCTGAGCCTCGCTTGGCTTTAGTGGAACGGAATAAACCAGGCTATAAAGATCAGGATTTAAAAAGCCTGGCTTTGGCCTAAATCCTGGATTAGTTAATCCAAGTTTCGTGAAATAGGCCCCTGTATGGCTCCTCGTAACAGTTAAAGTGCCTGTTTGTACAGCATGATTTTGGCTGACGTCTGTGAAAAATAATAAATATTCTTTATATTAGGAATACATTTGCCTCCTGTGTGAACTGTACATATATATATATATATACCGGCACGTTTGGCGGTGGTGGTACTTGGAGTGACAAAGAAAATCTGAGGTGGTACTATAAAGTGTAAAAAGGTTGAGAACCACTGATCTGATGTGATCCTGGGCTCTACACACCATCCGCCAACCTGGGGAGAGCAACGGACTTGAACTCATGCTTCCTTCATGCCTGAGTGTCCAAGTTGCTCCTTTGCACCTGGCAGGCATAGAGCATATATGAATAGAGAAGACACCCGAGTTCTCCTCCCATCCACTTGCATTAAGTTGCTCAAAAGCGCATGAGGCGATTTCACTCCTCCTTCCTGGTAGGAACAGAGTGCATTCTGGGATGGATTTGCCTCAAACACATGAACGCGCTGCCGTTGACTATCATTGTGCCGTTTGTGCGCGTTCACGTATGAAACATTCGTTCACGTGTCATGGCCTCAATCACATGAACGTGCGCAATGATAGTCAACGGAGCAGCGCTGGCTCGAGCTGCAATGACAAATTCGGCCACTATGTCCATTTCGCCTCAGGGTTTCCTCTGGGTGCCTTCTCTATTCATATATACTCTAAGCTGGCAGGGGGGAGTTTCCCTGGTTGGACATAGCGCGTGGAAGGAACACGTTATTCCAACCTGTTCCTTTCCCCTCCATCAGGCGCCCCGGCTGGCCAGGGGGAGGCAGTTTAGAGACCAGGATTACTGCATGTTTTTTGTGAGGGTACCTACCCTAGGAGGGGACACGGGGAGAACATGCAAACTCCACACAGAAAGGCCCTTTCGCCAACCCCGCCTTCGGGTATGGGCACTGATGACTCGGAGGAGGAAACACGCCGCCAGCACCCACAGCGTCCCGAGCGGGAATCGAACCCAGGACCTTCTAGCTGTGAGGCGACAGCACTACCAACTGGTGCACACGCCTTTTAGGAGACTTAAAGATTAGTCTTAGACTTTGATTGATTGATTGAAATGTCTCAAACGTGACCGAAACGCACCGCGCAGCCCCGGGGGACCCTGAAAATTTGTCTAGCCCGGGGGCCCTTGGGAGGGTAAATCCGGCCCTCGCGCGAGTACATGAACCACGTGACCGGGCTGTTTTCTGCCCCCTCAATATTGCAACTCTTTTATTAGATAGCTCTGATATAGACAATCTTTGGTACTACCAATGAGGAGTTGAGGACCCCCCTGGCCGGTCATGATGTCAAAGAACCCCTCAGAAGCAGAGCCATAAAGACAGAGTTGCGACATTGATGGGGCAGAGAACTGAAATTGGTGACCTGCCGAGATTTGTGACCATTTTGTGTACTTCACATAACTTACATATTTGGAGGTTTTTAAATACATGGCCTAAATACCGCTAGGTTGAACTCGGCTAATAAACAAACTGCAACAATTTACATTCGGACACTGACATTATGTGATTGTCTGCACGATTGTCACATATTTCAGCAGGTGACCAATTTCACCGTAACACCACCATGCTGGAGTGACCGAGTGGCCGAGGTAGCCAAATTCCAATACCCCAAATCTCTGCAACTCGCTCACTCACACTCGGTCACTCCAACATGGTGGTGTTACGGTGAAATTGGTCACCTGCTGAAATGTGTGACAATTGTATAGACACCATCACCACCGGCATAGGGTGACACTATAGGGTGAGGGCGTGAGGCCGTGAGGGGGACACCCCCAGAAACATTTTAACAGAGTAGATATAATTTCATTTGTTCTGGTGAATTTGGGGAGTTTCAGGTTGATACTTTGTTTTATCAGGCTTGCTAAGAATGCTAGCATTAGAAAATGATGGGTACAGTTTGAGCCATTAAAACGCAAAACGGTGACTCAGGGGTAGAGTGGCCGGATGGTAACCGCAAGGTTGCCAGTTCGAACCCGGGCTCCCCCAGAGTTAGTGTCGAAGTGTCCTTGAGCAAGACACTGAACCCCTAATTGCTCCTGATGTGCTGGTTGGTGCCTTGCATGGTTTCCGCTGCCATCGGTGTATGAATGTGTGTGTGAATGGGTGAATGTAATGCACAATCTATGTAAAGTGCCTTGGATAAAGGCGCTATATAAATGCACCATTTACCATTGCATGCACTCCACCTGGGGGGCATAGAGTAATAAAAGGATAGAGGCCGAACCGGAGTAACAGCCACGACCCCCGCCATTCATTTCAGTAGAAGTTGCTCAGTGGCGGTTTGAAGCACCCGGAAGAATGGTCTACTAACGCATTTTTTCCCCGATTTGGGCACCAAAATGTGGTGATATTTGGTACGTTCAGAAAGGTGCTTTGTGCTCTTTAGATAGCATACCTCTATACAATTACACAGTCGAAAAGCAACACAGCAGACAATAATATGTTACATGTTGTTACGGACCATGGTCCTTCTGAGTATTTGTTATTGATGTTGTGATGGTTAATTGTTATGATGATAATTAGTTGAGCTGTGAATAATATTTATAGTATGGAAATGTTGGTCTTCTGTGGATGGCTTGTATTATAATTTGTTTCTTTCTGTGTTTCATGTAAGGTATTGAATGGAGCTGAATGGAGTATGTTGGAGAGTGAGAAAGGCTGATGGCTGGCAGTGAATGATTGAATGCAGACTTGCCTGTGAGATTGACAGGTCCATGTTCGGACCTGCCCCTCCTTCCTGATTGGGTGTCTTCGCCCACACCCTAATCCCAGTTGGCTGTGCCTAGTTGGCTGTTGCCTATAAAAGCTCAGTTGAACTTTGCTCTGGAGAGGACGACAGCAGTTTGCAGCAGAGACTCGGTTCCTCTGTCCTCCACCCTTTGCCTGCCCTTTTGTTTGCTTTTGTTTGTTTTAGTTTCTTTGTCTTCGATTCCGTTTTGTTCTGTAAGTTTTGCCTTAGCTCCTTTTGTTATCTGTTTGTTCCCTTTAAAAGTAAAACCCTAGTTTGTTATTATTATTGTTATTATTCTGTCTGTAGTATTTGTCTAATGTAACCCACTGTCCTTTTGTAAGGGTGTTAGGTCAATTTTTGTTTTTCTCTTCATTGTAATTCTGTTAGTTAGGGTTTAGTATTGTATTTTTGTTCTTGGTTAGGGATTGAGTTAGGGGTAAACCTTTTATTTTCTAGATAGATACTTTTGCTATGTAAACCGCACCCTGAAGCCAATACTTATTTGTGAACTGAAAAGCTGACAAGCACCATTAATTTGAATCCATTGTCTCTGTTGACAAAGAAAAGAGCTACAACAATAAACTAAAGTTCTTTTCAACCCTGTCTCCTCTCACATTATGTTGTTTACCTTCACCCTAGACGAAGGTGCGTAACACATGTCTTCTGTTATTTTCCAGAAGCGATTACTTTACAAAAGGTCTCAGTCATTCAGAAAGTGTTTGTTCATGAGCTGGTCACTGAGCTCTCATTGACTCCAGTACATTCTGCCGAACTTCCGGGTGTAGTTTGGCTCCCATGAAAGCATCCATGAAAGTGTCATGGCGCAGCCCAGTTACGTGATCATGTCCATTCCTTCTCAAAGCTTCCTTGCCCAAAATATGGAAGTGCAAAGTGCTCAGATGTCCCAGCTCTTACCAGTAGGGCCGAGCACTTCAACGTTGGAGAGCCTCCCAGGTGGCTATGATATAATTTGATATAATTATCAAAACCCCAAAAATTCTATAACCACCTAAAGGAAAGTGAAGCCAGAGCTCCAAAATTGGAACGTTAATTATGAATTGTGTGTGCAAAACCATACCTATATTAAATTGTTATCACCATGAAACTTCAGTTGATTATGTCTTTGATTATTTACACAAAGACAGAGCAACTAACCTTAATTCAATTACATTTGAATAAATTGCTGCTACTAAGATGGACTGCTGCTAACGTCTCCTGTATGTATAACTATCTCTGATATTTGTTATAGTTTCACAAGATAGTATTACCCAAAGTGTTAATGTAACAGCTCTGTTTACACCTTTTTTACCCAGGGTAGTAGCTGAGCACAAGTGCTCATTTTCAGCAACGCCCTGCACATAGAAACACACAGACACACACACACATTAAAACCTGGGAGCTGACCAGTACAACCACAGTCTGATACTGAGGGCCACTAAGCAGCTCCATTGTAGCAGTTGGGGGTTGCAGGAGTCCTGCAGGATCCATCCAAGATAGTGTTGGTGAACATCTGTAAGAATCAAGAAAAGATGCGCAAAACACTACAACTTTTCATGGCCAAAAGCAGCACTGTCCAGACCAGAGCATACCTCCACCAGGCTGAGTCGTCTAAAAATCAGGGGTTCTCAACCTGGGGGTCGTAACCCCTTGAGGGGTCGCCAAATCATTTTGGGGGTCCCCAGATTATATATATTTTTGCAACTGGAAATTAAGAGTTACATAGTACACATAGTAAATGCATGAACTTAAACTTTCCTTAATGATTCAATCTGGTTTCAGTATTTATTATGTATTTTCTCTATTATTAAAACTCCTTCAAAAATTGTAATTGTATTTTTTATTTTATTTTTTTATTACGTCTTGTCGTCTTTGGCACTCATTGCAAAGACGTCGGGGTTACGGGATTACGTCCCTGGCACTTAAACCCATTTTGACCTGAGATCAGATTCTAAAACTTTCTTCTAAATCCTGATAGTTTTCTGAAAAAGATGTCAGTCTCAGTCTCTTCGATTTAAAACAAAAATAGCAGGCAAGCTCGTAGCGTGCCACTCGATGGCTCTCTATGAGCTTGTAGATCTGCTATTTTTCAATAGCTAAAGCATAACATAATGCCAACACCAAAAGGGCTTCCCGCCCAAAATGTGTTTAAAGGCAGCAGCTCTGTTGATATGTGCAGTAGATCTGGAGGTCTGCTCGGTACAATGCAGGAAAGAAACTATGGTAAGGCATTATAAAGTTGACATGCTTTATTAATTTGAATCTCTTGGACATGATTCACCTTCACCCATGTCCAAGAAATCTGAATCGGAATAGCTATTTTCCCAAATCAGATTGGAAAGACATTCTGATTCTGCGCAACTACAGATTGTGCTGTCCAAGTAGTTGATATGAATAACATTTTTTTTAGTGTACAATACATATAGTTGATGTTGAGCTGCACAGGACATAATCCAGACTACACACAGTACAACTAGTTGTACCTGACAAATGGTTTGGATCATTTGCACGCGCACGCGCACACACACACACACACACACCTGGACCCCACATCAAATCCCCTTAACACCTTGGTGCATGTAGTATACTGTATATTAAAATAATATACCTACAGCCCCATGTCTGCAATTGTTTGAAAATAATAAGCAAAGAGAAGCACAATGGAAAGAAACGAGTTAGGGAGACATGACACACTAGGGTGGGGTGGGGTTTGTAAATGTCTTTACAACACTGGACAGGCACCAGGACCACACAACACACAAAGACACATTCAATATTAGGGGAAATGGTTTAATTTGGAGACAGAGGCAAAGAAACACACCACACATGAACAAACATTGACCAAATAAACATTGAGTCTTTCTTCTACACACTCCGCTATGGGAAAACAGAAAACTCTGCACAGGTAAAAGCAAAGCCCAAAGAAAAAAAGTTAACTTCTACCAAACTAAGACAATTTATTATCCACACAAGTTGTCTAAATCCTGATGACCACAGAACCATGTGGACAGCACAATACTAACATGAAACTTACCACGATTTAGAGGATCCCAATCCCCACCCCCACAAAGGAAACTGAGTAAGTGATCGAGAAACACTTAAGAGACCCAAGTAAATCAAATCAAGCATATTTTAGACAAAAACTAATGACCAAAATTGCTTGACACCACCAAGAGGCCAAACTCGAGACCCAGTCAAGGCCAGGCCACATTGAGAGGCCAGACAATTGTTTTCCAATATAGATTTCTTTCTTTAATTTCCAATATAAAAAGCTCCACTGGTACAAAATACATAATGAACAACCAGTTGTAGAAATTGGAAAGCCTGTGTTTCGTCATGTATTTTTTTTAAATCCCACCCAGTTCAAAAAGTTGAACAGAAAACTAGCGTATGTTCACAGATCACATCAAGATGTACCCACTTTGGCTTTTCTCAAGACAACACAAACATCAATCAAATGAATTGTAGAACATGAATTAATTCATAACTATTATCAGACAAGAAAATCATACAGGGCAAGATTATTTTTTTCCTTTTTTTTTTCTCTTTTCTTTTTGACCAAGACAATATCTATAGATGCAAAGCTACCACAGTCAAGATAGCACTTTAAAAGTAGGAAAGAACACAAGAAAGTGATCAGAAAGTGTCTAAGATTGAAGTGTTGGTGTGATGGAAGCCCCTGAAGGGAGTCTCAACCGCCTACGCTGACCAGTGTACTTTACATTGTGCTTTTACATTTACCATAACACTTTACTATACACCAGAGACCAGACACAGCTACAATAGAGTCTGTAGTCAGTAGAGTGTAAATCAATGGTCAATTTAGTTTTTTGTTCATTAACCCACGTTTTAGAACCCCAACTACACGCGGGACACAACATATATATATACATATGACATATATCACTGCGTAGATATTAGTCTGGATCTTCGGTTTGGAAGATTTATTTCCAAGGGGCGGAAATAAACAGATTCCAACGTCACAGCAAAAAAGTCTCACTATGAATAGTGGGCTGATTGGTCACCCACAACTCTGGGGTGAGCAAAATTGAATTCAAACTGAGGAGTGCCAGACCAATAAATGCTAAGGGAATTTCTTTGAAATGGATATTCCTATATTTAAATAACTTTAGACAAATGATCAATTGCTTGCTTTGTCTGTGGTTTGTATCATAAAGTGTTATGGTACTTCCAAGTGGTTTGTATCATAAAGTGTTATGGTACTTCCAATATTTCCCACTCACTGATTAACCATTAAAACGCTCTTGGGGAGTTTAATGTAGCTCTATATAAACTTGACTAATTCGTTCAAATCCAGTATATTACAACACATATTTAGCAATAACTGAACACACAAGTGGGGGACAGAGCATTCATGACACTGGAATAAATATACAAAAAGGCCAACTGCAGCAATCTCTAACCAAGGCCTAATATGTGTAGGCAGTTTCTAGACGTATATGGCACTTTGAATATTGTATTGCATTTGGATATAAAAACACTGAAAAAAGCACATGCCCATATTAAAAGTGAATTAGTGGTACCATGGTAATTTGGGATATACAATCACCTATACAACAGTACACGAAAGTGACCATTTCCCATAATTGTGCTTAACTCTGGCATTGCTCTAACCAAGGAAAACTATACAACACCCTTGAGTGCCATTTGCAATTTGGTACCGTTTTGGAATTTTAAGTGGAGAAAAAAAAATCCAAACCATGAAACTATCAGATGAGAACTGTGCATCTTGTGTCTTAAATCCCTTGTGTGATAGAACACACAAAAATACCCTGAGTAGACAACTTTTTAGCGCCATCAGGTACGCAGTTTTTGGGAACCCTTTTTTTTAGGGGAGAGGGGAGGGGGTGTAATGTAATATAGTTAGTTATCAGGGTTATATCACCTTACAGAATAGCAGGCAGCGAGTTCCACCCCCATAAAGACAGTGTAAACCTTTTGTTGAAAAATGGAATGCATTTGTAAACCAACACCGTTTTGGTGGATTCGATAGTACAGGCTTAACATGTACTGTGCCAGGTGTATGCCCAATACATACCACTACTAAGTCAAACTATAAACTTATCCAGCAAAGAAAAAGTTAGAGTATGTATGCATGTCTATGTACTTGGTGTATATGTATTTATACAGTATACATATGAAATATGAAATGTATAGAGACCCAGATTGTGTCCCAAGTGATCTCTTCTTCAGGGGCTCCCACATTTGGTGTCAAAAAAGGAAAAAAAAGTTAAGTCTCTGTGCGAGGAAAATTCAATACTATCACAAGAAAAATAATAGTTCAGAACTTAACCGAGTTTGACACATGGGCACTTACAACATTGTAATTAATTATCTTCAATATGTGGCATCCATACTAAACCAAAGTGAAACATCCATTAATCAAGTTAACAAGAAATTCACCAAAATTTAACAAGACGTACCATAAGAATTAACACCAAATTGATTTCTTTTCTTAAAGGAAGAAAAAAAAATAGCCTATATATATACTCAAGATGTGATGCTTCAAAACAAAAGGACATTTCTTTCCAGAAGTTAAAATCACAACTAACGCAGAGAGCAAGAATGCATTTATTTGACTAGAAATTACACTTAAAGGCTGTGTTGATCAAGCAAACTTATTTTAGTCCTCTTTAAAAATGTGATAGGCTTAAGACCCCTCCCCTTCCCCTCAACATAGATGACATTACAACATAATCTACAAAAAACCCAAAGTTTGCCTGGGTTTCTGTTAGTTAAACCTCTATAGATTCAATGGTATAAAATATAGGTAATCTAAGTGTGCATTTTAAACCACAGATTGTCTATTTGTGAATCAGTTCTACAAAAGTTGACTCATGTAGGTAGTCATTTCTCTAGACAGAGCAAATGTACCTTTTATTGTGCCGTCAATATTTTCAAAAAGGAAAAAATAGGTAAATACACTTAATATTTTCATAATGACCAAAAAAAAACAACAAGGAAACAAAAACAAAACAGAATACACTTTTTCTTTTAATTTTTTTTTTCTTTTCTTTTTTATAACAGCCTTGGTGAAAAACTTTACACTGCCCGCAAAATGTAGAAACCATTACAGATCACTGAGGGGTTTTCTGGTCAGACTTTTAAAAGTGTTGGAAAGTGGTCTGTTTGTAGTATTTATTTTCGAAGCCAACATATTGCTAATGGCACCAAATAGCACAGCTGTGTGCCAATCCCTGTATTCAACTTTCAAGTGAACTTTTTACTGAGAGAGGTAAAAAGCAAGCAACATAAAAAAACGAGCAAACTTAAAAATAAAAAAGAAATCCCACAGGCTTTAAAAATATTTTTGCTTTTAAAAAAAAAAGGGAAAAAAAAAAAGTCTCAAATTAATTGAGCGTAGGTAAGTTTTCACATTGATTGGCTTGACCTCCCTCCATCACATTTTTTATACAGGAAACCAAGACAAAGGAATATGCATGCAGAAATCAGGTTGAGCTAAGGTCAAGGGTCAGTGGATGGCCAGATATTGGTCAGGCGAGCTTAGAGAGACATCACAGACAATGGTGGGATGATGAGGCCAGGAGTTTGGCTTGGCTTTCAACACCATGAAGACATGCTAGGCTAATGATGAGCAAACAGGCATGGAGATTTGTTCTAAAAGGAAGAAAAACACAGAAGAAAGGGGGAGAGAGAAAATAGAGAGAGAGAGAGAGAGATAGAGAGAGAGAGAGAGAGAGGGAGAGAGAGTTAGGGCCACAGCACAAGAACCTTTCAAACATGAGGCAAGACCAACAAAAACAATGCCAATCACCACATAAGGACAGTGGTGATGCTTCACCCACATACACACAAAAACAATACAAAGATTTAAGGAAGTGACACCACCAGATGTATGGTAGAGACTCTCCAGCATGCATGAATAGTATACTTGGCACCTAAAAAAAGATCCATCTGGGATCAGTCCCTTGTGAGACTTGATGGATGGAATGATTGGAAGAAGACATTATTCGAGAAGCAGAGAAAAAGGTAGCCTAGCTTCAGATGGCTTAAGGGAGGGGGGGGGGGGGGGGGGGGGGAGAAGATAAAGTTGGTAGTAAAGATTGAGGGTAGAGTGCAAAAGATTCACATATTAAGGATGACAAACACATGATCAAGACAGACTAAGGCCAAAACAACAAGGACTGAAGCTCTGGTTTTGGACACCAATTGGACTGGCTTCAATCAAGTAAAATATATATATATAGAAAAACAGATCCTTATTCAACCTGTATAGCATGACTGGAAGGCAATGAAATGGTATGGAAAATAAACCTGATGCTCTCCCCTCAACACATTACACAAAACCTCCCATCAAACACTGGCTCCAGTGATAGTCATAAATAATTATAAATTAAAACATTTAACATGAACCAAATGACATGTTGAAACTGAAAAAATGGGCTTACAGTTAAAAAAAGAAAAAAAAAGTGGAAGGAACATCTTGTTTTTTCCTTAAACAGATCAAGAGTGTCCCTCCAGTGGTAGGTGTGGGCTCAGATAAGACCCTGTATGCCCCCCCCCCCTCCCCCCAGGGAGTCTCTAACCTTGGCTGGAGGGCGAACTTACCCTAGCAGGGCTAACATGAGAGCTGGGGAGGGGGAAGAGGCCCTGAGGCCAGGATCAGTAGGGCTTGCTGTCATTCTTGGAGCGTTTGAGTTGCACTTTGAGCCTCTTCATGCCGATCTGGAAGCCGTTCATGGCCTGGATGGCAGCCTGCGCCGACACTGGATTGTCATAGCTGACAAACCCTGTGGGACAGAGAGGGACAGAAGAGGGGTAAAGATGTGTCCCTGGCCAGATTGTACCGTGTACATAAATCATGACGAAGACGCGATTTGGCTTGCTAAGCTCCTCGGATCTCAGCTGCTCTGCTGGGAGCCCCTTTAAATCTAATTAAGAGCCGGTACAAACAAAAGGACATATTGATCTTGAAATTCTATTAAGGGAGTAAAAAATTGTTTTCTTTTTTAAAGGTGGAGGACCAATTAACCACTTAAACTTAAAGGGATATTTCACTTTCAAAAAAACTTTTGGTCATTTAATCGTCTACTCGGGCTTATGTGAACACCCAGACAGTTTTGAAGTTGCTCAAGTCAGTATTAGATATTTGATATTCATTTTAGCTGCCCTGCCCCCTCCCTATACAAACCCATAACAACTTAAAACTCTATTTTAACCATGATAGATTCATCGAAAACACCAGACCTATTTTCTGTTGACTGATAATGTCCTTCTAATGCGTGAGGGGGGCCGTGGTTTGTCATTTACTGTTTTCATTTATTTGTAATAATTATTTTTGATTGTGTGAGGAGGAGCTGCAGCTGAAGGGCAGCAGGAGGTTCTTTTCCAAAATAATTACTACAAATGAATGAAAACAGTAAATGACAAACCACAGCCCCCTCACGTATTAGAAGGACAGTATCAGTCAACAGAAAATAGGTCTGGTGTTTTCGATGAATCTATCATGGTTAAAATGGAGTTTTAAGTTATAATGGGTTTGTATAGGGAGGGGGCGGGGCAGCTAAAATGTAATATATCAGCAAATATCTAATTACTGAATCAAGCAACTTAAGAATTGCCCGGGGTGTTCACATAAGCCTGAGTAGACGTTAAAGTCACGTGAAAGTGAAATATCCCTTTAACTAGTTGATGGGAATCTGTTGATAGGCCTCCGTTTAATTAATACTACAATCTCTAGTATTTCCCAATGTGTGACATTTGTACTTAGAAGCCGTCTGGGCACCTAGGCTGGTAATCCTGTCTGACAGCATGTGTCAGGTTTGTATCTAGATGACCGTTGCTGTGTGTCAACTGTCAACCAACACATCTCTATCCCCTCTTCCTGTCAGTCTACTGTAAATCTATCAATAAAGGCAGAAAAGGCCCACAAACATTGTAGGAAATATGTATGACTGTAAGCAATGCATCTACAAATTGTACAATTGTGCAATGAGCAATGTGATTGTGATGTCCATATCAAATAAATAAACAAACATAAATGGGACTGCAATGAATTCATGTGTAGTACTTTACACTAATTAATTAGATTGGACAAGAGCTTCTGTTAAGTTAATAATGTAGGCTACTTAAGTTCAGCCATGTACCATGTCAATATCCACATTACATACCAAAGCACTTGCTCAAATTGGTCTGTTTATCGATGAAGACTTTGGCAGAGACCACACTTCCAAAAGGCATGAACATCTGCAGGACGTCCTGGTCCCCAAATTCCTGGGGGAGGTGGTAGATGAACAGATTTGCCCCTTCTGGCCCTGCAATAATAAAGAAGATGGATACATGAGTACTTTAGACATCTAATGAATACCAAATTAAAATTATCATACAAAGTATACAATCCCAAAAGGTTAATCATACAAGTGTTTTGGATAGACAATAAAAATGAATACAGATTTTTAAGTTGTATGGCTTGTGTGTATGAATGTGCGGCTGACCTTCTTTCTGGCTGCCAGCAGCAGCCTGCTGCAGCAGAGTCTGACTGTAGAGGTTGGGCAGGGCGGAGGCTGTGTACTGCTGCATCCCTGAGTAGGCCTGGGTCAGGGCGTCCATGGAGCTGGCTCCTGAACCGTTGGCCATCGAACCAAGTCCATTCATGCCCATACCTGCCGAAGAAAAGAAACCAGAAGAAAATGGATCCATTACTGTAATGGATAATAACTAAGCAAGACATGTTAAAATGTCTATTTAAGCAATTATCAAATGCCATGCAAAGCATAGTTTTGTTTAAAAAAAAGAAGAGGGGAGTTATGTTTATTTGTAGTAGTTAGTATTGTTAACAGCAATGTTTGGTAGAAGCTACTTGTTTTTCTTTTTTTAACGCTAGCAGCTACTGACGAGATCCTTTACCACTGAGACTGTTGAGGTTGTTGAGGCCCATAGACGTCCCTGTGAGACCCTGCAGGCTGCCCAGAGATGCAAGGGTATTCATGGCAGAACCCGCACTGGACATCGTACCAGCTGATGGGGACAGCACAGTACAGGTTACCACAGGGCATGTTCCCAACTATCTGTAGTATTCCAAAATTTGGCGCTTTACCATGAACAAGATTGAAGTAATTTTCAGCCAGCGACGCCATCGTATTGTATTATGACGTATACATTTGGCTTTAAAGTTATGACTGGATGACATAGCAACAGTCAGACGAGGCAGAGACCAATCTGTCTCTTAATGAAGAGGGGTCATTACCGCAGCAGCCAATATGCTGAACTCAGACAGAGGGAGCCAATGTGTATTTACGGGAATTGGATCTCTCGTCAAAAAATCTTTATGAGGGTGATTAACTCTCATAAAATAAATGAGGGATGGCCAAGGGCTGTTAGGCAGCAGACACCGATAGGAGGGTTGGAGTGTGTTTGGGACTGAGTGTAATGAAAATGTGAGAGGTAAATGCAGCTTTGAACAGTTCAGAGAGAGCAGTATTTAGGTCTTAATTTGTTTTATTTGCACATGCTTATTATGATACAAAGCAGAGAAAAGAAAATGAAGTGGGTAGCACAAACCGGGAGAATGTTACCACAGTAGTAGTGAGGGAACAACAAGAAATAAATGAGCACAAACAGTTGACAATAAAAGTAAAGGCATGAATGATTAAAAATGTCTGCTTTCCACTGTGGGTCACCAATAATAAAATAAGATGTATAGCTCTATAAGGTGCTTTGGGTAAAAGTGCCTGCTAAATTACATGATAAACACTTAAATTACCTGAACTAGTCAGAGCTCCCAGGCCATTGGCAGACATTTGGTTGGAGGTACCAGAAGTCTGAGCTGCAGCCATGGTAGCGGCTATCGTGGCCAGGTTCTGCAGCTGCATAGTGTTCACACCTGAGGGGGAAGGAATGAGAGGTCAGCCCACAATATCTATGTCAAAATAGGTGAAGATTTTCAACATTTTCTAAAATAGAGAAAGCTTTTGCGATGCAACCCTGTGAGCTTAATAGATTGCCTTTTTTCACAGGAGACGATCATAGTATACAATATTTTCACAGGACACGATCATAGTATACAATATTTTCTTAATGTTAAATCTTGCATTTCCCGTCATCGTGTCGGGCACCAGTGTGTCGGGCATGGTGCCCAGGTCTCGTGACATCATGTGACATCATCAGGGATGGAGATGTGGAGACCCTGCGGTCATAGTAAATGCGACCTGCTGTCGCAGTTAAGCCCATATATGGAGATCAATATTGACCAGCAACTCTACATTTGATCTCAAACCCTTAGATCTCCATATATGGATATATGTCAGAAGCTCAGAACCTGTTCTGACATTCCCCATCCTTCCTCTTCGATGTCTCCCTTTTGACTTGTATACCCGTTCAAATTTCAAACTCTAGACGGGCCTGCCCCAAAGTTATTAGTGCAGCTACGCCCGGCAGCCGGCGAAAACTAGAGTTCTCAACAGGCCCGAAAATTAAGGCCCGGCCCTACCTGGGCCCTCATCAAACCCTGTACACTCAAGAGCAGTGTTGTTTTTGGCAGGCATTAGTTTGAGTCAGTCTTAGTCTTTTTGACAAAATGCTTATTCGTTTGTGTCACTTTTAGTCATTTGGACGAAATGCTTCATTAGTTTGTCACATTTGAGTCATTTCCATCCTTGATAGTCGACGGAAACTCGAAAAGGTTTTAGTCAGTTTAGTAGACGAAAACTGAAAAGGTCTGTCCGTATTACAATCATATCTTAAATTATATATTTTATGATGACTGAACAGTAGGCCATTATCATAAAGTATATCTCAGTTTGAAGATTCAAATTATAGAAAATAACAATACAACTAGCCTATTCATAATTTATTAGCAATAAAAAAAATGCATCATTATTATACTCAAGGGGAAATGCATCAGAGCACTTGCAGGGGAGAGAGGCCTCTGCCAGGGCTTAGCATGTGTCACACAGGAAAAGAAAGTTTAGGTTACAATTACAATACAACATTTAATCTCTGCATAAGAATTTAATTAGAGTTCCTAACTACAGTCATGGAGAATTTGTTTAGCACTTGTCACTTTTGAGGAAATTACTTTTAAAGAGAAAAGCAACCGAGGGAGTGCACACACACACACACGGACAGGATGCAGCCGTAGTAGCAGCAGTAGTTCTGATATTTTTTGCACGCACAATTGGCGGAACATTTCCATGCATTCTGAAACTTTGTTAGTCAAACCACTAAAATGTTCGTCTAGTCTCATCAACGAAAACTCACACATGTCTTCGTCATATTTTAGCTGTTTAGCTCGTCAGCGTCAGTCTCTTCCTGAATCTTTTGTGTTTATTCCGTAAACATCAGATATTCGTCCTGAAAAAAGGGCCGTTGACGTCGTCATTTAAGTTATCGTCATGCCTGAGGAAAACATTGCTCAAGAGAATGTCCCCGGTACCACCCTTAGATCTCCATATACTGTATGGAGCTGACCCGTTCCATATGTTGATCTGACTCCCCCATGCCAAAGCGCCAGCGCTCACCCAGCAGTCTGCCGTCAACGAAGCGGATGGGTGCACGCAAAACCTAGCCCTAAAAGGGCGAGGTCGCTTCTCGCCCTCGGGTGTCTTACTGGTCATAGTAAAGTATAAAATAGGCCTTAAGTGGTTAGGCAGTGATATGTTTGAACAACTTACATTAAATTCAATACTTTGTGTGCATTTATTTCAAACTTATTTCAAATTGCCTCAATTCAGCATGCTGAACATGCCTGTTGCTAAATGTCAGTAATGTGATAAAATCTTGTTGATGCATTGAGTGATTTGTTCTAAAGATACCAAAAATACCTAGAACAATAACTAAAGGTGCACGATATAATCTGCGCCGATTTTTAATCGGCCGATATCTGCCTATTTATTCCGTATCAATCCGATATCAAAATAACGGATTCTTTTCACTGATATTGTTGACGCAATAACATGACCGTCAATAGCTTTGTAGTTTGTACTCGGAGCGGCCAGCCTGCCTGTCTCATTAAGAGCATCAGCTGTTAGTCGTTACTGGAGTGGAGTGCAACTGTAACGGCTGCATTGAACATGATAGCCTGTCGCCTCTGTATTTAACCACAGCGATTGAGCACAGAATTACCTCTCAGCTCTTAATGTTTCGGTTTTTAATGTCTGTCCTGGAATGTTCTGTTCTTCTGTAGTGTAGGAAGCCGTTACCTAGAGCTAGCTGTTGTTTCCGTGCATACTGGCTTTGTTTCAGCCTCTCCCTCTCCTGCTAAACTCACTCTTGAATGTAAGACGGTGATAAACTGTATGTATTATGGTAAGCTTAGTTATATCGCACACAAAAAACAACAATAAGCTAAAAATAAATTAAATAGAAAATCAACAATGAGCTTAACAAAACACTTTTGTCTCTCTAATGTGAAGTTTGTGAACCCCAGTGCAATTTACAGTTGAGAAGGGGTCAGTCACTTTATATTCAGTCAAAATTATATTTGTATTTTATTTTGCACTCAAGCTGCTTATTTTTAAGTAAAAGATAAACTTTATATTTTTCTACATTTAATTTGTATACGGTACTCATCTCGTTCAGTAGCCATTCAGTAGTGAAAATAGTATATTTATTGTTTGAAAACTTTTTCAAATATATTTTTTTAATACTTTGGGGCCAAGCACCTATAGGGCCTAGGCTTGTTTCCATTGTGGTCCTTTGTATAATAATCGGACATAATTGGTATCGGCAGATATAAATAAATATGAATTACCCACCTCCTAGCCTCTGCATGCCACTGAAACCAGACTGGTTGCTGAAACCAGACTGGTTGCTAGAAGATGTAGCCTGTTGGAGCAACTGTAAAGGCAAGAAAGACAGTCAACACCGTGTTCAGGGATCAGAGAGAAAAAGGCACTTGGAGGAGTGAGCATTTTTCATTTACCGCCAGGTACTGTGGAGTGAGAGACCCCAAGCCTGCCAGGTTTCCCCAGGTGGAGGCACTGTTGAGCTGCTGCATCTGCTGTGCTAGCTGCTGCTGCAGTCGCCTCTGTTCCTTATCCCTCTGTGTGTCTGCAAATTTCGCCACCATGGGGGAGGTGCAACCCTGTGCCAGGGATGAGGGAAGGCGGCATAGGAGAATAGTTTAGGTTAGGCCCGCTCAATAGAAATACATTTCTGCTTTACTCTCATTATTAGCCAATTACAATACAAGAATGCATTAATTTTAGAGGTATTTTTTTATTTTATAAATAGAGGTATCATCACTTATGATTAAGTTATGTTTTAACGTTTGTATTACATTCCTATCCAAGCAAACACATACAGGACAACTGCCATGCATCGCCAAGCCACATCACATTCCAAAAGAGGAGCATGGGACAATGCTGCAGACAATGCTACAGAACTTTTTACACTTTTTGGGAGGATCTGAATCCAGTCCACATACACACACAGGCAGACAGGAGATGGAGACATGACTTTAAACAGACAATTAAACAAAGACATGTCAAATCAGCAGACATAAAGAAAGACATTTGTAAGGAAAAAAACAAATTGCACCATAACTCACAAACACACTGATCAGACAAACTCACGGACGGACGAACATGCGGTGTAGTCTCTTGTGAGTTGAGTGCTAGACAGGGGGGACAGACTTGACAGGGAAAATGGCTTTTGCAACACTAGCACCTCCCATGGCATCAGGGAACTAACGGTATAGGGACAGGAAAGGTGCCAGCACCGCTGGGGCCCCTTTTAATCTAGGAAGCTTCATGTTATGTTTGGTTGGGCTCCTAATTAGACTTGGTCCAATGCTTCACTGGGGAGCCTCTGACCCGCTAGCAGTCAAGTTACTCGTGCTCCACTTGCTGAAAGACTCTACCGAATAACTTGAGGACGCGGACCCAGTTTCAGGAGGAATCAAATAGGACAGTTTTGCTGTCTCGGTTAATGTCTTTGTTAACCTATATTCAATGGGAGCGGTCTCTTTTCCCTGTGGTCCTAAATATGGATTTAATATGGGAGGCTAAGATGGCAAAGCCTAGAGGTGTTTTCTGTGAATCAATACACAGCTCAAAATACAGAATGAAGGCAATTCTTGCCCCGTCTTGTTAGCACTGAATTCACTGCTATGCAATGGGCAATTTCTCTAGTTTTGTACACTCATTGTCCATAAACAATGTGATTTTATAATTATCAAGTAGCTTTGGAAATGAGTCATGCTCTATGAGAATGAATGTCTTCTGTGTTGAGTGTCATCTTTCCAACATAGGGGGCAGCAGCATGTTCAGGAGAAGAGGGGGAGGGGGTGAGAAGTAGGTGCTAAGGGGTACAGTACCTCCATAGTCTGAGAGTGATGCATGGTTTTCATTGCATTCTGTGCCATTGCCCTGGTAGCAAAAGTGACAAACGCACAGCCTGTAGGGGAGGGGGGAACAATAGGAGAGGGGAAGGGAGGGAGGGACAAGAAGAAACAAAAACAAGACAAAAAGGTTTGGACAACTCGTTATGAACCCCAAAAAACAACACATTGTACAAAGAATGGCAACTCCCAAGCACACACACCGCCCTCACAGGTTAGCACATGAAGAAAGAACACAAAGAATAACAGTAACAACAGTCACATGAGTACAGTAACAGTGATCGACGAATAAAAACACCAACCCAGAAAGAGAGCTTTGTACATATGGTGACACGATGAGACAATAAATGTGATTATGTACACATGAAACACACATACACACACACACAAATACACACCGAACGGCTTCAGATGACAGCAGATTAAGTATATAGATACTTAACATATTAATGTCAAAGGGTGTCTGATAAACTTCAAATTACAGCTTCATCACATGGTCATTAACCAGAATAGGGGCTCATTATTGAAGCTGTAACAGTCTCTCTGGAGGAGGATTATCATATTGTTTGTGTGCACATCCAAAACTAGCTCGCAGCACTCGCTTTCATGGCGTCTTATGCGGCACAGTTAGCTAGCTCATGGGATGCTGCAGCAGGCTAATTCCAGGTTTTGTGGAGTGTGATGGAGGGGGCAGAAAATGAGGAGCTGCCAGCTGAGCCCACGGAACACCAGCAACCAGGGGTTGCCAAGGTGACGGCTCATTGTTCGGGGCATCAAGTGCCGCGGCCCTCGCCCCAGTACCGCTGGAGGTAAAGCACAGTGGACTATGAGAGTGGAATGGTAAAGTGGTGGGTGCCAGGCGAGGTGAATAGCACTCCAATAGAAAATGGGTGATAGGCGGGGAGGAAGCAGGGTGAGGAATAAAAAAGGGGAATGAAGGCAGGCCCTGTATTATTAAAGCTGCTATAAGCAATGTCAATTTTAATGACTTTAAAATGTCATTAAAATCTTGACATATTATTGGTTATAGCAGCTTTAATGAAATGTGCGACTGGCGCGCTACGCAGATGGCGGTGCTGGTCAGGTGCTCTGATCACCCCGGCAACGTTTAAGGGAGCACGTACCTCTGCTCAGTCCATCTGGTCCCCGTAGGATTCGGCACTCCTCGATCTGTCCGAAAGATCCGAACATCATTCGGACCTCGTTCTCGCCATATTTCTTCGACACCATTCCGATGAAGAGTTTTCTGTCTTCCACGGCTGGAAGAAAGGCATGAGTGACACGTTTATAGTGCTATATGAAAATGCTAACTATAGGATGCTAAACTAATTTGTAACCCCTCGTCACAATGTCACATGTTCTACTTAGAAAATGCCAGATTGTTGTACATGCCATTCTCCTTTGGTATAGTGGAGTGTGGAGTGGAAACTGGCTAGATGGACAACCATTTGAACACATTGAGTGCCACCTGGTGGACAAAAGTGGTGATTTGTTCAAAATCATGGACAGCACAGTAGTTTCCGAGAAAAGAGTGTGCAAAGGCCGCGGCTAATACAGAAGCTAATGGCTATGGAAAAACAGAAACCGTGCAGGGCCCTAGCAACCGTGCATACCATGGAGCGGTTCCAAAAATGATACACATCAAGATATTATAGCGATATCAAACACCTTAAGACGAGCCTGCTCGTCATGAGCGCCCTGCGTAATTAATTTATAGGACGAGTATACCCGTACTTAGGATCGGCCAGTGCCATTCCTTGATTCTGATTGGATGATTTCCGTTTAGTAGACATGATTAAGAGACTAATCTACTCCTTAGATCAATTTATATAAATTACAAGTGCGTTGTTTGCTTATAAAGTGATCCAGCATATCTGTAGCTGAACAGCGAAGGGGATCGCATGTTTTCCTTACAAGGCCCGGCCATGCAGGGCTTCCAAGCACCTCCCGTGTGGGACAGCAAGAGACCAAGGGGTATCGATCGGGGCTTGTAAAGAAAACAAGCGCTCCCCATCCCTGCAAACCATCTGTGCTGAAAGGCTACGTAGCTAGGCTAGCAGTTCAGAGTATTAGCTAAATCCGGAATACTTTTCTATTGAACATCCTAGATACAATGAGATTGACCTAACAGTTACGTTCCATTTCATTTCAACATGTGTTTGTTTGGGAAATGTTGAAGTCTAACACAGCCGTCTTGACTGGCTAAGTAAACAAACACTCGTCTCTGAGACGGGAACTACTTTCTTGTAGAAGTTGTTAGTGAATTATTAAGAACCGTTTTAATTGGGACGTATCTAATCTATTATTTTCATGTTGCCATATGTGTAAGCGTTTTAGAAAAGCAATAAGCCATGCGAGGTCTCAGTTTACCTCCATTGTATAATGGAGGAGAATATTGGAGACACTTGGTGCCTTGTGTCTACCTATGCCAGATCAGCCATTACAAAATACTGCAACCTCTAGTGGCTTATTGAGTAGGAGTAATGATTGAGTAGCATCCTTTGAGAGAGAGAGAGAGAGAGAGAGAGAGAGAGAGAGAGAGAGAGAGATTTTCTTTGAGTGATTGAGTACAAGGTACAACATAGTTCTTGACAGTTCAAAACCATACACATAGTCAAACAGTCAAAAAAGTCAATTACATTACACATAGGTTTTAGCAGAGACATCGTAACTACTCCCACCCAAAGTTTAATGATTTTTCCATCACACCATCCTCATACATGCATTTCTCCCACACTCATACACCTACACACACCCACAGTAGCTACCATAAACATAGAACGAGGGCAACCCCCCCATCTAAACTTACGTGTGTCTGTCACCCACACACACACACACTAGTGCCGGGTGACACTGCAGCTCCAATCCACCTACAGCGCCTCAAAAATTGAACTCAACAGTTCATTAAATAGTTTTTTTTACTGTCCTCTGTTCTCTCAATACTCAAATAATATTTCATAGGTGATTTCCAATTTTGAAGGGAAGGTGCTTCTTTATATTTGTGCTTATTTATATTTATTTATAACAGTTTTTTATATACTAAAGATGAAAAAAAGAATGTTCCTACCTGTTGGATGTCTTTCCTCTATATTTTGAAAAAGACAAATCATAGGTGTTGTAAACAAAACTGTGCATTTACAATTTATATGTACAAAGAAATATTCTTATTCTCCTAAGTCTAACTTTCTCACAATACCAGAATACATGTATGCATGTGTGCAACATTTTAAACATCTGTCAGAGTTCATGAAATCAAATTTAATATGCTTATTTCTAAGACTAATCAAGTATAAACTGATGACAATAATGTATTACACCAGATTTTCATTAGCGGTCATGTGCGTTGTAAATATCCCTTCCATTGAGTTTAGCATTATTCCATTCAATATACATGTTCTGAATGAATTGTTCATTATCCTCAGCATTGATATGGATATTATATACAACACCTATAAGTGGTCTCTTTTTATCCCCTCCTTTTTATTTTAACCATAACTATGATCGCATGATCATAGTTGTTCATCCACTTCCTTTCCCTCAAGTCTCTAGTCTATGACAAATGACTGCTTTATCATCCACTTACTCTCTAGGTTAGATCCTCTGTCTGTACCTGCTCTCCTCTGTTCCCTCCCAACCACAATAGCAAAGCCCTTAATCCCATCTACACACCATACAGAAATTGTGTACTGCAGGCTGCACATTCCCTAACCTTAGTGTTGCTCGGGCTGACATATCTTGTTTCGAATAGTGACTCATCACAACAGCATTATCTCCCTTTGAAAAGACACCCTTTTCGTCGCAAAATGTAATCTCGCTGAGGAAGTTCACATTGGACATTAGCCCAAGCCCCCAGCACCCACCCACCCACCTCCACTCTGACACACATTGGCTGGGTGTCACAATACATCTCCAATGATGTCACTCACCAGTTGTTTTCTCGCTGTCGGCAGGTTTCATCTGGATGGGATGATGCATCTGGTGGACAAGGCATAGGAATGGTCAATTAAAAAAAAAAATCAATCAATGAGTGCAATATAAATCAAAAGTGTCTACTAGTACCTCTAATCTAGAACAAAAGCCAAATCAAATATGTCAAATCTTGAGTAAAAATAAACGTTATTTTACTTTATCGGAATCGGTATCGGCAGATATGATCCTGCAGATAATCGGAGATCGGATATTGGTCATAATTTCAACCCTTCTTTTTATTTATTTATTTCCCAAACGGTGTGCAAAATCTGTTATAACTCTTAATTATTTGTGTGCATTAGGTGGTAGCATTAGTGTAGTTAAAGGTATATTCAGTGATTTCACTTAATTCAAATATCACTTATTTTTTTGTTTTGTTGTGACAATCCTCCCTACTATAGAGTGTGCTGACCATATAAGGAGTTCCTCCCTGTCCCCAGTTAACCCCTGGGGGTCAAAAAACCTTAGGTTTCGTTTTTGGCTCTCTATCCTGATTGGACGAAAGGCTGGGTCCCACAGCCAAAAACGAAACCTACGGTTTTTTTGAGTGAAATCACTGAATATACCTTTAACCTGCGGCAGTGCCTGCGTTCACTTTAAGAGGACCATTTTCATCCCCCTGCTGTAGCCCCCTGCACACTCAGGCAGGGGTCGGCAATAGGCGGAATATTCACATATTGTCATCTAAAATATGGGGCCAGAGCCCCCTATGTGTCGTCCGTCAAATTGTAGACTGACAGAAAGACTGTTCCTGACTCCTCAAATCTCACGAGAGTTTGTTGCTGGGATAAAGAAAGGTCGATAACAAAGTAGTAGCCATTTTAGTATGAATATCTTGTGAATTTAGTAACTTTCCTCTTGGTCTATAATCAAGGCTCCCCTTCCCATTGCCTTTAAAAAAAAATGCAAAGATAGCAAATCTACAAGCTCGCATCAGAGAAATATTTGAAATTATATATTTGAGGGGCCCCTCCTATATACAGCTTTTGTCTCCACTAAATGTCCACAACACAAACATTAAATGCTATTGACAATGAAGAGAAAGTTTACGTCATCTTGTCCCCAGTCCCCACACGTTTCATATTTGCCATCGACAAAGGAGAAATTAGGTCAAATGTTCTGCAAATATGACGTACATTTGTGGCAACAGGCATTCTGATTGGCCAGTATGACATGATGCATGATGACGTACAATGATAAAAGCGCCCCTCACATCACATGGGTATGATTTTGTGGTTTTCACAGAACCCCAAGGCATATCTGGAATTCTCTTGGGAACCACTGGGTCAATAATATCATGTCCGTCAGTGCTGGCTAGTCCAGACACTACACAGTGCAATCAACACTCAGGATTTTACAGTACCAACATCACCTCAGATGCAGAGCTCTTTTATCTTAAAAGCATTGTGTTGCGCCCTCCCCACCACCGTTGGACACACAGCTCCACATTTCTAGCATCTCCCCCCTGAACGTTTATCCTCTCCTCATACTATCCCTGCTCATTTTTAAGCCACCTTTGACAGAGGCCGTCTACTGGTGGATGCCGGTGAATTAAATCCTAGAGTATCCAATTTCACTTATTTCTGTAGTGTAGGCTAGGCTTGTGACTGCATTTATCGATTAGCCCTACTCCTGTCAACATCCCTCATGCACATGCGATCCCTTGAACAGAAATCGTTTGCACACAAGCTGCCTTCATCGCGCTTCTAGGATTATTACGCAGATACTCACTGTTGGGACTGGGAGTTTGTTGGCAGTGCACAATGTCCTTACACACCGGGGGATCATTAAATCACGCTAAACAGTATATTTTTTTTACAGTTGTTTGTGTGAATGCATCCATCCACACAGAATGTGAATTTTATGCACAATAAAGCGACAATGTTTGGAGTAAGGCATCTGCAAATAGAGGCAACAACTATATAAATAGATTTTATGATAAATAAACAGTACATTTCGAGAAGTTTAGTTTGTTTGTTTAGATTTATTGACAGACTTTACATTCAAGCTGCTATAAGCAATAATGATGTCAAAATAAATTGTATTCAGACAGCCAGCAATGGATAGAACTCTCCCAAACTAATGTAGTCTCTCTCTGTGACACATCTAGGGGCCGCCAAACTGCATTCAAAGATGTCCCTAGAAGCTTTGTCATTGGTCGAAAACAAAATCTGGTCGCAATGACTAACCAATCAGTAAGTAGACAGGCAAATCGACCAATGACAAAGTTTCTAGGAAGATCTTTGAATGCAGATTTGGCCCTAGATATATCAGAGACTAACATTTTGGGAGCATTCTACCCATTGCCGGCTGTCTGAATACAAAAAAAAAAAAGTCATTAAATTATTGCCATATTATTGCTTATAGCAGCTTTAAGTTACTCCTTTCATTCAGAGACCCAGTGCAGATGTCTTGTGTCAGAACCTAAGGATAGCTATTTTATTCGTTATACTTTAGCCATTCCTGTGTTTCACACTTGCTGCTATGAAACCTGAATTTCCCCCCGGAGATCATTAAATGTTTATATCTTATAATAAAGGGAGACAAGGATCATTTTATTTCAGCCCATCTAAACCCACCCCACAACCAGACAGAAAAAGGCGGGGCAAATATGCACTATAGCCCGGAAAACCACAACATCTTCCAGCCTAAATATTTATTCTCCCTGATTGCAACTGAATCTACAACACCAGCTTTTGCATCAGCTGTGCTCACCAGCGGTGGGAGAAAAAAAAGAATACATGACAGAAAGCAAATATATCTAAGCGCTATGAAGTGAAGAGGCTTGGGAGACAGTTAGGAAATGTGGGTTTCTGGGTCTTTTGATTCACCTTCCTTTTTTCCCCCCGTGTTTTGACAAAGACTAAGAGAAAAAGACAGATGGCGTGCTCGGTATGGGTACTTTTGAGCATCACTGGCCAAGGAGAGAGAGGGAGGGAACGAGAGAAACACCAACGAGGAGTGAGAGGGAGCGACAGAGACAAGCTTTTCCACTGACGTGCAGGCCGAACCCACTCAACTGCAGTCAATGCCAGTAACAGCATGACTAGGGACCGGGGGGGCATCAAGCTAGACTTTATTTGAAATGCCTGGCTGATTGATGCTGCTCCAGTGAGAAGTAGTTCTGTATGTGCAGCCCGCTACACTCATTTATCAACCTGGTTGAACATGTTGGTACATGATGCTGGTACCTCATTGACATTTGACAGTGGCTCTTTTTCCAATAGACTTGGATATTGATTTCATTGAGAGTTGGGGTTGTTTGGTATTCATTTAACTGATTGGGAGTAGGGCATTAACATAATAGTCGACTAGTCGACTAGCAAAACACTAGTCGACACTGTTAATTGACATCCGATTATTCGCTAATATAATTTTTTATATTTCTTAATATATATAAAAAAAAATGTTGCTTTTCTACAGCAGACATGCAGGCATGCAGCTGTGAGCTCGGTTGTTTTGTTGGTAGTTCGCCAACTTCAGTACTAATCCATTCTTGGCTGATTGTTTTCATATCATATACAAGCCTACTGTACGTGGTTTTTCCTGTGGGCGGCGGAGCGGCGGTGGCACTAGCAGCATTCAAGACAGATTTTCTTTGGGAAAAGCATATGCGATATGCCTCATAGGCTCATAAGATCAATGGGGACAACTACAGTGTGTAAATACTTTTACTATTGGTGAGTTTAATACTGTAGTTTGTTCAACAAGTTAGATTGGAGACATGTCGTCGTCGTCTGGTACAGTAAAGTATAGCAGGAGTTCCTCCTCACTCTGCCCAATATTATCCAGTTTGGTGACAGTCAAACTACAGTAGCTCTTGCCGTGATTTCATGTTTCTTCATGCTTATCCAACAAAAGTCCAGACGTGCCGCGTGTGGCATTATTAAAAACAAACAGCTATGCTGCACGATCATAGTTCTAATAGTCGCGAAAGACTCGCGATGAAGTTAAGTAGTTGATCATCTGATTCATAGCCTGCCCTGGCAGCCTGCTAGCTAGCAAACCTAGTATGTAATCATAACCTCTTCCTAGCTTGTAGCTCCTTCTAAAAACCAAAGGAACTGTGGTTGTAACTTGTTGAACATTTAGGGTTGTATGAAAAACATTGCATGGTTCATTCCTCCTCCTCCTCCCCGCTCCAGTCTCCACTCTCCAAACATTGTGAACAACGTAACATGCTATGCTGCTCCGTAGAACGGTCTTGTGCATCAAAAATAGCAGATCTACAAGCTCACAACGCGTCCATCCGTGAGTCATTGTGGACTTGCAACTTTGACTTGAAACAGCTGAGCTAATTTCGGCCAATCAGAGCGGCATTCAGCGTAATCTAGTAAGAGTGGCGACACTCTCATTGACTCCCACTGTAACAATGGAATGCGAAAGTGCTCATTCTATCTCAATGGGATAGTTCCAATGTTTGGAACTATAGCCCATAGGAAGTGTGTCGCCACTCTCTTAGTACTATTCCACTACGCCTGCATTGAGTGCATTCACCGGCTCTGTTTTGCTTTTTTTAAGAAAAATCTTAAAAATGCGGCACAACATTTTCAATATATATTCTTTCAGAATTGACGTCAGGCCTAAATATCTCCATGTATCAGGTTAATAAATTGAGGCCTCAATGCTCTTTTTTGCCATACTCCAGTCTCCATTGTTAGCTGACCTAAATTCTCATTCCGTTAACAGGGAATAAAAATGTAGTTGTGCATATATGATTCATTCAGGACAGGCATTCAGAATTTGTTCCCATTTTGTGGCATCAGAATCTTGAGCAGCTGTAACCTGCATTTTGGCCAACACACTGACATCGGTTTGTGTTAGGTATACTGGCTCATCACTGTCCTTGTGCTGAGCCTCAAGTTAAGCCTAATTCACTGTAGCGCTGCTAGCCGAAAACAATTTTCAGTTTGAAAAGAAAAACGGACAGGGGCTCACTGAAAGTAGTAAATTTTTGGCCAGTAAACAGCTGAGCCTGCAGTGGATGTGAGGGGGACTCAAGCAGCTCATGCAGTGCTTACTCACCCCAGTTAAGGTCTTTATGTTGTGCAGGGCATTCTGGGCGTCCAGTGCAGCTTTTCTTGTATAAAATGTTACAAAACAGCATCCTGCAGACAGACAAAGAAACATTGACAAACAGGGGAGAAGGAAAAACAGCAATCTTCAATATGATGAGAAATTAATAGTCAAAGTTAACACTGCTCAAGATGAGAAAGAAAAATGAGAAGAATGTAAATGGCTAAAAGCATGTTGCTTGTCGTCACATGATAGGAGCATGTGACACGATATTCTTAGCACCAACTGTTAGACGGCTGTGTGCAACACATGCAGGAAGCCTGCAGAGAGCGTAGGGGAAGATAATGAGACGGGCGAGGGTCTGCGGTGACCAGAAGCTTAGATGGCTGTCCATGGGACTACTGAGGCGTGCTGGACAGGTCAGCATGGCACGGGAAAGTCAGGGCACAGGATCCACACAGAATGAGAGTTGCTACCATTACATAATAAAATGTCCGTCTCTCTTCCCTTCGTTCACCCCCATACTCCAATAGCTCTCACTCCCTCTCCCTACTCTCAAGCACGCACGCACAGAACATGGAAGTAGTACAATGAGATATAGGAGACAAGCGGGTGGGAGCGATGGGGGAAGGAGGGGGAGGGAGATTGGGGTGCACAGGGAGAAGGAGAAAAAAAAAGCAGCCTCTCATCCTTCCGTCCCAGCAGACCGCCAGTGGCGTTCCAGCCTGTCAGTTTTCACTGGGCTGAGGGGGAAGTAGAGCACTGCAGCGTCTCTGACCTACATAGTGTGTATTATGCTGTTGTACTGGAGCTTGCAGGCCGTGGGGGGGGGGGCACTCTAATATGCATCGAGCTCTTCTCTCCGAGCCAGCTGAGCTCTGCGCTCTTTCCCTGTGACTTAGTCCTGCCTCTGCTTTTTGCGTGAGCTAAATAAACCATTCCAGAGAGGCACAATGGTTATTAGATGCTTTTTTTCATAGCCTGCAGTGGATGTGACCTAAAACGTAAAAACAACACGCAAATCACATGGCTCCGCAATAGATTTGCGGCAAAACAAACCCACCGAAATGGAACAGGGATTAGTGAATCCAACGGATGAGTCAAACAAAAGCAAGATGGATGATATAAGAGGGTGTGGAGGGGGTATTATCGGGTGTACAAACAACGTGTCAGCCAGGGGCGCTGCCCTGACTCCTCAGCGGTCCCAGTGGGGGCATGACTACTGGTCAATGGCCCATGCCATGGCAGGGAGAAGGAAAGCAGTGGCTAAAGGGAAAAGCAAGCCCTGCTCAAACAAAATTCACCTCACATGGGCCAGGGTGAGCCAAAAAGGCTGCTGTGATCAGGCCAGATTATCTATTAGAATACATTAACATGGCATTAACATGTCAATGGACCATCACAGCTGACACTCCGCCTAGGAACAGGGGAGGGCTCTCTACTAAGAAGAGCAGACTTTGAACCATTCAGCCTCCGAATGAACTGCACAATGCCGGCAGTATATACCACCTAATCAGCATCCAAGATAATTCAGATGGTCTACCTTTCAAAGCACACATGCAGCCCTTTTCCCCTGGTGATGTTAAATTAGTGCAAGACCTTCACGTGTAGGAAGCACCAGAATGCCAGTCCTGTTGCTTAAAACAGGACTAGGTTATGTTATCAGAGTACAGAGGTATGACACGCATTGCTGCATACTTGACCAAATCCCAGTGACAAATTTCATGCCTGCACCTCAAAGATTAGGCTTGCTTGGCTCTGTTTTTTTTTTTAACTTCTTCCAGCCCTGTGCACTGGAGATAGACACTAAGTCCTTAACTTCAAAGAGGGTTTCACATAAAAAAACCCAGAGTGGATTATTGCTTGAAATGCCGTAGTGAGGCATTCAACCATCGAGGGAATTGAAATTTGGGAGACGCCGTAAAATTTGGCTGTACCACATCAGTAGGGCTTGTATTGCTTTTTATTCACCAGTAGATAGTTCCATGAGGCTGGTCACTTTCAGCGATACCATTTGCAGAATCTAGGGCTTCCAGTTCACCATCTCCTCTAATTGCAACCTGAACCAAATTGCTCGACTTGAGCACTCATTCCAAGGTGAGTGCATTGATGGATGACTCATTGAAAAAAAAATCAGTAACACTCATCACCACAGCTCTCCTTTCTGCAGCACTTTTTTTTAAACCATTATGGGACCAGTATGTAAAAATAATAACATTTCAAGAATGGGTAATAAAAAACATTTTGTAACCCTGAAATTCAACAGATAATTGAATCATCTCAGTGGTAGGTAAGGCCAAAGACAGCCATACAAAAGTATTCTAATGCCTTTCCTGGGTGTTATTCTGAAGTGTGACCATGGGTGATGGAGTATACGTGATAGCTCCTACACCTGTACCATGGGGGGGAAACAACACCAGGTGCCAGCCAAATACTGGTTAAAATACCAGTGTAGCTTTTTAGAAGAGAATGCTTTGTAAGTAATGACAAAGGAGGGGAAAAAAAGAAATAGTCAGTCAGTAAGTGTCTGGTATACTCTGGACTATACCAAATACTATGGTGTATAGATTAAAGCATGAATATGATTCATACCTTTGCTCTGAGGGGGATTCTGGGTGCGATCACGGAGAATGTTGATCTGGTGCACGGCTCCAAAGGGCTCAAACAACTCCTTCAACTCAGTTTCTGTCCAGGAACGTGGGACCTGGCCCACAAACATCTTGATGGTGTCAACGTCTGGCTGGTCCAAGTGCTCCAGCGACCCATTCATGGTGTTGCCATTGCCGTTACCATTGCTGAGATCAAGTGAGAGAGCAAAGGAATTTGTGAAAATGACTGACAGGAAATGTTTTTTTTAAATATATATATTATTTTTTTTGGTTGCCTATATTGACAGTAGACTGACAAGAAATGGGGAGAGACATGGGGAATGACATGCAGCAAAGGTCATCGAGATTGGCAGTGGAACCAGCAACACGAGGTGCCCGGACCACTACACTAGCCGCCCAGGCCAAGTTAGATTTTGTTTTGTCACCACATCAATTTAATGGCAATAGAATGACACATCAATCATAACGCGATTGATTCTTGGACTGTAATGACAAATCATGACAAAATGGGCCTATACTATACTTGGCTGCCAGATGTATTTTAGTATTTAGTATGATGCTGGACACCCAAAGCAATACACATTAACACACACCTTGGCTTTAAGTGTAAAGTACAATACATCTCCCAAAGAAAGGGAAGCCTCAAACACAAATAATAAGTTACACAGAAAGAAACCAACATCTTTGGTAGATTTGACTGTAAATCCAAAAATCTGTGTATCATGTAAGATAATCATGCAAGATCTTAAAGCGGCTGGTTATTATTTGAAAGATGTATTATTCAAGGAAACTCCTTGAAATACAGTACACATGAATGGTTCAGACAGTTACAGTAAGAGTGCAGCATTCATATATTGATTCTTGATCACATCTCAATTTTGTTAATATAATAGATAACCATTTACTAGCTGGTTGCCATGGCACCATCTAATGGGGATCCGTAATAAAAAAAATCAAAATCAAAGAATACATAAATATTTGTGGCTATAACTGGGAGGGAAGTCGCTCCAATCATATACTAGTATGGTATATTATACATGCATACATACATACATACATACATACACATACATATATATATATATTCTAATTAATGACTGATGGTTCTCATAATCATGAATTGTGCGTCATACCCTATTGGCCTGAATATAAGAATGTTTTTTTTTCTCCCCAATGGAAATATCCTAAAAAACAGCGTCATACTAGGCTATTTGACATAATAAATTAGAGTTGTCTTATATTCGGGACAATATATAAATTGCATCGATAGACAATTCATGTTGACACTGAACAAAGCCAACACAAAAATATATTATACATTTGTTTTACAGGAGCATAGTGAAAAGCTACCCTCTTGGCACAATTGGTGCACGTTAAAGCCATTTCCCCCAGCCCAGGAAACAAACATTAAACAAACATTAAACAAGAACATCTCAAACACAGTTTGTTTTACAATAACCTACGGTAACCATAAACTTGTAAACCTAAATATTTGATGCCACTAGTACTGGAATTAGCCCAAGCCAATGATCACAGGAAAGGCATACAGAAGCCAGTGACTCATGGTACTCATGCTGAGAGAACATTCTGGCACAATACACACGATTACTTCCATTATACAATAATTGTAAGCAGAAAGACAGACAAAAAGACATTGATGAGAAAACTAATAAACCAGTGGGAATTTTGCATACAAACCTCTGGACCCGAGCCATCCATCTCTTACAAATTGTGCCAGCAGACATGCCAAACTCCCTGAAGGACCTAAACGACATAACTACGTTCCAGCTCGACCTCTATCCTTAAAAAAAGTCACTTCCCACCCGTTTACAATTACAAGTAGTTATTTGCCAGTGCTATTGACCGCAGGCCCTGCCAATACAGGCCATCATTTCATCCAAACAATGATGGCGATAGAGGCGATAAATAAGGACCAGCAAAACTAGTTTCTTTTCCAAAAGAAATAATGGGGAAAACTGCCCCAACCACAATGACTGCCAACGAGAGAAAATAACCAAAACAGAGCTCTAAACATCCAAATTTTTCAGGTTAGCAGACAAGGTATCGTGGCGCATCTCCTCCTCAGGCGTTCAGGCGATGGTACAGGCAGTAACCTACAGCTTCTCCACCACAGCATGAGGAACAATCACATATTGTTCCCCCAAGCTGGAGAGCACTATTCACCGTTGACTCTGCAGCACAATAGGCCGAGTCAGAGAGACGCTTTGGAATACATTGAAGCCTTCGTCCACTAAGGCCACGGTGCTGTGGTGTGTGACACCATTTATCCAGTTTTCCTGTGGCGCTATGACGCCATTTGCTGAGGACCTTTTGATGCAACATCACACTAGGACTGTCAACACTCGATTGAAGAAATGCATCAGCTGTATCCTGTTAAAAACTATCTTCATATAATAGGTCATCATAACCGTTGACGTAAATGACGTAAAGTCGTAAACGTTTTATTCCCTAAAATGGGGGGCTTAATGTAGCAACCTTTAGCTTGTTTGGCTAACGGCCGATGTAATCTACCTAAAACCGGCAGAAATCCACGCACGTGCGGTCTTTATGTGCATGTGCACGCACTCGATCAGCACGCATTTTACAACTAGATGATGCTTGCGCTGAATCCACAGAGATAGCAGACACAGAACATACTGCCTCGTCCCCAAACATGGTAAACTTGTTGTTTGATTAAACATAGAGTGCCACGGACAAATAGCTTGTTATTTTGCGCCAAGTAGCGCTGTGTGCAGGCTACATACATGATTGAACAAAATACATCTCCCACGTGAAACCTGGTATATTCTTCATCATAAGACATTTGCAGTTGCATGCTGAAAATAGCAGATTTACATGTTCACAACGTGGCGCGTCCACCACACTTGTGAGCTTGTAGATCAGCTATTTTCAGTACTTGGAAATATCGCAGAGTTTAGAAACCTTTCCCTTCACAATAAAAGCACAGCTTTCACATGTTGGGGCTTTAAGGTAGGCCTAACTATCCATCTTGCACATTGAAAAGCACACATGCAACAACCTTATAGACCAGGGGTGTCCAAACTACGGCCCGCGGGCCAACTGCGGCCCGTGATCCATTTTTTATTGGCCCGTATCAAATTCTAAAAATATAATGGAATATGGCCCGCACATGAAACTTGCACTTGACTATATTGTATTTCTTAGGTGGAGCTACTGTCTTGAACAAGGCAGCTTCTCCACAAAACCAAAACCGATACTTAAGAAACTTTTTCCCACGAGTGATAGAGATTGACAGGTTCCTTAGCCAATCAGATTTCGAGTTTGCCCTGCTGGGCGTTTGTTAACGTCTTGCTTCGATCCCATCTGCTGAAAATATTGTCCAATGAGAAAAGAGTACTGGGTGTTTGAAACCTTCTGCGCGAGTTCCCATCTGTGGGTTGATTGAGCTCGCTAAATTAACAGATTTAACTCACAAACAAACACCAAAAATGACTGGACTAGGAGAACAAACTTTGGTGGTGGATTTACAGTCAAAGCCCTTTTCGAGAAGGAAGGACTTCAAGAAAAGCTTGCCATTGTAACGAAGGGTCGGCATGATTATGATCAGCCATGGTAAGGATATTATTACATGCGATGCGATATGATGCAGCTTATTGATCGATTTATGGCCGGGTCCGTGTTGTAGAGAAAATCAAATTATACGTTAGTGTGGTTGTTGTGAACTTGTGGCTGGTGCCCAGTGCTGCTCACTGGCCGAGTCTAGTCTCAACCTCAGTGCGGCAGTGCCCACTTGGTTGTAACGTGTGCGCTGCGGAGCTCTCCCTCTCCCTCTCCCTCTCTCTCCGTGTGTGCCGTTTAGTCCCCCGGTGACAGGTTGACACTTGACAGGCTGCATCTTATTATTATTGTTTGTTTGTTTGTGCACGCGCGTTTGTGCACGCGCGGCCGTTCCGCGACCGTCCCGGATGGTGATGTAGGCTGTTTTATTTCTGTAAGCATATTCAATTATCAAGCATAATTTACCTACATTTGATTGATTTTGCTAACTTTAATACACAACAGGTGAGGCGATATACCTCATCTCTAGTGAGTGGCCCAGCCCTTCTTATATTTTTCTGTATGTGGCCCTCAGTGAAAAAAGTTTGGGCACCCCTGTTATAGACGATGCAAGACATAGCTCTGCTTAGTGGGTAAAGTATACCCCTCACAGTTGACCCCAACAGGTCGGAATGGCCAAAGAGGACAGATTATGTTTTTGCGTCTGTGAGTCTGTCCGTCTCTCGGCCAACACTGGGCCAATCGTGTGATAACACACATACTCCCAGGAGGGCAAGGAATAATCTCCACCCCTCATTTGTCAAATGGACCAGTTAGGCAATCAGACACTCGGGTGGCGTAGTGGTAAAGTGCCTGCTAATTACCAGAGGTTGTGGGTTCTAATCCACCGTGGTGCATCCGGCTTTGTCGAGCATTTGAGACACTGTACTATTACTGTCTGGGCAGCACCTGTCAGCAGGGAGTGTTTGGTGGGAGGAGTAGGACGAAGGCTCTACATCCTCCAAGTGGGGACTCCTCACTGGCAGTAAAGAGCAAGGAGGAGACAAAAGCAGTGACAACACACAAATGTGTGTGGAATGGGAGGGGGAAATGGGGTAAAAAGACATTTAAGCCTCTGTGGCCTTCGTCAATATACCTGACGAAGGCCACAGTTGCCGAAACGTATTCTCTCTTTTACTTTTAGTAAAGTAAGTTCAGACTTCAGACGGATCTGATTCTTACTAACTCACTCAAAAATAATTTGGCACACTGATCAAGACTCATCTGTCAAATTGAGCAGATATCAGATTGGCCAAGATTGGTTTCCAAAGTTCGCAGGAGGAGTTTTGCACAAACTGCCAAAAATCAACGCAGTGTCTGTATGCACTCTTAGTAAGTTATGGAAGATATGACAGGCTAGCCCTAATGTTTCAAACCGGTTCATGGTGAAGCTAGAACAGGTTGCAACACAGCCCTGGGTAGGCAACCCGCCGAGCCAACTTTTCTAGTTAGCCATGCTGACATTTCTAGGTGTTCTCTTTAAGTTATGCGATTATTACATAGTAATAGTACACACAAATTCATAATTGCAACAGGTAAACGGAGACCAGTACCACTTAAATATGGTAATACTGTGAAATATCCAGCCTTTTCCTGGTTTGAAAGGCTGCATAACGGTAAAGTAAGTGATAACATTTCTTTGCTTCAGTTTGAAACAGACAATTTGTGCCAATTGGTCGGTTTTCCACCCGTTGAGAACTCTTAAGAGATGCAATTTTCCGAGCTTAAAATATTTGGTCAAAAATATCTTGATATTTGATATTGCCTATCCCTACTGGTAAGTTGGCTGCACCCAACAAGTACCTATTGGAATGTTCGTAGACATCAGTAATCAAGTCTTTTGCTGAGTCTCCACAAGCAGCCTTGTGATGTGGCAGATGATCCCACTCCAAGACGCCTCAGAGCAGCTGACGAGTCACTCTGCACAGCGACAGTTGCATACCTGCTGTTCGACTTCCCATAAAAAATGTGTGATTTATCTGGACCATGTGTCCTGCTCCACCAGAGTGTGCTGACCGCAGTAGCACGCCAGCTACACCTTTTCTGCTCTTGTTTTAGAAAGTTGCCAGTGTTGCCTGCCGAGCACTAGATTCAAGTCAGGCAACATTTCAAAAGGTCCAGTGAGAAAATATGTACAGCAGAGCAGACACCCTCAACTCTGGGTTGGATTTAAAGCCAGAGGCACACTGCTCATGCTTCATGGGGGTTGGGGGGTTAAAATGGTCAAGTGGAACAGCTGTTTTGAAGTAATACCCTGAATAAAATGGTGACTTTTTTCCTGACAGCCAATGGCCTTAAAAGTTGTGTCAATCAGACAGCATGCCTCTAATTGTTTGATAATAATATCTGTCAAGTAACACGTAAAGGCTCTCTCACTTGCTTTCAACCTAGTCTACTCCTCTCCAACTAGTATGAAGCCCAAAGCAAGGACAGAATATTTGGTTGGATGACTGGTCACAATCATTGAATAGCCAGTCTGACTGGCCTGAAGAAAGTAGACCACAATCTGGCCTCAGGACTCAAACACATCCACCCACCCCCTAGTGTTGCCCTTTTGAGGGATCCAAAACAGTAAGCGCCTCCGATATGTGCCCCTGTAAACTCGGCTATTAAAAGACAAAATGACCAATAATGATCGCTTCTTCAACCAGGAAAGCACACGTGATTGAATTAATTCTTAAGATAAACCTTTGATCCCTGGAGTAAATTCCAGGTGTCCTAGGAGCAACGCCAGAGAGAATAAAACACAGGAGTGGTACAGGGAAGAGTCGAGAACCAAACCATCTAAATAATAGAGAATACAAATGGTGGCCCTAGATAGCTAGACTGCCCTCGATTGTCATACAAAATGTTGGGCTGTAATCAGGACATCAGAATCTTGATTGACTCTTCATTAAGACATTTATTCTTTGTATTAACCTCAATTGGGCTCAATGTGGCCTGATTTCATCGTTACAATTCCCCTGATGAAGACAGACATGTGCAATCAGCCTCTGAAAAGGCTTCATGTTAACAGGCAGCCAGCATTTGATGACAAGGCCCGCCCCATTAGCTCTGTTAATTACAACAAGCATCCCTAGTGGATATGGATGAGGTTTCCCCAAGTAAAGAGTGTGTGGACAAATAGTCAAATCTCTAGAATCAGAACGCAAACAAAACAACTCTGGTCACACTTCTCAAAGATGGATCATGAATGCAAATCCTCAGGCGGAACTCACTGGCAGCGGCATCAGCAGCCATAGTTGGGCACCTCCAAGGGAGATAAAAGCCTACTAAAGAGACCAAATAGAGTTGCTTACATAGAGGCTCATTGTGCCATCATCCATTACATGAACAGACCTAAATATGTTAATGTGTTAAGATTCTTCAATTAAAATAGCACATCGCTCACTAAAAGTTCTGCTATTTTTGTTCTCGGCCTACATTTGCAAACTGCATCTATCCAGCAAGCCTCATAAATGTAAATTATGGACCGGTTTCTGTTCCACTTTGACCTGAGGCCAAAACAAAACTTTAGACAGAGGACACGCTCCAGTGCCACCATATCCTGTGCAGCTATTCAGACTGGACACCTGAGTTCTGCTCACATTAACACAGCCATTCGATTTAATTTCGGACATTGTCAACTCTTGTCATGTTGACTTATCTCCAACCAATAGTGGGCAATACGCTATTAAAAAAAGAATCACACCCATGTAAAATGAGGGGCGCCAATATATTAAAGTCTAACTCATGTTGATTAGGTGATATAAAACAAACGGTGCAAACAAACATTAAACGCCACTAACAATATGCCGTAAATGACACATGCCGTAAATTTTCCCTTCATCGTCAATGCGTTTACAAAACAAACATTGAACTAAAGACAAACATTAAACCTGTGTATAGGAGGGGCAAGCGCCCATCAAAAATATTTAAAATAATGCTTTGATGCTCATATCAACCTTAGAAGGTATGACGTTGTTCTTAATAGCATATGCATTCTATAGGGCTAGACCCCACATGGACATACATCATCAACTTGCGACGGGAGCAGTCCCTAATGAGTGAAAGATTCTCTATTAGTCTATTTATGAAATAAAATATTGATGGTGTTTTACTTTTGTAATTTTAGTTATAGAGGTATAATGTTTTAATGCATATTTGTCTTATTAGCCAGGGATCATTTTAAGAAACTTCCCCAGTTGATTACTTGCATGAAGAAGAGTAGACAACGCTAAATGCGATTTCTCCCATGTTTCCGTAGTCTCCTATAGCCGCTTTATGCATCTTTGAAACATCTCACAGACACTCAAGCAGAGCGCAGCACGGCGTGAACGGAGGGTATGTACATCTGTCTCCCATGGAGACCGGAATAAATACTTGGGGACCCTGGGGTACAGACGTCCAAAATTCAGAAAAGGTAACCAAGGGTGCCGAAAGGGGCTAGGGTGTGCCATACACTCAGCAGGGGCAGTGAAAGAGGTCACAGGACAGATCAGAGACCTCCTGCCACTGGCCTTCAACATCTGTCTGTGTGGCAATCTCTCACAACCAGTGTCACTGGGAGGAGAGAGAACAGCTAGCACAGCTGGCCTGTGTAGACCCCGGACCTGGTGCCAAGAGGCCACACTTTGGACAGATCAACAGCTTCATGTCCACAACAAAGGGATCACTATGATGTTAAGCTTGCATAGCGCTGTGTCAGCGTTTGCTGCCAAGGGATCACACTTAAGTCCAGACAGCCACTCTTACTGTCCACAATCGGGATTATCAATCAATCAAAAGAAGCTTAGTAAAGCTTGATCTAATCACCACCATACGGTCTCCATCGCCACAAGTCCAGATTTCCCAATACCGTAGTATAATAAGAGCAGCGAAATGTGTCCCTTCAGACTCCAAAAGAGACACCGTTTTTAACTACTTGCAAATCAAATGTATGACATGTCATCAATATTTGTGTTGTGTGGAATAAGTTCACCACCGAAGAAGGCATTTTGTTGCCGAAACGTTGGTAATTAATTTATGACCAACTCGTGACTACGAGCTGTGCGACCTCTCCTTCCTATTTAAGATTTTGATAGTTACAAGTTAACTAGCTCTGGTCCATACAAGTTAACATAACATGCAACTAAAATTATATAAAAATAGATTAAGAGGCATATTGAGCCTACATGGGAAATGTTTCTGCCGCGAATTAATGTACTAATATTTTTGAACAACAAGTTTCGCTCTGGCACAGTTCCTGTTTGCAGAGTTCCGTTGTTTACAACAACTGTCACAAGATTTCCATCAACTCTCTCCATAATGTACCAGAAAGGAACCACGTGTTTTCTGACGCCAAGTAAACCCTCTCTCCACACAGCTTACTAGATCATGGGTGTAGTAGTCAGTGTGTAGACCACTAGAGGAAATCTATAAGCTGTTAGCCAACGACGTGCTGCTCGATGCTAAGCTAACCTCCCTGCTAACAGCCAGGGGGAGGGAGGGTCCACGTTATACTCCGCCGTACCAAGGTGTAGTCGCCTGCCGAAAAGAACAGATCTCCAGGCTAACAACGTGTCTAGCTGTCTAGCATCTGTTCTTTTTAACAAGCGGACGTTCTACAGACTATAAATTAGGCTTTACAGAGAGGGTCTCGTAATTGAGCTCTTGTATGAGGCTACACAAAATAACAACATGTGGTAATAAACCACTGAGATGACATACATAAGCAAGGCCTACATGAGCTAATAAGGCGAAGCGAATTGACGTTAAACATGGCGATTTCTAGTTTGAAGCTATGTAACGCCAACGATTGCGTTATGAATGTACCATGTTCTGGATGATAACGCTACTTGAGCTCCAAAACAAACATCATTGGCATTTTTGTTTCGCAGTTTCATCTGAAACTTGTGATGTCCGGAAGCACGTGTCACTTGGCTCGCGCATTATAAAATAATTTATACTTCGTCGCGCGTCTGTCAGACGGTCGCTCCCTCGACAATAATGACGTATTTTCAGCTGAAAATGCGGCTCAATCGGAGTCTTTCCGTTTACCAAAGCGTTGTTTTGTGTTATTTTCTGGATGAAAATACGTCTGTTGAAAGTGACGCCCGTCATTTCTTCTTGTCGAGCGACATCGCCGCGGTTCGCGCGATAAAGTAAACATCTGAAGCAGTACGTTGGTTTGAGAAAGGCGTTTCCGCCCAATAAAACATAGATGGCGTTCGAATTTGATGGCTGTTGTTTTATATCGATACATGTGTTGGTATGGTCCAACTTGACGTGGGCGTAGCGCCGGTTGATCGACTGCTAGCTTCTTAGGCTAAGGTTAGCATCTGGTTTTAGCCACCACCAGTGTCTGCTGTTTCGAACAATAATGATAATACTAATAGCAATGCTCGTCTATCTTCGGGAGGGGTGGGGAAACAGAACAATTTCCAAATTCCAATTGACTTACATTGTATCGCTGGAGCTCATTAGCCGACTTTCGGCCAAGGGAGGCAGAAAATCCAGATTGTTGTACGCCGAAGTCATGTTTGTTGTCCAGTTAACACAACGAACACTCGTTCGTTCGTATGTTCGTTCTGTCCGTTTCAACGATGCTGTGTGTATCGTGTAAAAAAAATCCACACAATGAGGAGTGGTAGAGCTTCTTCAACAACTCCTCCTTCGAGCAAAAGACCCAGAGAGAGAGAAGACGGAACCGAACAGGTGCTGCAGCCTGGGGAAGGGTGGAGAGGTGTTTCTTCTTCAAAAAAACGGCATGGAGGAGACTTTAGAGGGAATCCGGTGCGTTTTCAAGCCTCTATTCTACTACCCCTCTGTCTATATACCTCCTCCGGGTGTTTATCTCCAAATAATCGAAGTAGAGAGACGTTTCTCTGGTGAACAACAGTCGGTACTCGGTCGGAACTTACACACAACACACACACTCACTGGAGCCGAGCTGCAGCACACAGAGAGTAGAGGCGTGGCCTCAATTTATGCTCCGTAGTACGACGGTGTCGCGTCCTGACGAAAGGACAGATATACAAGATATCGCCGCGCCACAAGGCGACACGGCGATTGCTTGTGGATCTGTTCTTTCTTTGGCGAGCGACACCCTCGCACGATGGAGTATATAACCAGTGCCTTTTGCTTTTACCCCTCTCAGTGCCTCAGACAAAGCCTGCTCACATGCATTATTATCCAACTATATTTATAATATTTAAGGGACCTTATAGACAGTATATATATATACTATGCTAGATGAGTCCGTCTGCGGACGATGTAAGGGTATTATGTGGCAATTGATGAATTTGGTATTGCTATTGACTACTACTGTTTCACATGGTTTGCATAGTTTTATATTACAGAAAAAGGGTGTTATTTTTTGAATAACTTATCTAGAATTTACACTTTGCAATGGAAATGTACTAATACTATACCATTCAATGATTTTGCCAGGTGGTAATAATGAGGGTATGGTTTGAGAGCAAAGAATAATGAAATAATAATAATGATGACAATGTTCATGAACTTTTATGCAAATACATTTTGCTTTATTGGTCCCAGCAGGTTTATGGATAAATATAATACAATTCAAGCTCTGTAAAGTATATCATGTTATGGTTAATGCAACGGATGTTTTACAACCGTTGAATTAACAAAATGTGATGATTAAAATGCAGTTTCTCTGCCATCTTGAATCTTGCCAGGGTCACAGGTCACGGTTCCCTTTTGTGTTTTGGCTGTTGAGTCCCGGGGGGAGGGGGAGTCTATCTTCTTTTGTTGAGTTTGAGTTGGACTTAGAGGGCGAGGCCCTCTACCAAGCTTGCTGAAACCCGGTTATCACGTACTGTTTGCCATAGCAGAGAGGATGGGGCCAACCTAATTATCAAACCATTCATTACTTTGCCAGCAGCTGCACAATCCAAAAATATTAGTCATAAGTCACAAGTGTTCAAAAATATCCCTTTTATGAAATCCCCCTTAATCCTCGTATCCATAACCATTCCAAAGCAGGCTGACACCAGTGTGTGTGGTGCATGCTATACTAAACTGAGTGTCAAAGAGGTTTGTATGCATAATGTGATATGTGACCTATTTTACCATACATTCAGACAAGCGGGCCTCTGCATATAACATTCATGACCATTACTCTTGAGGGGCTGCTATAAAAAGAGTCTAATATCTCTGGAGAATTAATTATCATTAAATCGGAGGAGAGAAAACTACAATAACGTCATCCCATTGCATGCACCCACAGCTTACCTTTGATTAAATGATATCTCGGGATGCTATTGAATACATTTGTTATAAAAGGAGCGACTTCTTGTAGGCCTACTAGTCTCTTATTTAGTATTTTCATTAGGTGAGAATACAGTTGTTTTATTTATAGAATGTGTTGGTTATTCTTATACAGTAGATGTTATGAAAGATATTTGTATAAATCAAATGCACTGTGTAGTTCTAGGCACAGTTGTTGGCACCTGCCGCCGGCAACACCAGCAATATATAATCTCAGATTATTGCTATTGCAATCCTGTCATAATCCTCCACATGTACCATGCTTCTGTTGTTTACAATTTACATTATAGTCTGTCAAATCAACTTATTCAGCATTTGATTTGCAAGAACTGTGGAACAGGTTGTGTAAACAAAAATGGGCCAACTATAACCCAAAGAGGTTATGTCACTTATGTTTGAGCTCTAGCTTTCATGATAGCATTTGCAGAATGGCCGACCAACAAAATAAAGAGGGGGAACTTCAGCTCATCCTATTCTATAGAGGAAGTCCACGGTGTCAAGCTTATCATGCCACAGTTGGTTCATGCAAATTTCGCAATTGATGTAAATGTCTTTGTGGGGGAAAACATTTTGGCTTGGGACATTGGGTTCAGGGGCTTCTCATCTCTTTCCATATGACATGTCATTCAGAGAGAAAAGTTTGCCTCCATGACAGGTTTAACTCTCTTTATCCATACTTGCAAGTGCATATTATGTCCCTGTGGAACTTTGAGTAAATTAAAGAGGTATACAGTACAGTATTTAGTTAAATAACTAACTTGTAACTAAACTTGTTCAAAAACATATAGGCAATCAATAGGCATATGTTGGTTTTGCATCTAAACTCTATGAAAAACTCCTGTATCAAGAGACTGTGGACAGATACGTTCATTTGAATTATAATATATAGCAAGCCAGATGAAAGCACATGCAGACACCTCTACCCTACCCATACTCAGCAGCATGGGAGAGTGCCTCAAGTGGAGGCTATACATTCTATAACAATATCCACCCCAGACAAAGAGGTATTACAAACACGGGTTGGTTCACAAAGCACCAGCTCTAGATATGAATGAGGGGCCAACCCCAACGTACCTCATAGGCAGGTCCTCATTCCTGACAGAGACCCCAGCTGCAGAGGGGGGGCAGCGCATGCTGTTGACATACAAGCTCTGCACCAGGGCTAGCTCAGAGGAGTGTTCCAACATTGGTGCTATATGGAAAAAAATCCACCTTGTGTAATGGCCACTTTCTTCTCCTTTGCTCTATCCTCTGTGTATTTCTATCGCTTTCTCTGTCTCCCTACCGTCCCCTATTTATCCACGGTTTAGTGCAGCAGAGCGGCGCCCACCCCCTTCACTGACTGGCGTGGCTGAAATAATCCTCTCTGACAGCACATCGTGCACTAATGCATTGTGCTGCCTGCGGCAGCCCAGTTTACAGGCTGTAAGGCTGTGGCCACAGTAGCACTCTTGGTCTAATTGACACTCATTTTTTGAAAACGTCAGGGAATGGGACATGGTTGACATTACTGTCAGATTGGGCCAAATTAGGAGAAACATCGTCATGGCTGTCATTATATCTAGGTCCTCCATAGCACACTGTTGTTCACCTGTGCATGTATTTAACTCATTTAACTTCCCCAAATGAAAGCTAAATAAGTGCTCCCTTGTGGGAGGGTCTACTCTATCAAGTCACAAGTGTGGTGAAATATATGGAAGCATAAAAAAACAACCTCGTTATTACAATAATAAGCATATTGACAATTTTTTGCATACACATTTAGTCCTCTCTATGGGTTCAGGTTGCTGCCTGCAGCCAGTACAAGCTTTACCAACGGGAGACATCCTTTGGTTAGACATAGCATTGGTTAGACATAAGGTTGGTGAGGGGTGCGTTAAAACGACCGGATTAAGGTTGGTGAGTTGGGAGAGGGGGTCACTATCCCTGCTACCAAGCTGAGAACTAAAGCTTTTGCATGTGTAGCACCTACACTTTGGAATGACTTACCACCTTACTTAAAACATTCTGAGTCAGTCGATATCTTCAAAAAGCTGCTGCTTTATTTCTGAATGTGTTGTTCTTGTTTTATTCTATAATATTGTTGTACAGCACCTTGTAACAATTGTTTTGGAAGGCTTTTCACAGATTATTTTCTTGACCCCAAATAAAATACTTATGTAGGTAGTTGTTTAGACATACTACGTTCATTGTTTTACCTGGTATCCTATAGTTTCTTTGAAGCACTATTTCTCTCTGCACTCTACTTATTTTACTGTTTACCTTGTTGTTTATTGACTAGAGTTTCTTACTCTGCTTATTCTTATCTTGCACTTGTAAGTAGCTCTGTATAAGAGCATCTGCTCAATGCCTAAATTGTAATTGTAAATTGTCCTCACTCGTGCACAAACCACTTTCTGCTTTCATACCACCACTTCCTGTAAAACCCTCCATTTCACAAGTTGCTAGATGATAAACCAGTTCATGAGAGAGAGAGAGAGAGAGACACACACACAGCAGAGAACTGTCCTACATATCATTATGACACTGAAGCAGACAAAGTAAGATAGTGTGCCTTTCAAGCCATATGCAAACATTCACGTCAGCACGAGTACATTTAAATAAAGGGGAATTTCAGTGCTGTCTCAACTGTGTGGCCTTTTGTTTGCCATACAGACTGCACTCAATCCTGAGATTAAATACATACATGTTATTTGACTGAAGTTATTGGACTAATGCAAAAGCAATCTCCTTTACATACAGCATTCACGCATAGTCGCTTACATCATTATGTATAGTATACTCATGTAATGATTATGTTAAACATGTTCCTGGGTGATTTTTCTATATCCATCCAGAAACATGTAGCCTCACAAATAAATGAATTGATGGGAAGATTCAAAGCATTGGACAGAGAAAGTCCTGTTTTATCAGAGGACATTTTAAATTCTGTAGGCAAATCTGCAGAATGAACATGATTTGAGTAGAGCATGTCTTGTAAATGCTCGGCTTTATGCGGCAGGGCACATAACTACTTCATGCAACATTGCTTATGTTGTTCCATAACAACATCGGCCAACAGTTTGAATGTTTTACTGAAACATCCTTTGCTGAAAACCCGGGGGAAATTAATTCTAGGCCTCAGTGTCCCCAAAGGTGTCTTGTCTCCCTAGAGCGACATGACGTTTAGTGGGAAAGTCATCTGGAACCGGGTCATGTTAGCACATAATGGCCATTGGATATCACAGGGGATGAGGCTAACTTGAAGGGGCTGCACTGACTCTGATCTACTGTAAGCACATATCCCCTTCATTTCAGCCCTGCTACTAGACTCTTTGGGATAACATGAATATTTTAAATGCTGATGTTGTATTCCCACTCATGATATGCTGTTGCTTAGTATGACTGCCAGTGCCACTGGCACTTTGTAGAGAACAGGACAACTTTACTGGAGGCAAGGTCATACCTAGCAAATTGTAAGTACCAAAAACAGAACAGACTTGTATCGGTCCGTTATCCAAAATATAGAAAAAACACCTTCGCTTTACACAGCATGAAATTGACCACAACCCTGTATGAAAGCTACCTGAGAAGTCAATAGAGAACTGCCATATCCTCCTGTGCACATCCGTTGCCAGGGTGAAAGTGATTATGACTGAGACCAGAACCAGCTTCAGAGTGCCTCATCTGAGAAAGCGCACCCATGCCTGACATTGTCCACCTGCACATCACTGCAGGTGGCCGGTTGTTGACGATGACCAAAAACAAGCAACAAACTATTTTTATGGCTCCTGTCCCCTCATGGGACTGTGACGAAGTCCACACCCACAACACCAGAGGGAGTGCAACAAACCATGTACAACCCAGATTCGGCACAAACAAGGGACTAAATTATTTTCGCTCCTATGCCACCAAAATGTGGAACGCCCTACCAACAGTCATTAAGACATGTGAATCCCTTGACTCCTTCAAAACCGCTCTCAAAGGGCACCTACGGAAGGCTGCAATTCGAAACTGGCCCCCGTAAAATCTGATGCCTATAGCATCTGAATGCCTCTCCCCTCTCTCCTTGTCTCTCTCTCAAAGTCTATGGAGAATTATATATCCTCATAGGAACACATTTTATGTATGATCTCTAACATATGTTGGCAACAAGCTGTGACTGTGTGAGATGTGACACCAGCATGTGAGACTCAAATGAGAGGGAGTGGGGGACAGAACACGTAACAACCATAACAGGAGACAGCATGAGCACCAACCGGATCACTTATTTTGTCATCTCAACATATATCTATCAATCAACTAATGCTCTAGTTATAATATCTGCATTCTAAGAAATCCAGGTGTATTGAAGATCTAAATGCATTTGACAGATTGCAAGCAACCTAAAATAATGCTCACAAAAATTAAATGTATTGGTCCCGCATGGTTTTATAATTCATTTCGCATGAGCAAGAGAAGTCATTCCACTTCCCCTTGTAAGGGTTGCTTATAATGTCTCACTTCCTTATAATTCTCACTCATTTGAAATCATATGTTCAAGCGTTACATTTCCGTTCTGTTTATGTGACACACACAAAGAAGAAAGAACATCAAGGCTAATTTGCACTTTGTCACATGACATTTTCAACAAGAGAGCCTCTCTCTTTTACCACTATGCTATTTATAAGTCCCACCTACACTACTCCCAGCCTAGTATCTGAGCACAAGCTCAGGCTGTACCAGCTGAATAGATGGCTCTGCTGTCTTCAAGCAATACTTAACATGAAAATGTCCATGGTTAACAACTTAGCATCCATATCTGAATGAATATAAGACAAAATCATCATACCTTATGCTTATGCTAAAAGAATAAAGAAAACCACACCTGTGTGAAGTGAGTGGTGCAACTCCGTGTGGGGGTCCCCGGAATTTCCAGGCCCACAGGAACGCGCCCAGGGGGGGGGGGGTCCGATTCCGGCGAGCCGTCCCATGTCCGAAATGGTTGAGAAATGACAGAGTTACTGTGTGTGGGGGGGTCCCTCTACTGTACCCTCTACTGTACTGTACTGGCACACCCGAAATCATCATATACAGTTAATATGTGCGTGTGTGTTTGTGTGTGTGTTAGCTTGCGCACAGGTGGTGAAAAACAACCATGCTATTATCGTGCTCAAACCCAGACACCCAGCCAGCCAGCCAGGCAGCCACACACATAGCTCCGTAAGGGAGTGGTTGCACCACTCAAAGACGAATTAAATAAAATAAAAACCTTGGTGGCTTGTTTCCATTGTGGTCCTATGTATTCAATCCATCAAGACATACAACACTATACCAAACAATTGTGTGTTGGGGAAGGGCCTCTGCACACTTCCACTTCTGTCCATATAGGGGGCCCGGGCACCACAAATATGAAAAGTTGCACCATATGTCATAGAAATGCAATTTCCCCTGCAGCTTCCTTATGTCCTGACAGCTGCAACCGTCCTACGACACAGCCCTGACCAGGCAACCCCACCTGGCGGAAAGATGCATGCTGCGGACGGAGCACCCCTTTCTAGTTGACACGTGCTCTCAATGTAAAGATTTGCCAAGCGACCATCAGCACAATATAAAATATCAAGTTAAGTTTAAGAACCAGTATATTTAATGATCCTGTTGCAGTGGAGACTATATAGTATATAAAGTGAACTCTAGTCTGTATATAGTATATACAGATTAGAGTTTAAAATAAAGATTCAACAGATGACATTATTGCAATAGCAATCATTCACCTAAGGACCTTGTAACTACTGATCTTTACTTGACAGGTCTAGGCATGCAGGCAAGTAATACTAAGTCCTGTTCTAGGGGAACATAAAAGATTTTGGATGAGCTGAACATGAATGCTGTCTGCTCCCTCACATCCATGAGAAGCTTGTTAAAGCTCCTCCCCAGTCCCCATGCACAAATACAGTAATGACACCCTGTGGGCATTCAGAGCAATGCACAAATAGAGTGCAGAAGGCCAGGTAGAACATATTTTTAAACTTCATACTCACCTTCAACTTGATCAAAAATAACCAAGCTATATGCACTGTGAGCTTGTAACTCTGCATAGTTGTACACAGTACACACCAGGATTATACTGTATGTGTTAAGTGTTAATTAGCAAGACCACTTCTAGTAGCATCTACTTCTGGACTAATGGCATAGCCAACTGCAACAGCAGAACTAGTGACAGACTGAAACATAAAATTAAATATACCTGCAAGCAGCGATAAGACGGGACCAAGCAATACGCCCTTTTAGGCTGCTTAACATTGCCACTTTAGGTCACCAACCTAGGGAGAGCAACAGACTTAACTCATGCTTCCTTCATGCTTGAGTGTCCAAATTGCTCCTTTACACCTGACAGGGGGGAGTTTCCCTGGTTGGACATAGCACGTGGAAGGAGCATGTTATTCCAACCAGTTCCTTTCCCCTCCATCAGGCGTCCCGGCTGGCCAGGGGGAGGCAGTTTAGAGACCACCAGGATTACTGCATGTTTTTGTGAGGGTACCTACCCTAGGGGACACGGGGAGAACATGCAAACTCGACACAGAAAGGCCCTTTCGCCAACCCCGCCTTCGGGTATGGGCACTGATGACGCGGAGGAGCTAGGAAACATGCCGCCAGCACCCACAGCGCCCCGAGCGGGAATCGAACCCAGGACCTTCTAGCTGTGAGGCGACAGCACTACCAACTGTGCCACCGTGCCCCGTGTTATTTCCTTTTATGGCAACACAAACTGAACAGAAATAATAAGGAGTATAATTATGAAATGTTTGTACTGTCTATCTTTATCGTGTGATAAAAAAAATAACTGTGATCTTTCAGAACCAAGATGAAGAAGGATTCGGATTCCAGAAACAAAATCCTTTGGGAAACCATTGAAGGGAGATATGTGCTGGCTGCAGTGTCTTTTTGATTTGTTTATGAATTCAGTAAAATCATCAAAGGTGACTACTGACTATCAGCCAGAAGTTCAACATCTTTTTCTTTCTTTTTTCTCAACAGGGCCAGCAGTGTTCCCAAGATCTCTTGAATAAGCTCCTCCCAAAACAAGAAATGTCTGAAATGTGTTAATTTGCATAGTCTCAATGCACTTTGTGTTTTCTAGTTCCTTCTTGTGCTCACATTTTAACACAGAACCACTGTTGGTTCTCCAGTGGAGCTGTAAGAATCCCAACACAAGCCTGAACACAAGAATCTTTTATAGTATAGCCTACTGTATATATATATTTTTTAAACACTTGAATGCTTTGCATATCATGGTAGTATCTCAAGCCAGACTGTTCAATTGTGCCTTTGACTTCAGGTTAACAGCTTTCAGGAGGTGTAGTTACAGACTATGTAGCATTCAAAGATTGTTGAATAGTTGTCTGGTTAATGGGACTACTTACTGGGTACCTGCAGGTATCAGCACTTTAAATTGAATACTTTTGAAGACATTTAATACGACTGTGAATGAACATTTAAGCCCAATGTTACATCAAATGGTTGTGATTGTCAAATGTAGTCCACAGTCCATATCAGTCCTAGCAATGTCAGTGCAAGTTTGCACACTTTATTGATTGGAACAGATATGTTAGTTAACATTATGTTAATCAGTTAATTTCTACAATTTAGTATTTTTTAAAGGGTGTTTTGTTTTGTATAGCAAGCCCAAACTTTACTGAAGATAGAAGATACATATTATATTTGAATCACATATATTGATTTGAGATACGTCACACCTGTCTATCTTTTAAATGGTTGTATCTATCCTTTTTAATGTGCTGTCCAAATGGAGAGCTGGTATTTAGCTGCTCCCATTCATTCTATCTCTCCCTTCTCTCTTCCATCCACAGTCCACTTTTTATTCCCTTGATTCTCTTGACTTAAATGTGATAGACCATTTTGTTACATTCGGACACAAACTTTTTCTATTTATTTTTATTTATTATTTGCTTTTTACCCCTTTTCTCCCAATGTAGTCGTTATGCCAATTGATTCCTCCCCACACACATTTTATTGGTGTTGGCACTGCTGTTGTATCCTACTGATTCTCCTGCCAGTGAGGAACCCCCACTGGGAGGACACAGAGTTTGTCCTATACTCATCCCACTGAACACTATTGTTGGGTGGGATGAGTAGGACAAAATATCTGTGTCCTCCCTTTTTAATGGGCAGACAGAAGGTGCTGCTCTATATGGGTAGTGACATCACCCTCCCTGCCCGGCTTCCCTCAGGATGCAGCACGGTGGATTCAAACCCACAACCTCTACGGTGGTGAGCAGGCACTTTACCATTGCACCACCCAAGTCCCTTACAAACAATTTCTACTATAACAATTATCTCATTTTCCTGAGGTAAAAACAACAAGCTGGTTCTAACCAGTAAAAAAGTAAAAAAACAGGGGTGTCAAACGTATTTTAGGTCACAGGATGAATGGGGCAACATTCAGCTTCATACAGGCCAGAGCCTAGTCTATGTGTGCTGCAAGTTTTTATGATGAAAAAGATTGCATAGCAAGCATTACCCTATGCTACAAGTTCAAATAAATAAATAAAAAAGTGAGGTGGCATTTGGCGAAATGGCACAAGCACTAAGCATGCACAAACTAAATGTGAGATGAGAACAGTGGGCACCTGTAGGTGACAACACTGGGCAGCTTTTGGCCACACAGGTGCCCACTGTTGGGCCGAGTGATCCTGAACACTTGGCACCTTTCATAAATTCATACATTATTGTCGAATAAATGGTGAATAAATGTGCTTAATTAGTGTCGCGTGAGAGAGACATTTGTGACCAAAGTTGATAGACAATTGACTATCAAGATGTACTTATTTTCTTTGGCCACCAGGTAGCGTCCTTGGTATCCTTGGTACCAGGTCGCTGTGGTGTACGTTTCGACATAACTCAAGAACTGTTCTCCACACCGACATCAAATTCTGAACATATGTCATGTTCGACAGTGCCTGGCCTTGAGTTGGTCGGATACACAGTTGTCCAGAACTGCCAGAAAAGGCTCTGCTCAGGCTCTGCCAGTGGACGTGGACATGAGCCAAACCTGTGCAATTTCCCGCTCTGCCTGAGCCAATTGATTGCTATGGAAACCCCAGCCTTATTCTCCACACCTGCCATTTGATTACTTAGTCAGTCCACTTTTCAGTCAGTTTGCACTCATTCTCAGACAGAGACAGACAGACAGACAGACAGACAGACAGACAGACAGACAGACAGACAGACAGACAGACAGACAGTTAAATGGGGTGCTACCTATGACAGATAACAGGTACGGTATTGCATACTAGGGTGGGGTATGTATTCCCGATTTTCATTGTTCCCAACTTGCATCATTCCAAGTAGGCTGGTGCGTGCCGGTCGGGCACAGGTCTAGTGACACAAACAATACATATATGCAAATGTGGGCTGCTGGGTCTTTTTTCCTTTCCCCCCCATTTTATTTGAAAAAAGGACTGAAAAAGCAGACAGATGGCTTGCTCGGTATGGGTACTGCCTAATATCAGCATTGGCCAAGAAGAGAGAGAGAAGCACCAACAACAAGGAACGAGCGACATGCTTTCCCACTGACATGCGGGCAAAACCCACTCAACTGCAGTCAATGCCAGTAACAGCATGACTTTGGGGGGGGCATGATGCTAGCCTTTTATTTGAAAAGCCTGGGTGGTTGATGCTGCTCCACTGAGAAGTCGTTCTGTATGCCTGCTCCACTCATTTATGAACCTGCATGGTTCAATACTCACACACAGCCACCAGCAGATGCAAGAAAAATGACAACTGCTAGAAACGACAGCAGCCGCACCGGGGCTTAAAATAAACCGACCAAAAACCAAAGTAATGCGGATAAATAACAAAAGTACAAATGCTATAAACATTGGGGACCAGACACTGGAAGAGGTCGACAAGTTTACATACCTGGGAAGTGTGATAGCTGTGGACGGTGGGCCAGAGGAGGACGTGAAGTCAAGAGTAGGGAAAGCAAGAACAACATTCAACATACTAAATAAAATCTGGAAAACCAAAAACATGGGCGCCCACTGGCCAAGTGGTCCAGGCGCATGCCACATATAGGCTTTGGCCTGACAGCGTGTTCGAGTCTCGTTCATGACGACCTTTGCTGCATGTCTCTCCCCTTCTCTCTCTCCCTCTTTCCTGTCCATATCACTCAATAACAAGCTCAAAATCTTCAAATCCATACTGCTGTATGGATCAGAAAAATGGAGGACCACCAACTACATCACCAATAAACTGCAGACTTTCATCACCACTGCCTAAGACACTCCTCAGGATCTTCTGGCCAAACCGTATCAGCAACATCAACCTATGGGAATGCACCAAACAAGAACCAATAGAGGTACAACTGATAAGGAGAAAGTGGAGCTGGATTGGTCACACACTGAGGAAAAGCAAAATGTCAATAACTAAACAGGCACTAACGTGGAATCCACAAGGCAAACGGAGCAGAGGAAGACCCAGAAACACCTGGAGAAGGAGCACAGCTGGAGACGATGGCCCAAGACAGACCAGGGTGACCAGGATTCATCAATGGCCTATGTTCCGAAAGGAATATAAAGGCCTAAGTAAGTAAGTCCTGACACAAGGTTAATTTTTTTAATTTAACTAATTCGGTCAGCTTGTCTTTGAGGCTTAGTGGGGTAGAGAGTGGTCTGTATAGGTTACAGCACAGTACATTCATGCTATGCACAATTTGCCCATACCTTTGCTCTGGGGCTGGACTGAGACAAACATTCGTCCCGGACATCGCTGAATTTGTCCCAGACTGGCCCACCACAACCAGCACGCAGATACTGAATTTTCGGGTCGAGGCCCATCCAGGCCTGGGGTGCTTTTGGCATCCAGCTCCAAAGGGGTTTATCAACTCCTTCACCTCTGTTTCTCACCAGGAGCATGGGATCTGGCTCACAAACATCTGGATGGAGTCTGGATATGGCCATGTCCTCCAGCAGGCCTGCGTTGCTGAGAGATAATCATTATTGTCATTAGCATTCTCATTTCAGCCATTTTTAAACATCAATCATACTGGGGATCTTATCCCACTGTATCCCAGTATGATTTATGTTGAAACCCAGTCTGGAATTGAGTCTTGGACTGGAATGATAGGCTTTAGTCATGTCAAACTGGCATTAGTTGACACCCAAAGAAAGTATACTCATTTACAGAACATTTTATTAAGTCAACATATCGTTGCAGTCGGGCAGAAACCTCCTATCTCCATATTTTAACCTACTTTGCTACCGGATTGTCTGCCCTGCAGTATTTACTCTCACCATGAATAAAAGCATAAGCATTCTTTAGGTAAGGAAAGATTCTCTATTATTATATAGTGCCATTCACTGCCATAATAGTGTATAAGGTATGTGCTGGGACTGTCAGTCCAATAATGTAAATTGTAAAACAATTATAATCACATAAATCCAAATAATCTGACAGGCCAGGAATTAGCCAGTTACCGTAGGTCAGCTATGGTTCCACAAAATTTGTATTTACTTTTTGTCACGCGAGGGAGACTCGGAGTAGAGCCGCTGCTTTTTCGCCTGGAAAGGAGTCAGCTTAGGTGGTTCGGGCATCTGGTTAGGATGCCTCTCGAGCGTCTCCCTAGGGAGGTCCTCGATGCACGAAACACTGGGAGGAGACCTCGGGGCAGACCAAGGCGACGATGGAGGGATTACATCGACTCACTGGCCTTGGAACGCCTCGAGATCCCCCAGGAGGAAGTTACTAATGTTGCTCTGGAGAGGAATGTCTGGAGCTCTCTGGTGGAGCTGTTGTCCCGCGACCCGACTACTACGGATAAGCGGTTGAAGATGGATGGATGGATGGATGGTACTTTTCTTTCATTGACCACTTTATTGTTGTTCGAAACCTATTTCCTCCTTCTATCCAATCCTATCCTAATGATAAGGACAGAGAGCTAATAAGAATGATCAACATAATGTCCATACCATTCATGCTAATACATTCTGATTTATTTCCACATCTTTATTGATCCCAGACAGCAGTGTTATCTATTACTTGACAATAGTTGAGTAATAATAACTAAGTATATATATCTGGCTGCTATGGTACAACCGTGCATCTTTTACTATTGGACTATTGTACTGTTGCGTTGTCTTGTAATTGATAAAAAATCTAAATAAAGTATGTAAAAAAAACATCAATGCATTGGCTTGTAGATTTGCTATTTTTTACTATTATTTATATATTTTTACTTTTTGAATATTATATTTTTGTACAGCTTTGTGGCTTTGTGTGTATGAGCTGTGCTTGTGTTTGTAGCACGAATATGATGATTTGATTGGTTGAGCACGGAGTGTGATACAGATGATGATATAAGAGCGCCCCTCACTTCACACAAGTGTGATTTTTGAGGGGCGCTCCTATATACAGCTTTTGTCCACACACGTCTCATATTTGCCATTGACTATAAAAGGAGAAATGAGGTCAAATGCCCACCAAATAAAAATGTGTGTAATAGAATTTTTTTACATACAGTATATTGACAGTTTGAGCTGTTGTGTTTTCATATTAGTTTTATTGCAATTAAAGTCAAGGTGAATTGATTATCTTCCCTGAGATTAGTTTCCCCTACAATTCGTTTATTGGTACTCAATGTCAAGATTTGCCATGTGACAAATGACAACCAGTACCATCAAGTAAATATTAGAGGCCATTATTCTGTTGCAGTGGTACCTATACAAAGTTCACGCTAAATATCCAGATTCAACATATTTCATTATTCCAATAGCAAGAATTCGCCATACGGACCCTATAACTTTGGAATATGATTTTGGATGGGCAGAAAATGAAGCTACCTCACCAAGAGAATCTGAATGGCAGAGAAGCTTGTCAATGCACAATCATGACACCATGTGGGCATTCAGGGAAATGCAGACAATATTTTAGAAAACTTGCTCATCTTGATCTTATTAGGTAAAGAAATAGAGGGGAAAAAATATGTTGAGATTATCGTAGTTGCAATTGGTCTTTAAGGCTTGACTATTTGTCAAGTGTTACTTTGCAAGAGAACTTCTAGTAGCATCTGTGAGAAAGGCATAGTCAACAACTTCAAATTGACAACTATCCTACTGAGAGCGCATTAGTTATATTTCTTTGTCCACAACCCTGAAACAGCAAAGAAAATAATTCAATATCCGAAACTCGGGTTTGTTAAAATATTACTGTATTTTTATGAAGTAAATGCAATGCATCCAAACAAACAGAAAAAAAGACGTGTGGAAAGGCAAAGAAATAAAAAGCATGTGAACGAATGACAACTTCACAGGGGGAAGAAAAGTATACAGAGTGTTTACAGATAATCATTTAGGATGGTAAGGTGATGTAATGAGATTCAGGTGTTGTCTGAGAAGATACAACAGACTGTTCCACTTTAATATTGAAATCAGCAAATGAATTACATTACAACAAGCACAGCTACAGTACACCTCCGGGATAAATCCATATGAAGAAAAATAAAAATACAAACTTTCCAATTTAAAAAATATACAGAAATTACAGAAAAATCATTCAAGTTAAAAACCAATATCTGAAAATGGATTTAACAAGTCGGAAACCCTACGAACGAAATGCACTTGGCTTGAAAGTTGGTATTTACAGATTTATACACGCACGCACAATGCTCTTTATATACACATACACACACACACACACACGCGCACACACACACACACACACTATTCATTCAGTGATACTGCAGAAAATGGGGGAGAGGTTTAACAGGTGTCCTTTCCTTTTGTGGCAAAACAAACTGAACAGAAATAACATTAAGTAGATGTAAGGTTTCTCTGTGTTCTTTATCTTCACCCTGTGACAAACAATACTGAAGTGTGATCTTTTAGAACCAAGATGAAGTTATCATCTCTATTATCTGAACATTCCAGAAGATAAGAAAAGCCTCTGGGAAACCATTTACAGATGCAGTGGGGATGGGAGAACTGAGAATGGATATGTGCTGGTTGAGTTTTTTTGTTTCTTCTAACATTCTAACATGAATTAATTCACTAAAATCATCAATGGTGAATGTCAATCAAAAGTTCAACTTCTTTTCTTTTTTTTCCAGCAGTGCCAGGAGTGTTCCCAAGATGGCTAAGTAAGCCCCAACCCCCAAAAAGAAAAGAAAAGGGAAAAAAAAGAAAATAAAAAAATATGTCCAAAATGTGCCTAATTTGCATAGTCTCTCAATGCACTTTGTGTTTTCTTTTTTTATGTTTTTTGTCTTTCTTCTTGCCAGCACATTTAACGCAAAACCACTGCTGGTCCTCCGGAGGGGCTGTAAGCATCCCAACACAAGGCCTGAACACAAGAGACAATTAGTTAGTTACATCCAGTGAAGAAACACATTACGGAGCATTACAAATAATACACAACAAACTAATGTGACTAGTCTAAAATATGCAATAGTTACATTCTTTCAAAAACATTACACCAGTTGTCAACTGATTCACTTACAGGGTATCCGCACGTATCAGCACTTTAAATCTAATACCTTTTAACTACCACTGTGATTGGATTTGATTGAAGATCAATCCAGTGATTGTTATATGTCACCAGAAATCTGTATCAGTCATAACACTGCCAGTGCATGTTTGCCAACTTTCAATTATAGTATGGAGGGGGTTATGGCTGCCCAAATAATATACATTATGTTAACCAGGTCATTTGTACCAGTTACAGTGGTTTTATTCACGTGTTACACCGCTTTGCTTGTATAAAAACCCTCAATACCTAGCAACCCCTGACAGCCTTGCATGGGCATTGCTATGGCTGATACAGACGGCCGATGACATTTGACAGTGACTGGGTTTTAAGTCAAATTGGTATTAATTTTCCACTCACAGTGGCATTAAATGGGCTGGTATTTACCTGATCCTTTTGACTTTCCATTCTCACTGCTTTTTTGTGTGTTTTTCTTGGCTGTCTTCTCTGAATCTCCATCACTTGACTCCTGTTCTACTTCTGAATCCATGCATCCTTTTCCTCTTATTTCTGTAGATTTCATGCATCTGTCTCCTCATCTCTGCCTTCACTGTCTATAACTTAACTGTAATATTGACCATACTGTTACTACAATCTGACACAAACTATCTATTTTTACAATAACTAGCTTAAGAGATAATTATAATGGAGGATTGACCCAATGTAAATAAAAATGTAGTTTCACCTATAATGACGTGACCAAAATAGATAGGCCAGGGTTAATGTGGTTAAAGTATGCTACAAACTGCCTTGTTCTAATTGTTCAGACTACTTTATTAATTATTATTATAATGGATGTGGAACAACATTAACTTCCCATTCAGACTGATTACCACTGCTTAGTAATTTTCATATAACGTCAACTATCTTTTCTCAAATAACTAGGGCCATATACAAATATATGCTGGTGTATGAGTGGACCCGAGAAGTAACTTATCATCTCAGCTGCATGGAATGATGGAGACATGATCCTGATGAAGATGATTGGTGATTCAAACAATTAATAAACTGAGAGCAAGTCTAACAGTGCGCAGACTCTTATTATTATTTTATGCTGGAGATATGACCCTTACCAATGGTACCAGTCATCACAGTCATCACAACCTATCATGGGGCTGCCGTCATCCGGCTTGTTGCAGCCAGGACAGATCCAGATCTGGTTTCCCCACTCATCTCGGACCTACGGTGAACAAAAGGATCACAAATGACATAACATGGCATTTTCAGTGATAAATGAACAGGATGCAGATTTATGATGTAAACACATTTTGTAAAGGGAAGCTCAAAAGCAAAAATCCAGTGATAGTGATAGTGCATGGCTGCAACCATGCAACTATATTGCCTAATAGTTCATAATAGAAGTTTTGTAGTCATTGGGGAAATTTCAAAAAATCGTAATGGACAATCTGTATTGTTCCACACAGTGGTGACGCATACAAATAAGAGTGAGAGAGATTCGGAGACAGACAGCGACATGGTAATAGAGTACATGTTTGATGAACTCACAAGGTGCCAACATAATTTTTTGTACTCTAGATAGAAGAACACAGGTTGACCAGTCTGGTTGTGATCTAACAGATCCCACATTCTGTGCACCCTGAGTTTCTGACAAATATTGAAGACAGATGCCTCTAGTTTGACAGTGTAAACTGGGGCGCTTAGGCTTAGTTGATAACTACTGTACAGTACAGAGACTTTCAAGGTATGATGAGCCTAAACCGTCACACTGGGTATTGTGTGATGTGGGTGAGTTAGAAATGATTCCGCTGACAATGCGCAAATTTAACCAATGCTTACCACCTATGACAGCTATATATAACTGGCAAACAAATGTTACAGGTCAGCCCCCCCTTTCTCTCTTTAGAAAACCACATAGGGTACACCGACTGAGTTGTGAAAAATAAAATGCAATAAAAGCCAGTGTTCTTGTTTTGGATTATTCCTTTTCATTAGGCCCAAATTTTAGTCCTTTAATGCCGACTGTACCAATTCTTCTGTAGTATCAAACTTACGAACGATAAAAATACATTTTGACTGCAATCAAAGTAGACACCAAGTTAAGAGTAATGATCTCCATTTTTATCATTGTAAAAAAAGATATGAGGTTAGGGTTTCAATTGGTAGAACTTACCACATAGGTACTGACCGTCTCAGTTACAACACTGCGTACTGGTGTTTTGAGGGGGCCAGCAGGGGACATCAGATATGTGGGGGGAAGCATAGGTGGAGGTGGGGCAGAGGGGGGAAGTGGTGAGGCAGGCGGTGGCAGAGAGGGGGCAGGTGGGGTAATGATTGGTGGTGGTGGTGGTGTCCGGGGACGATTTCCAGGGCCGGATTTTGGCATAGAGATCTTGGGCACTGGTGTTTTGGGCTCCGAGTTTGGGACCACTTTGCTGATAACACTAGGAAGAGAAAAACAACACCATAATGTAAAAATTGAGTGATCAATAAATTATGAATGTCTATACTGTATTTGTCATGGCAAGAGTATAATAGGTATTAAAAAGTACAGGTTTTAAAACACATACAGTATGACAGTCAAAACTACAGGACCAAATGACAAATTCAATAACTGTAAATAGACAGGTAACCATGCAAGACATATTGTGAACAGTAGGCTATAGAATAGATAGTTATTACATGTCCAATATTAAATGGTTAACCAAGTCATTTTATAATCTGTTATTTTGTATAACAGAGCAGTGTATTGCCTCTGTTTATGTTGCTATGGATGTGGAAACATGTGACCTTGTAAGTTAATTTTAAAAATCTATATTTTGTGTAGAGACGCACAGTGAAATCGGCTGCCGATTGGTACTTTCTAAAAATAAACTATATAATCTGTATCATCCCTACTGTAAGTAGTTCTATTGGGAAATAAACCCTGACTGTGTGGCATAGGAGTGATGCAAGTATACATGCTTACATTTTGTCCTGGCCAGCTCCCACTCTGAGTGTCAGTCTGGGAATGACTGGGGACAGGAGAGCTACTGGGGTGTCCACCTTCACCTGGGGAAAGAGGGTAAAGTAACATGTATTTCTGCATTTTTACAACTCTGACTCTAGTTGTTGCAGATACATAATAAAAGACAGATTGGACAAGTAAGTTACCTTTTCCAAGCGAATCCTCTCTTTTTCCTTCTCTTTCTCCTTTTCTCGCTTTTCCTTTTCCCTCTCTTTTTCCTTCCTCTTTTCTTCCTTCTCTCTCTCCTTCTCCTTTGCCTTCTCTCGCTCCTTTTCCTTCTCCTTCTCCTTCTTCTTTTTCTTCTCCTTCTTGTCTTTCTTCTTGTCCTTCTCCTTGATCTTCACTTCCTTCTCCTGGAGGATTGGAGGCAGCGGAGGCAGCATGGAGGGGATTCGCAAGCAGGTGGAAGGACTGAAGAGGGGTGGAATGTCACCCAGGCCAAAGGGAGTGAGAGCAGACAGCTTTGACCTGTCGTCTTTCCCCTTGTCTTTACTCTTGTCCCGTTTCTCTTTGTCCTTTTTACTTCTCTCTTTATCTTTCTTCTTGTCTTTGTGTTTCTCCTTCTCCTTTCGAGACCCATCTCCATCTTTGGACTTCACCTTCACAGACCCATCAGGCCCAACAAAGTCCCGCTGACGGAAATGCTCATCGTCCTTAGCACCAAACTCCTTCCATGGCACTTTGCTCTCCTTAGTGAAGTCCTTGCTCTTGTCCCTGTTCTTTTCCTTATTCTTTTCTTTCAACTTGCCCCTGTCCTTGTCCCGGTCTTTGTCTTTGGGCTTGTCTTTCTCCTTCTTCTTCAATTTAGTTTTGAGCTCCTTCTTCAGCTTCTTCTTGATTTCTGCTGGGGAAACAGTCCTGTTTTTCTCCTCAAATACCTTTAGAAGGGGTTCAGGAGTGGGTGGTGAAGCCGATCCTGAAGACATATACTCTCCTTGGTTTTGGGGGGGTGCAGATGGACCCCCCTGATTGACCTTACGGATCACCTCATTAATCGAGTCATCCATTGTCCAGAATCCTGGCCCTACATTGAGATGAAGCGGCGTTGATGTGTCTTTGCCAGAGTTGTTGGGTCCCAGCATTAGTTTGGGTGTAGAGGGCTCCATGATGGTGAGCCTTCTTGGACTGGAAAATCCATTGCTCTCAGACTCTGAGCCTGAGGAGAAAGCAAACGGATCTGGCTCCCGCTCAGCACATGCTCTGGCAATTACAGCATCAATAGAGTCATCAATTGCGGAATCGTCAGGCTCAAGTTTACTGAAGTGAGTGTCTGGTAACTCCTTGTCATCCACACTTGGATGCACATGGATGTTCTCCTTCCCCATCCTCTCACTCGCTGACAGGGGCAACTTATGCAAACCATCCACTTTTCCCTGGGGGTGAGATACCTTGGCAGAGCCCATCTTTGGGCTTTTGGGGCTTTTAGGACTCTTGGTCCTGCCTGGGGATTTTTTCCTCTCCTTAGAAGACTTCGGAGAACGGATGGGGCTGCCACCCATATGTCCAGCACTGACTCCTTTAGGAGACTTAGTCCGTGGTCTGCCAGGGGAGGAGACCTTAGGCTTTCTTCCTGGAGTGCCATGGGACTTGTGATCAGAATGTCTAGGTACTACTGGCTGAGGTCTGAAGGATGGAGTTCCAGAAGGTGTTTCAGGTGATAGGGAGCCAAGGCTATCCTGAGAAGCTAGCATGCCTGGTGGAACACGTTGTGGGTTGAGGGACGTAAGGGGCTCCCTGGGCTCAACCCCCCATTCGGGGCTGAGGCCAGGATGCATGCGTGGTCTCTTCGAAGTGGGCATCATGCCTATAGCGGAATCAGGGCTGTCCAGGTGCCTCTTAAGTGGGTGGTTCTCATCATTGACAGCCTCATCTTCCTCCATTTCCTCATCAGTTTCTTCTAGTGGCACCTGCATAGCTTCAGCAGAGGTACCCATGTCCGGAAGAACCTCTTCTTCCTCTTCTTCTACAGAGCAGAAAGGATAGAGTGAGAACTATATTCAGTTTAAGTGTCATACAGTTCATTATGGCACAATGAACTCGCACACAGTTTAGTCTTTGTAGCGACCCCTCATCATAGCCAAAAATCCACTGTAAACACACAAATCCACAGTCCACACACAGCCAACATCACTTATACTCATTGTGTATTGCCTAGCAGTTTTAAGACCTACCTTCTTGTAAGGAGACCAGGGGTGGCAAATACTCTGGAATGTAGTCCTTTCTCTCCTCTACATCTCGTGCTCCGGGCTGCGGGAATTGCAGGACGTTGTTTTTGCTGACAGGGAAGAGTGCCGTTTGATGGGCGAAGGCCACAGGCTCCAGGTTGTGGACATAGTCTTCCAATTCACTCAAACTCACCCCTAGCAGCCTGAAGGCCTGACCAACATCGTCCAGCACTGGGTCTGTACGTCCATCTGAAACAAATGCATCACAATATGGCCTTGAAATGCCAGCATACTGTGTACATTTTACAATGAATGGCAGATTTGGCTCTTCTTTGATCCAAACGTTAGCTTGTCTTTCAGCTGTTTCTTTGCTTACTATAACATACTATAATTGTGATGGCACTAGAGTGCTGCACTCCAAGTACATCATGGTATCCTGCAAGTGTTGATATTTATAATTGATGCAGTGAGATATGTATGTAACGCCACACAAACACACACACCTCTGAGAGAAGTCACAGACAACACGAGTGAAGGTGTTCAGAAATCACCACAATTCTAAAACAAGATACATATAAATAGATGTCCACTCCAAAAAAACAACTAAATGTTCTGATTGTTCTCTCTAGTCAACTACAGGTGGCAAAGTAAATGACATGATCATAATATAAAACTACTTAGCCAGCGAGCTATACTGTACGTTTTGTCATCCAACCTTTGCTAGTCACAACTTCACAAGGCCTTAACGTTGAGGGGGCGCTCGTCACAGAGCGGGACCGCTACGGTTTAAAAACAACGTGATCGTCTGGTATTTACAGTCGCTTTGCCGCAGTGATCCAGAGATAGAAGAACGTTCCCACAACTTACAGAGCTCCGAGTATCGATGGCAGCCCCTGGCCAGCTGCTGGATGTATCGGTGCAGAACATCAGACAGCAGATCGCAGGCGGTGACCTGAACCGCATCCCAGCCCAGCGCCTGGCAGATCTGCGCCACCGAAACACGCAGCAGCGAGCGGGCATAGCTCTCGCACATATCGCCGACAAAGTTACGGTCCTGATTCCAGTCAATCCCGGCTCCAAAACACGTCCCCGGTCTTCATGTTGACTTGAAACCCGCGAGGGGCTGGAAAAAAACGACGGTTGTTTTGATTTTTGACATCTATTTTAGTAAATATATTGGCGCTTTTGCCAGAATCGCCATCTTAGTTCCCGTCGACATACCCATCCCCAGAGCGTCCACTGCGCATGCGCAAAAGTATGTACCCAGACCACTGGCCCGGTGTGCGTTCGAGAGGTTCCTCACTGCGACAGAGTGCGCAGGCAGTGGTGGAAAAAGTACTGTAATGTTTTATTTAACGTAGAAATACTCTGTTACAAGTACAAGTCCGGAATTCAAAATGTACTTGCGTAAAAGTACAAAAGTATTGGCATTAAAGAATATATTTTAAAGTACCAAAAGTAAAACTACTCATTATGCAGAATGTCCCATTTCACAGGTTTCAAATGTATAAAATGTATTTTAAAAAAATAATTTGAAATAAATAGCAGATCTACAAGCTCACAACGCGTTGATTGTACTTAACACCGTACTTGAGTAAATTATGTAATTAGTTACGTTCCACCACTGTGCGCAGTCGATCCGCATCGACAAGAGAAAGAAAGTACCAGACCAAAACAAAATAATGAATGCGACCACATCACAGATTTAACCGGAGCACTAGGCCGGACCAGCCATATCGACGCCGCTGGGTGGGATGATCATGCACTAAGTGAATCGCGTTCGTTACTTACGTGCTGGCGCAGCAACACATGTTTATTTGTATGTATTTTTTTAGGCTGTTCTTTTGTACCTTCCTGGTTTAGCCTGGTTCAAATAAAATGATGGTATCCAACCCAGACATTTTGCTCGAGAAAGCTGCTCGGAACTCTACGATATATTCTCAAAATATGAGGGACACTTTTGTTGTTGTTCCTGGATTCGTTCTCGAAACACATCCATGTTTGGACAGCAAACTTCCTCTTTGAGTGGTTTGGGCTAACACTTTTAAATGCGGCCACTAGATGGCCACATCACTCACTTTATGGTTTATGCTTATATGGTTTATATTGAGGCTCTGGGGTTGATGTAGGCCACTAGCAGTGTTGGCAAGTAACTTAAGTAATATACTACTTTCAGTAATATTATTACTTTTTTCCAGTAATATGTAACTTAACTAGTTACTTTCACATTTTGAGTAATAATATTACATTTACTTTTTTCCAAAAGTAATATTATTACTATTTTCACGAGCCTTGGTGGAACTGTGGGTTTGAGTGTTTATTTATAATGGTAGACTGGATAGGGGTCAAGTTGCTTGGCAGACTGCTGATCTGCTCTAGATCTAGACTCTAGAGCGGAAAATGCAAAGTAAGACTTTTGGGGACAAAATTACTGGGGGCGAGAGAAAAAAGTAAAGTAATAAGTAACTAGTTACTTTTCTCAGGGAGTAATACGTAGTGTAACTTTATTCCTTTTTTTAAAGTAATAAGTAATAAGTAGTATATTAGTGTTAAAGTAATATTTTGCCAACACTGGCCACTAGGCCTATTTGATATATGCTATTTGATGTATTTTATTTGTACAATAGCCTAATAATATAATAATACATGTAACGGACCCCGAGAAGGCTGAACTTTATTTTGAAGGGTATGGCCGGAAGCGCCAGCCAGCTCCTTCCGGCTGTCATTAGAGAGGGCTATTTAAATCCAGCTTAGCATGTGCAGGGGAGGAATTGTTTGGCATGGACGGACGGCATGGGGAATCGCATGACAAACTAGAAATGTTTGGTGCGATCCCCATGGACAGGTAACTTTCAGAGAACACAAGAATGGACCTTGAGAGATCATATCATATCTCAATGATTTAGCGCCTAGCTGGAAGGGGGAAAAAGGTATTTTGTTTGGATGTCTACTCTGTTCTGTTTGTCTATACTGTTGTTGAATTCCCTAGAAGTTTATTATAAATGTTATTGAGTTTTATGGTCTTGATCTATTGTGTAATGTGTTATGTTGGGCTGGTGGTTTATGATTCTGGATGCTTTGTGTAGATTATTAGAAATGTAGGCTGTGTAGTGTATACATGGAAGATGTGCAATGCCAATGCATAAATATGATTTACTTTAATATATGAAACTGCTTATGATGTACTGATATGTGACGTTATTGATGCGATGTTTATTGATCTTTGATGTATGTATTATATGTTTTTCTTTCAGTTTTCACGGTGACAGTTTACAATAAAATGGTAAAATTCATCAGTCGATCTCCAACTCCTTATTGCCAGCTGGGTCCGCTACAATACAACTATATTTGTATATCACCTTTCATGATATTAAATGCAGCTCAAAGTGCTTTACAGAGCAATAGAGAAAAAAGGCATTAAACATTGAAATAATAGCAGTAAAAGCTCAACTAAAAGCAAGAGTGTAGAAGTATCTCTTGAGCTGTGCTTTAAAAATGTCTACAGAGGCTGCCTGTCGAAGGTATAGTGGGATCTTGGCCCGTAGAAGCATAAAGCTGCTTCACTGTGTTTTTTTTAGTTGCCATTTTTATTTTTGCACTAAACTGAGACTGAGTTAATTGCCTAAATTGCCTTTCAAACGTTATATTGGGGCTCCTTATTGCATTGTTTGTTAATAATTAAAGTAGCTATAGTCTTCATTATATACACATGTAGCAGTGACTGAGAAAACAGACTGAAAACAATGCTGTATAAGTGAGTGCGTGTCCGTAACTGGTTCTGGCCCACATCAAGTGACCTTTTGACCAATGTGGCCCTCACCCCAAAATGAGTTTGACACGTCTAGAGACTTTATAGACAAAGATTGAATTTCCTTACCTGCCTCCAGTCATGTGGCTACTGGCTAGTTGTAACTTACTTACCTCTCCTCGTCCATAAGCCTGCAGTCATACACTGCCACTGAACCCTGTCTCATGCTTTGGCCTGTGCTTTGTCCCAGGAAAGACCCATCTCCTTCAGTGCCATCATCACTGTCCCTCGCCAGGTGTTCTTTTGTCTGCCTCTCTTTTTTTCCATCTCAAGTCAACTTTGGGTAACCTAATGAAAGGTTACCCAAATCCTGAACACATGGCCGTGAATGTGCATGTTGACCATGTGGTTATTGTATAGCCTGCGTTTTATTCCCTTAAAGCAACTGCCTTATAATACATTAATCCAATCCACTTTATTTATATAGCACGTTTCAAAACTCAGGGTTTACAAAGTGCTGTACAGGAGAAAATAAAAACAAATACACTATAGCTACCACACAGAACAACAACAGTGAGAAATACAAAGTACAAACTGTGAAAACAACTGAGACACATCACAGAAAAGCAACAGCATCACAGTGAAACAAAACATATACAAGGACCGAAGGAACTCAAACGGTGTTAAAAGCCAAGGTATAAAGGTGGGTCTTTAGGCGAGATTTTAAAGTCTCGGTGGAAGGGGCCAATTTGACGTGGGAGGGGAGTGCTTTCCATAATTTGGGGGCTACAACAGAAAAGGCTCGGTCGCCTCTGGACTTTAAGCGGGTCTTCTTTGTGACCCTGAGATTAAGCTGGCCCTCAGATCGCAGTGACCTTGGAGGAGTATAGACCTCAATAAGGTCAGACAGATATAGAGGAGCCAGCTGGAGTCGAGCAAGGGAGGCTTGATTTAAACCAACATAAAGTGCATGGATAACCCGCTCAAAATCGCTAAAGGATAGCACAGACTTGATTTTAGCCAGTAGCCTTAGGTGATAGAAACTTGAGCTGACTACCGCATTTACCTGTTTATCAGGTTTAAGGGCGTTGTCTAGTTTGTTCTAGTTTTTGTTTCCAGTGTTTAATTCCTCTGAAACATTTTGACCTTGCTACATTGGACTCAGTGAGAGGTTTGCTTTTTGGACCTTGTTATTTTTGTTATTGTATTTTTGAACTGTTTAGCTTTTGGACATCCTGAGTTTTTGCTGTTGCAGTATACTACTTTTGCTTGTAAGCTTTACTGCTCCAATAAATACCATTATTGAACTTCTCTGCTTGTGGCTCTGCGCTTGGGTTCTATCTCCTGCCTATCCTGACATTAACTAGTGGAAAGAACATTTTAAAAATCTACAAATCCTACTTTACTAAATGAATGGTCAGGGACCACATGCAATACTTCCCCTGCTCTATAGGAACAAAATGCCAAGGATTAATTTGGTTCCATTTGTACACTCCAAGAGCTACAGACCTGTGAGGGTCCATTTGAAACCCCCTCAAGGAACCATATGGTCCCTGGACCCCAGTTTGAGAACCACGTGTGTCCTATACCTAGATCGTTTTTCAATTACACAATGTTATCGGATCAGTACTCAGTATCGACCGATATGCACGTTGTATCAGTACATCTCTACCCTTAATTAACCCCCTCCCTGAACACTTAGGTTGCTCACCTCTACTTCGGTAGACTTGATACGAATAAGCAGAGAAATTGCATCATTCTTGCATATTTAATTTGTTGCGTTTTCCTTCACACTGGCTGTGTCAAACCTCAGCAGAGAACAGCATCAGGGACCCGTTATCAATGTGTTCAATTCATAAACTACACAGTGAAAAGTAATAGCCTACTTAGGAATTATACGACATAAAGTAAGGGTAACGCAGTGTGTCGTCGGGGTCTGGACGTTGTGTGTGTCTGTGTGTGCTTGCAAGAACGGATCACTACAACTTTGTAAAGTATAGCGGCTAGCCTACTAAATAAACCTGGTAGGTTAATAGAAGTACTGTTAAAGAGAGAGATAGCCAGCACTCCAAAGTTGTGCAGCACAGACAATCACAATCACAATACGTGTTGTGATTGTTCATGCTGCACAATATGCAATAAATGTACCGTTAATGGACTTTGGAGTGCTGGCTATCTCTGTCTTTAACAGTGATTCTTCGTGAGCCGTGCACCTGGTAATCTGCATTTTTGTATTGAGAGAGCTCTTTTTTTCCCCTTCTAGATTAATAGGAGTAGCCTACTACTCAACTGTCTACACAAACACACATAACACTTTTATCTGGCTCCAGATCAGCGAAACCGCCTGTCAGGATTCCTGGTCCAGGTCTGAACTATACGAGCGCAAACTCTTTATGTGACATGCAACAAATGTGCGATGGAAACCAATCACCTCCATTTTCTCGCTATCCTGTACACTGCATTGTTCTTGTGTGTAACCTTCAGCATAAGCCAATGGCCATATTGTAATAAGGGTTTCTATCTCTTCATTAGACCACATCTGTCCACGGGACATCTTTACGTGTCGCTGCGTAATAATGCCTTCTCCTTCCTTCTTGTGTGCCAAATACAAACTTCTTCATCCCACAATGGCATATTCATCCCCTATATTTAATGCGATTTCATTCACACCTGCTGTTATCCACACTCTGCTGCACTTTGAAGCGAAGTGAAACCCCCAGTTTTTGGTAAACTAGAATGCGCTTCATTGATGCGCATTAGGATTCGAATGAGCCTTCACACCTGCCAGACAATGCACAGTAGGATTCCTTTTAATCGCAGTATAGCATTCTGGTGTGAATGCGACCTTAGAATCTAGGACTTGAGGCATTTGGTTTGATTCTGTTCCACAGATAAATATTGTGAAAATAGCGGATCTGCAATCTTGTAACATAACATCTACATAGCTTGCAGATCGTCTATTTTCACATTTTGTTTCCTCTTTCTTATATTATGGCCAATGTTTGACCAGTTTTTACAGTAGTGATGCAGTAATCACTACTGTACTGTATACCTATATGTAAACGACATGACATCAGCTTGTGCTGACTGCGATTTGTTCCCGTTTGTGGATGACTCTGCCCTGCTGGCCTTGGACAGGGACAATTTGCAGTTTGAAAAGGCCCTCAGCTCTGCACTCGGTAGCATCTGCACCTGGCTTGCTGATAAAGTATTACACCTGGGATAAACTGAATCCATTCTCTTTTGATCAAATATAAATCTCAGCATGGCTGACGGCATCTCAGTTAAAGTGGGCGACAATGTAATCACAAGAAAAGACGGAATTATAGGTTCCATCCTGGAGGCAAATCTTTCCTGTGATAAAATGGCTACCAATGTAATCAAAAAAGTCAACCAAAGAACAAGATTCCTGTACACTGGTCCACTGGTCAGCAAACATACTTTGAAGACTCTAACAGGAGCCCTCTACAACAGCAGCTCAAAGGCCCTAAAACAAGGCTCCAGACATCCCAAAACAAACTGGTCAGGCTACTACTTGGCCTTACTCCCAGAACCCATTCTACCCCTGCTCATTTCGATAGGTTGGAAGTATGGCTTAGGGTTGATGACAGAGCGACTTGCAATGGACCTGGTCTACAAGATTCACCACACCACTAAGATACCCATGTACCTGTCAACGAAGTCCATGATCACAACCAGAGGGAGTTTGACAAACCACGTTCAACCCAGATTCGGCTCAAACAAGGGGTTAAATTAATTTCTCTCCTATGCCACTAAAATGTGGAATGCCCTACCAACGCCCTACCAGACCCAAAGGCTGAGAACCAGTGTGTTAGACAGTTGGTTGTGGTTGGTACTCGATTACTTGCAACAGTGCAGAAGTTAACAGTTCCTTCCTTGTTTTGACACTTCCTGTCCCTGATCTCTGGTTAAACAAGTGGAAAGTCCCATGCAGAGCAGTGGCAACCAAGACTATAGAGTACTAACAAGTATTACTTGCATACAAGTATGACATGATAAGTTTGTCATAAAATAATGAATAATTATTATAACCCATCACATAACATACTAATTGATTTATCTTTTTCTGTTATTGCAGTAATAGACTTTTGTAACATTTACAAAAATATATATAAATTAATTTAAACCTAGAATCAAGCCATCCAGGATCCTGGTGAGTCATGACCATAAAACCTTTGATTATGTTAAAATTAAAAACGCTAAACAATGAGTATTTATGAAATGTAGTATATCATTTCTCTCTCACAGAATCAAAGGTTTTATAGTCATGATTCGACCAGGATCCTGAATGGATTATAGTCTTAAAATAATTGATAAATATCTTTGTAAATCTCGATGGGAAAAATGTTTCTTGACCAAAAGTACCCAGAACCAACAAAAAGTAGGCTCTACGCCAAACGACTCAGAAGTAGCCTACACAAAAGTACCATAAAAGACCCCAAATACCACAAACAAATAATACAAAAATGCCAATACAGTCACCCCAAGGTACCACAAAACATGCCAGTAGTTAGTTATCCAATTCCAAAACTAGGGTTGCAACGATATCGGAATTAGCGCCAGTACTCTGCTTATGTACATTAGCAATCAAGTTTATTTTTTATTTGAGCTTACTGACCTTACTGCTGTGCTGTTCAAATGACAGTTTTCAATTAACTAGATTTAAGAAAGGGGTTAAATTAAAACCAAACAAATAATACATGGTACTCTGTATCAGCAAGTAGCTCTACCGGTACTTAATGAAGTATTCGTACTCAGTCATAACTACCCAAAACTTCACACAGGCACAGCATACAATCAAGTATCAATTTTATTGGATGACACCAAGTAACCAAGTAGCACTGACACTGGCTGTGTCAAACCTGTATTACAATTGGTAAAGTTGTAATGATCCGTTATTGCACGCACACACAGACACACACACACACACACACACACACACACACACACACACACACACACACACACACACACACACACACACACACACACACACACACACACACACAACGTCCAGTCCCTGACGACGCGTTACCCTTACTTTACGTCGTATAAGTAGGCCTATTACTCAAAGTAAAACATTTACACCATATATTTTCTTTCACTGTGTAGTTTATGAATTGAACACATTGATAACGGGTCCCTGATGCTGTTCCCTGCTGATGTTTTTGTGTGTCTGTGGTCCTCATACATTCAATTCAGAAAAACAAACTTTTCATTTGTTTATTTATCACTACAGAAACATTAGGCTCTTGACCAAAAGTACCCAGAACCAAAAAAAGTAGGCTCTACCCCAAACTACTCAGAAGTAGCCTACACAAAAGTACCATAAAATACCACAAATAAACTAAAATAATACAAAAATGCCAATAAAGTCACCCCAAGTTAGTTATCCAAAACTAAGGTTGCAACGATATCGGTATTAGCACCAGTACTCAGTGCTTATATGTACTTGTTAGCAATCAAGTTTATTTTTTATTTCACCTTACTTTGGCTGTGCTGTTCAAATGACAGTTTTCAATTAACTAGATTGAAGAAAGGGGTTAAATTAAAACCAAACAAATAATACATGGCACTCTGTATCAGCAAGTACTTAATGAAGTATTCGTACTCAGTGCAGCCCTACCCAAAACAACAGATAGTAGCTATAACCAAAGATATTTAAAAAAGCACACCCGTGTGAACTGAGTGGTGCAACTGTTTCTGGCACAACAGCGCCCCTACTGGTACTAATAGTCATACATTGGTGCTCATGGTCACATACATAGGCGGACACATACAGTAAGTGAACACGGACATTGCTGTTCATTGGAGTGGTTGCACCACTCAAAAATAGATGCCTCATTGGCTGCTGCAGTTCGTTGGAGCCATGTGTGGGCGGAATAATTTACACTGGTACGCCGGAAGAGTGGATGGCACACTACGTCACGCTGCCACTCAAGTGACCCAGACCCGAACATGAGCTCTGTGACGCACAATCATGCTTCCGCAGGGCTTTGCAAGGAATCTCTGGAATTTTTTGCCTTGAGCACATACGCTCCAGAGCCGAAAGGGGCGTCTACCTTTATGTCTATGGCTATAACTACCCAAAACTTCACACAGGCACAGCATACAATCAAGTATCAAGTTTCTTGGAAGTTGGATGTCACCGACACCAAGTAACCAAGTAGCAGTCATAACTGCTAGGTGCAGCAAGCGCTGCTGGCAGTCAACGTTGTGCATCTTTTCCCAGTCGTCGTTTTCGGACGTTCTTTTGTTGGTTCACTCACTGTGTTTTGTTATGGCATTCCTCTATAGTAGGGCAGTTTAGAGGCTCCGACAGCACCCGAGTGGCATGTTTTCGTTTTGTTTTCGACCCTTATGGACACCATAAGTGTCGAGTTACGATTTATTCTTGTTGCCCGAGTCAACTAATGTTTTTTTGTGGCTTTTGCCTTTTTATATATTTTATGGAGGGACAGACAGGCAGGAAATGGGGGGAAGAAATGCAGTAAAGGCCGTCGGGATCGGGAGTCGAACCCGCGGCACACTGCCAGACTGGATTGCCAGCAAAGGTGCCCGGACCACTGAGCCATGGCCCAGGCCATCAACTAATGTTTTTAACCCTTTCTTACACCTACCCCCAAAATTAACCATACAATGGAGTTAACACAAAATACCATAACTCTTGAACTAAATATACAGAGACAAATGAACACATTTTTCTATATAATTTCGACCCAAGGAATTCATTAAAGTGGTTATTATTAAGATTCAATCACATCTTGACTCCAGTTCAGGACAAAAGACAAAAACGACCAGAAAACGTTCAAATCACATTTATACTTCTCTTTGTACGCAGATGTCTTAAATTTGTCCATACTGTCACAAGGAGTTATTTTTAACCCTTTCTTACACCTATCCCCAAAACGAACCATAAATGGAGATAATATAAATACCATAACTCTTGAAGTAAACAACCCCCCTCCACACCTGCTTCTCCTCCATCACACAGCGTGAGGCCGAGGACATCATCAAAAAAATTAAACCCTCCACCTGTGCCCTGGATCCCCTCCCCACAGCCATAATAAAACTAAACACCTGTGCCATAAGTTCCCTGATGACCAAAGCCATAAACTTCTCACTCCAGTCTGGCCTTGTTCCCTCTGCACTGAAGACTGCCATCATTACACCCCTGCTCAAAACACCCACGCTAGACCCAGTTAACCTTGCCAACTACAGACCTTTCTCTCAAAAGTGTTGGAAAAAGTGGTGGCTGCACAACTCCAGGAGCATCTCAACAGCAACAACATCACTGAGAAGTTCCAGTCTGGTTTCCGCACCGCACATAGTACGGAAACGGCTCTCGTCAGGGTCACTAACGACCTACTGATGGCAGCCGATGCACTCCTCATCCTGCTTGATCTGACTGCAGCATTTGACACCGTTCACCATGACATCCTGACTCTGACTCTGCCCTAAACTGGTTTCAGTCCTACCTCTAGTACGTATCCCTGGGAGGGAAAAAAATCCCAGACACACTCTGTCACCTGCGGTGTCCCCCAGGGATCCGTACTCAGCCCCACCCTATGTTCTCCCTATACATGCTCCCCCTTGGCCACATCATCAGCAAGCATGGGATTTCCTTTCATTGCTATGCTGATGACGCTCGGCTCAACTTTATTTCAATACCGACAGGTGCACTACAGTGGTCAACAGGTGCACTACAGTGGTCAACAGGTGCACTACAGTGGTCAACAGGTGCACTACAGTGGTCAACAGGTGCACTACAGTGGTCAACAGATGCACTACAGTGGTCAACAGGTGCACTACAGTGGTCAACAGGTGCACTACAGTGGTCAACAGGTGCACTACAGTGGTCAACAGATGCACTACAGTGGTCAACAGGTGCACTACAGTGGTCTACAGATGCACTAGAGTGGTCTACAGATATAGTACAGTTGTCTAATTAATTAATTAATTGTTCCTGATGTGCTGGTTGGTGCCTTGCATGGTTTCTGCGGCCATCTGTGTGTGAATGGGTGAATGTAATGCACAATCTATGTAAAAAGGTGCTATAAATGTATGTCATAATGTGCCTCATTACGTCATATTCTCTCTTTATTGTTAATGGCGTTTAATGTTTGTGTTGGCACCGTTTCTTTTACATCACCATTACATCACCTAATCAACATTAGTTAGACTTTAATATATTAGCGCCCCTCACTGTGATTTATAGATTTATAATTTGTTTTAAGACTAGGTTTAGTGTTTAAGTTTACCATAACTTTTAGGTTTTTAGTCTTATTTAGATTTGTTGAGGTTAGGGTTAACTTACCCCATGGCTCCTGATGGTGAAACTAGCCAGTGGCTTCCTGTGAGCTTTAGTGTTAGAGTTTAGGGTTACTTATTTTTGGTCTATTCTTTTAAAACTATATATGTATTATGTTTTGGTTATTTGAGTTTCCTCTATTTTTGTAGGAGCTCACTCATGCAGGCATAAAGATTCTCCTTCTATGTTACATTTACATTTCAAGGTGTCTCTGTCATGTTGTGCTCCTTGTTTAATGTTTTAAGGCTATTGACTGCACATGCACAGTTTAATTCTGACACAGGTTGCCATGCAAAGCAATGGATATCCCCCAATCCAGGAGAAAGTACGGATAAATGACAATTCAGGAGCACCGCAGGAGATGGGGTCGAGATTCAGGAGGCTCCTTCCGGATTCAGGAGTGTTGACAGCCCTATCTGTAGACCACTGTATTATGTAGTATTGTATTTTAACCTGTCCAGCACTTTTGGTGACCTGGTCATTTTAAATGTGCTTTATAAATACATTTTGTGTTGAGTTGAGAGGCAGTACAGTGGTCTATACATGCAATACAGTGGCCACTAGACAGTGTATGGGGCCTATAGATGCATTAGTATTTAACCCCTTCCCGACAACGTGGCATGACAAGGTTGGTCCCATTGGAAACCTGAGCTTTGGTCTATCTCTAAATGTGAGTGTGCCAGTCTCCGAAAGACAGTCTCACCGGTGTTCCAACCAGCAATTCCGCAAGTCTCATAGGGGTAATAAAACATTGAGAAAATAAAACACAAGTTTGGACCATTGTCTTTTCTTAGGATCATCAAAATCTGATCCTATGGATGCCAAAAATCCAAACTAGAAAACAATAAATAAGGGGGGTGAAAATGGACCTCTCCTGGGGTATTACCAATTTAATGAATTAATTCGGTCCAAATTAGAAAGAAAAATGTGTACCTATGTTGTTTACTTCAACAGTTATGGTATTTCTATTATATCCATGTTATGGTTCGTTTTGGGGATAGGTGTAAGAAAGGCTTAAAATGAACCCCTTGTGAGATTATTTGACCTGGGCAACAATGTTGACATGTAGGCTATGTTAGAGGGTACAGTACGTATGTGGGAAACCGCTGTTCAATAGAGCGTCGCAGTGCCTCCCCCTTTCAGAACCTTTTTTTCCCATAGGCATTTCTTAAAGTATTTATTTAAAGACGGTTACGCCGCGGACAAAGCCAACTCGGATCGTGAGAAATCATGACAATGAACACAATGTTTTGGGCCGATCAAATAATTTATAAGAAGAAAAACAAAACAAATAGTGTTGTCTCCTGCCTTTATTTTCTTCTTTCTAATGATTTGATCGGCCCAAAATATTGTGTTCATTGTCATGATTTGTCACGATCCGAGTTGGCTTTGTCCACGGCGTAACCGTCTTTAAATAAATACTTTAAGAAATGCTGAAAATGAACGGTGATTTCTTTTCCGGGTCTCTCGAGGGGGCGGGACTGCGACGCTCTATACCAGGGGTGTCGAACTCAACTTGGTCAAAAGGTCACTTGATGGGGGCCACAACCAGTTGCGCACGCACGTCGCACGCTCGATGTCTCAGTCAGTTACTGCTATAATCTATCTATCTGTCACACACATAGCTCCGTAAGGGAGTGGTTGCACCACTCAAAAAATCTTCAAAAAACTGAAGAGGCTACTGGAGATTGGAGAACCTGATTTGGACATGATCTGATGCAGGACAATGTCACTATGACAGAAAGAGAATGTGGCCAGACTGGGTCTGGCCACATTCATTCACCCCATAATCTCAGTGGAAATTGGGGAATATGTTGACAATAGTCGACAGCTCTGCCGATTAATAATCGATTCATTGAACCCACCCCCCATATTAATCAATATCAGATACAACTTATAAGATTTTATATTATGCACATGCCATGGTCACATAACCATTATATGTTGAGTGCATGCTTTGATGGTTAGTTTTATAATCAGTTTTGATGAGTAAACCTTTGTGGAGATCTTCTCAGTTCTCATTGTATGCTAGTTACTGCCATTCAGGATGGAAAATGAAATCCATTTGGATTTGGGGAGAAGTAGTTTCATAAGGGGCTGGTATGAAGTACTTGATATAAAGAGAACATGTTCAGTTCACTAGTCTACACTCTACTCTACACCTGCCTTCATTTCATCTGATTGTCTGTCTGGCAGGCACTTAACAAGCGATCGTTAACTGTGTCTGTTAGAGAGAGGGGCAGAGAAGAGTGGCTTTGCTCAACTTGATTTATTCTTATATTCTCCACTCTGTTTCAAACGCTGCCCCCCATCACTGATTGGCTGGGATTTAATCAGGCGGGGTTATACTTAGCTATGTGAAAACGCTGTGAACAAAAATGTGTTGGGAAATGTTGCAGATTCATCTTGCCATAGTTTTGTCTGTGTTGTCGTTCATAATACAGCCAACAATGACGTAGTCACAAAGAGTGAAGTGGAAAGGTGTGTAAAGGGTGACACTATGATGCCTTCGAAAGCACCTGTTCTGCTGATCACCAACTCACCTGATTGTATGTGTTTTCTATCCCCGCAAATACGCAATTTTGGCACAATCAGGCTCTCTTTTCTCATCATATAGGGGCTTTATTGCTGGAAATTGCTCTCAGGAACAGCTCAACTGATTTTGTCGTACGCGTGATGTCATCTCTATCACCCTACTTTGTATAAGTAGTCTTCAGTTCAAAATTTGCATTCCCTCTTTGTTTACAATGTCCGCCATTGTTGATTTTCCAAACTGGCATAGAATGGAAAAAAGCCTGGGATTATCGAGCATCTAGCATCAGTATTATAATGACTCAAAGATCAAATAATTTGCATATCAGAGCCCCCACCACCTCAGGACATTGTGGTACTGCAGCTAAAACTGCTTCAGAAGCCAGGTAGAAACTATATGGACTGGTAATATCACCAGTCATATCAGAGTGGTGATTTAGAAATAGGTTTGAGGGACATAAACAATATATTAAAAAATTAAACAAACACTCAAAGCTGGCCATTGATTATCAATGGCATTTAATGTTTGTGTTGGGACAAACGCTCAAAGCTGGCCATTCATTATCAATGGCACTCAATGTTTGCGTTAGGACAATGTTTGTGTTTACAGACTTTACACAAACCCTCAAAGCTAGGAGCGGCTAAATCTTGGGAGTAATTGTTTTTAAGACATGGTGCCGTTTACTTACAGCATGGGCAACGTTGAAATTTCGAAGTAAAATTTGAGAATAACCACTCAGATACCTGTATATGGACAAATCCGACAATCAGGCATCAGACATTTTGTTTAAATGTACAGTAATGCCAAGTTTTCCTTCAAACATATTTCTAATGGTTTGAGCGTAAATCACCACTCTGATATAACCCGTCCATGTCATTTCTGTCTGGCTTCTAAAGCAGTTTAGCTGCAGTACCACAATGTCCTGATGTTGTGGGGGCGCTGTGTATGCAAATTATTTTCTCCGCCACACCCTCATCCCAGCTACTCCCCTCCCACATCTTTGACTCATTATAAGTCCCACCCCCTTCCCTCCCAGTCTCCAAAGACAAAATGCAAATTTGTAACTGAAGATGGGGAGGGATTATACAAAGTAGGGAGATACCGATGACATCACAAGTAGCACCAAAATCAGTTGGCCTGTTCTGAGACCAATGTACATAAAAACCCAAATATGATGAGAAAGCCTGATTGTTCAGAATATGGTATTTGTGGAGATAGACGACATGTAGGGCAGGAAAAATAAATAAATAATAACATTGGAAAAGTTGAATTTTACAATTCAATTTGGTTATATACAATTTAGGCCTTTAGCAGATGCTCTTAATCCAGAGCGATTTACATTAACACATTAATACACTCTAAACACAAGCATTTCAGACAGATTGTATACATTTCAATCAGGTACTAGAACGGTTAAAGTTTGATGGATCTTTACTCTTAATCATGAAAACACATCTGAACAATGACAATTTAAAACACAGCTGAACAATGACAATATTTACATCTCTTAAAATTGAGAAAACAGCCAAACAATGACGATATAAGCACTGAATGTGTATGGGTCCCCATATACATAGTTTGCAGTGCAATAGTAAAAAAATAAATCTAAAAAAATAAGATCAAATATACATACCCAACTGCATGTTGGTATCATTGTTAGCCTATAGCCATTAAATGGTTCATAAATAAATTTACACATAAATATGACTAAACTTTAAATATCAAACCAAAAATCTACATCAAGTCAGGTACAAAAGTTAAAAAAGCATAAGTTATATCATTTTGTAGAATAAACAATGACTGTAGAATTTTGAAATAACCATTTTACAGTTTTGTTGTTTTTGCAGTTTTTGTTGTTGTTTTGAGTGGATGTCCATGTACTTAGCCAAGCTTGAAAGTAGCATTCGAAATAGCTCTTCAATTCGTCCTGTTTATCACAAGGTATAAAATTCACTTTGAGCAGTGATCAGGAATGCATCTATATTCATGGCTAAAATTCCATTTCTTCCAAAGACACTGGCCACCGTTGCATCTGTAAGAATAAAAACAATGTGATGTTTAATGCGTTGCATCTGTAAGAATGAAAACAATGTGATTTTTAATGCGTTGCCTCATTTGTTTTAATTCAACACCAATTAGAACCTGCAGTAATTAGAAATGAATCTGTCCAAATAGAAAATATAATACAAATATTTTTAGGAAAGCACATCCTGGAGTAGTTAACTACTTTGAAATCAACATTTCGCAGAGTCGCACAAATGTTGCCCCTTGAAGCAAGAGAAGCTTAAAGGGTAAGACCACTTTGAGAGGTTTGGGTTGTTTTCTTACCTTATTATGGGCAAACTAGTCCATTCCATCAGTTATTCCGTTGTGTTGTTTATTAGCAATTTAAGAAATACAAAATAAATAAAAAAGTTGCTCATTGACTTCCATTGTAACGAGGAAACAGCTCTCAAAGTCACTCTTTTAGCACATAAACCAATGCAACAAAAGCTGATTCTGACAGTATATGACATCATGCGGTTTTATTTTTAATAAAAAAATGTCAATTTTGTCTTGTTTTGACTAATTTGTGTAGAAAGAAGATCCGGTAGGTATGCCTACGCCAACCAAGTCAAGCCAAGTCCCCCCCCCCCCCCATCTAATCTTTGTGTTTCTGCCATCAGATACTATATTAAGTTGAGATACTCAATTTGCATTTAGCACAAACAATAGATATAAATGTAGGTATGTGCCAAATTTGATACATTAGGCTATTAGGGTTATTACACTATTATAGTAATTACACAATTACACTTATTACACTATTAAATTATTACACTTATTACACTATTACACCATTACATGTATTACACTATTGCATTTATTACACCATTACACTATTACAAAATTAGACTTATTACACTATTTCACTATCCCACTATTACAGTTACTACGATCTCTATTGTGAGATGCCGTGTCCTACTGCCTGATGGGTCAAATTTAGTAGTCCTAGTGCCTGATGGGTCAAATTTTTCCCAAACAGACATTGCCAAATATCACAGACAAAAGTAAGGTCAAATGTAATCTACTTCAATATTTCTATAGTTGAGTCAAAAGGGGTTAAGAAGCGTCTGTGTCTGCTCGTATGCGAGGCTGCAGCTGGGTGCATCTCAAACAGCGTGGAGACTTGTTTACAAACAGAACCTCGCAATATGTCCCCGCGAGAGTTGGGGACGCCGGAGTGCTGCTTCAGTCTATCTCCGACTAAAATAGTAACTTTATAAACCTATCTTAAAAGACGAAAATAAAACTGCATGAGTTTTCCTGTCAGAATCAGCTTTTGTTGCGTTGGATTATGTGCTAAAAGAGTGACTTTGAGAGCCGTTTCCCCGTTACAATGGAAGTCAATGAGAGACTTTTTATTTCTTAAATTGCTAATAAACACAACGGAGCGAAATAACTCATGGAATGGACTAGTTTGCCCATAATAAGGTAAGAAAACAACCCAAACCTCTCAAAAAGTGGTCTTACCCTTAAAGCAGTTTACTGTTCTAAATGCCCATGAGTAAAATGATGTGATATATTTTTTTCCAGACTCAGCGATATATACTGAACTTGGCTTCCAACGTCTCTGGTTAAAATTTGTCCAGAGACCTGCGTTTTATATCTTCCCCCTTCTCCACCCTCAGCATCCTGTCTATCCCTGAATCCTTGTATCCTAAATGTTTTGTAAATGCACATAGTAGTAGTGCAGTCGTTCTCTGTGTATGTTCAAGTTATTTGTCATATCTGCTCTCCCCAGGTTGGCAGAGGGAGAGTAGTGCCCAGGATTTTGGGCACAGTTTAGGCAATTGGCATCGGGTGAAAAAGAAGCATTACAAAAATCGTGGGATAAAAATAAATAAAAATAAAGAATATGCTCCAGTTGTCAACAGAAACACAATTAAATCGTTAATTGCAATTATCTGTGTGATAATTTATCTAAAATAGGAGTATGAATCGGCCCTAACAAATGCCAATCTTTCGGCTTCACAGATATTTGTGAAAGTCACAGGACAGATATTGAAATAAGTTGCAGGACGTCACATCATGTTTTGGAACAAATCTACAACCCACACACACACACACACACACACACACACACACACACACACACACACACACACACACACACACACACACACACACACACACACACACACACACACACACACACACACACACACACACACACACACACACACACACACACACACACACACACACACACACACACACACACACACACACACACACACACACACACACACACACACACACACTATGTATACTCTATATATTAGTACATTAATGTCATACCTGTTATGAAAACAGGGAAGCGTGCCGATATATTCTGGACCTGTAAATTACTCAAACAACTGAGGTAGTTAGGTTCTTCCTGTGACACATGGTCACACTCGTGGTAGGGCAAGACCTCCACCATTCCAGATTCTTGGCAGCAGTCGATCAAGTATTTTTTCTCCTTTGCTTCTGCACTCAACCTGCAGAAAGAAATGGCAATTTAATCATATTAGCTTGCCTTTTGGCTCCCTACAGCTTAGTAAACTAATGTATTGTTTGATCAAACAATCTATGCATCAATTCTGACTTATTTAAGTAATTAACCCATTTTGACCTGAGATCAGATTCTAAAAATGTCTTCTACATCCTGACAGTTTTCTGAAAAAGCTATGTTTCTATGTCAGTCGTTTTTTGATTTAAAGGACAACTTTAGTTTTTTTCAACCAAAGTTCATGTTTTAGGTTGTTATTAGAGAAACTAAAAGGTGAATGTTAATTTTCTTTCATTTGCTGCTTTCTTTCGTTTTAGGGATTTTAGCAGTTTTTGACAGGGGGGCGGGGGCATTTGAGCATGTTGCTAAATATGTATTTTTTTACAAAATATTATGGCGATTTATTATTTTATTATTTACTATAGTTCTAATAAACCCCAGGAAATTACATCTGGCCACAAAACATCACAGGGTCTATTGAATGTGACAAACTGACATATTGAGCCTATACACACAGTATAAGCCTTCCCCAGTAGGCTACCTTCACATTCAGTAGATCCTGTGATCTTCTGTAACCAGATGTAATTTCTTGGGGTTTATTAGGACTATAGTAAATAATAAATAAATAAATCACCATCAAATTTGGAAAAAAAATACATATTTAGACCCATGCTCGAATGCCCCCGCCCCCCTGTCAAAAACTGCTAAAATCCCTAAAACGAAAGAAAGCAGCAAATGAAAAAAAAAGAACACTCACCTTTTAGTTTCTCTAATAACAACCTAAAACATGAACCTTGGTTGAAGTTGTCCTTAGAGAATAGCAGACCTACAAGCTCGTAGCACGCGCTATGAGCTTGTAGATCTGCTATTTTTCAATAGCTAAAGCATAACATAATGCTAACACCAAAAGGGGTTCCCGCCCCAAAATGGGTTAAACAAAAATGTAGAACAAACATTTGGTATACTAAAGTGAGGCAATAGAGTTAAGAGTTTAAGTGTACCGTGCTTCTTCTTTTAGCTGACGGCTGTCTCTGTAGTGTAGCATCCACTTCCATTTCCCCTTCTTACTTAGGTCCTCTAACGCTTGCAATAGACTTTTCACATTGCCTTAAAAAAAGATAAGACCAGGTTTAGCACCATGAAAAATTATAGGTTACGAAGGTAACCCTGGTGAATTAAATAAACAAGTGAGGAAACTTGCTTTAGGAGATTGTGACTTCAGCATAATCACAGAAGCATTATATCATGCACTCACAGGCAACTGATTGACTGGGTTTGGGACCAATGGGAGCCTTGACCAGCTTGGTGGCATAAAGGCCATTTCCCCACCCATCATTGTCTTCACTTTTGTGAAACTTCTCATGTGAGAACACATGGCATTATGGCCCCTACAGACTGTAGGAGTTTTGTCAATATATCTTTATGGCTTTCAAATTAAACGATTGTTAAGCGGACTAGGCATCACACACTGCAAGAGTTCACCAAGATGTGATAATTTGTTTTTTATTCCAATTCATTTTCACATCTCACGCACGTGCAGGATACCGTGATACCGTCCTGTGAGACCGACACAGGACGCATCTCTCTCTCTCTCCCTGTGCACGCCACACACAGGAATAGCCAGGCTACACAGGGCGAAATGTTTGTGATAGTGTATAGTCTACGTGCGCTATAGCGAGACAGGACGTTAAATCTTGATTTTCATTAAATAACTGTCTCTCTCCGTGCATGACACACACACACACGGTCCAAAAGTTTGCTCTGCACTGTTGATACTGATGCAGTTTTATCAACATTATTCAAGTTAAATGCGTTGGACTATTTAACAGCAACATTGCGCTAATATAGCTACCAATAATTATGTACGACACAGGGATTTACCCACGGAATAAAGGTTATATATATTATCATCTGATCATCTATCGATACAGACAGACAGTGAGTGAGCACAGCTGGGTCGCAACCCAGTTCATACTGTATGATGTCCAATCGGAGAGAGCCAAATATATCAAACCTGCTAGATATTCAGAAACGGTCGGGAAGGCGTCGGCGAGCGCTTTTATCGGCGCTATATCTTCTCGCAGAGCCTTTCACACACAGCGAGCAAAACCTTGGCGCCAAAAATGGTAACCGACAGCATAATCGGAGCAAATATCGGGCAGTGTGTACTGTGTACGAGCCATTACTCTACAAAGTCCTATCAATAGTATTGAGTCATTGGACAGAAGCGAACTCTGGTGCCAAAACTGCACTACCGATAGCCGTTCCAGAGTTTTTCCAGAATTACCTGCAACATTTCTGTTAAGTGATTTTATTGCGCAGTTAACTATGACATTTTTTGTCACGTCACCCACAATCCCCATACATGGGGAAAGCCCCCATATATGTCCAGGTCTTGTGACATCACTATGACATAGGTCTTGTGACATCACTGACATCACCAGGGATGATAGTTAATCAGGGATCATATCATAGTAAATGCGACCTGCTATGCACATATATGGAGATCCCTGATGTCATCAATTTTAGTATATGGATATATGGGCAAAAGGACACTGTTAGCCTCTTCGCTAAGCTATTACTGCACTGTAAGCACAGCGAACGTTACAATTTTAATTTCAATTAACAATTGGACAAAATGATGTATGCTGTTATGTTACAAGATCTCCATAAAACAAAAACTGCTATTCAATAATCCAAAAACAATTCATACCAACAGTGAGTTCCTCCAGCGCTGATCTGTCAAACACCACAAAACCACCTCTGGTGAAAACCTCCTGATGTGTAAGGTTCACAATATCATCAGGTTCATCAATTCCTGAAAAGAATACACCTGGCGACCTCTTCAACCTGGGCAAATAAGGTACCTGAGACAACAGGGCACATGGAAATCAAACTGTATTTACATAGTTAAAACAAACTCTCTGCAATATATATTATTGTGTGATTGCACTCCATATTGCCAGTCCTATAGCCATTGTATTACCTCACAAATATGCTCTGCAATATCTTCATTCCTGATTATGATGAGTAGTGGCAATGAAGAACGACCCTCACTCAGGAAGAACTGTAATGGCTCTACTTCAGTGTGGCCATTTGCTTCCAACTGTGCCTTTAGAATGACAGATTGAAAAGAGATTAACCTTACAAACACCACAAGGTAACCTTGGGAATTCCAGTCTCAAGGTATGATGATGGCTCATGATGCCCCTGGAAGGCATGTCAGCACGGAATACTAATTTTACAACTTTACACTAAAACTGCACAACCAACTCTAAAAATGTAAATGTCATTACATACATTTACAGTGTAAAAATAAAACTGTACAACCAACTCTAAAAAATAAATGTACATTACATTAAAGGACCACGTCACCTAACAATTTTGTCTCTCATAGAAAGGTTGTGAGCCGTTAATAAGTTGAAAAGTGTAGTTAAGTATTTAAGTCCAGAATTTCACTGTAGAACTCAATAGTTGACAGTCTAACTGAAAGGCTGCTAGTTTTCTACCTCCCAATTTAATTAATTAATTCAATTGCATGGCAGTCCATTCAGTATTAAAATGGATAAAAGAAACAAAACAAAAAAAATCCAGTTACAGCTAGTCTCAGCCCAAAAAGAGATGCCATTCTAGAAGCCAAGTTGTGTCGAGGTATTCATCTGAAATGAATGGGACTTTTATCTTTTTCCAAAATATTAAATTGAAATCAACTTGAGGTTGAAAATAGATTAACAGCCATATAAAATTGTTTATTTATTTTTAAAGGTGGAGCTCAGTACACTCCAGGATGGATTGTGCATTTTCATTGCTGATCAAATCTAAAAGTTGTCATCATAGCTCCTTCCTATAAAGTGAGAGGATCCTAGTACTGGATGATCAGGATCCCTCTTGCAGTACAACTGCACTCATGCAGTTGGCACATAATGGGCAAAAACTGCCTTTCTACAAGCACAACCTGAGCATCTAGATTGGCTATTTTTGCCACTTGTTGTGTGACAAAGTATAGGGCTTAAGGGGTTAAATGAATCTAAATTATACGTCTAGAGCCAACATTTGTGAAATCAAATGGTACCTACCAAGAAGACAGATCTATCCGTTGAAAAATAGTGCCGCGCTACGAGCTCGTAGGTCTGCTATTTTTGAAAATGCAGCACAAATATTTGAATATATATTATTTTACAGCGAACGTTTTTTAACTCAAATCTTTGCTTCTGAGGGGTTCCTGGATTAACATATTTTCAGATGGGGGTCAGTGGCCAATTAAATATAATTTTTGGGGTCCTTGACATGAAATATGGAGCATCACTGATACAGAAACATGAGGCGTTTCAGAAAACTGTCAGAATTTAGAAGACATTTTTTAAATTTCGACGTCAGGCCTAAATGGGTTAAATGGACTGATCATTATAAATGAAATATATCAGAGATGCATACATTTTATACCATTGATATAAGACAATGCAATGGTGGCACCCTCTGAAATGCAGCATTAAATCATTTTAAAATAATAGCAAGAGTGCAGGGCATTCATAGTATTATTTGTTTAGCTAATTATATTAGCTGGAAAAGATTATTATATACATGGAACCTTTCCACATCAGCCATTTTGACAGGTAAACGCAGCTTACGGTAATAATGTGAATTGTGGGTTTTTAATTTAAGTCTGTTTGTCTGCCAGCATTAAGATAACTGTACAGGCGCTGTCCATGATGGCACTGTCAACATGGCTGCTGTGATTAGGCTCCATTAGATTAAAATGGTTAACCAGGCCTGGGCCGTGGCTCAATGGTCCAGGCACCTTGGCTGGTAGCCCGAGTCTGGCAGTGTGCCGCGGGCTCGACTCCCGATCCCGACGGCCTTTACTGGATGTCACTCCCCAATCTCTCTCCCCATTTCCTGTCAGCCTACTGTCTGTCCCTCTATAAAAAAATCTAAAATAAAGGTGAAAGCCACATATAAAAGAAAAAGAAAATGGTTAACCATACCTTTGTCTCTTTAAAGAAGATGTCATCTGAAGTCACCAATATGTAGAATCTGAACTTGGTTTTACAGGATTGTCTCACAACTGAATTCAGATTACTTTGCAGGCTGTCATACATTTCTCTCTTCGTTTGACCACTCAAGTCAACATGGTTGCTCAATCCAGACTTTGAATAACTGCTAGCTTGTTTGGGGCCCTCAGTTTTGGATGACATATTTTTGCCGGAACAAACATCATTCATCATGGCTTGGTATGACCTGGTACATTCTGATGTCATGTCAGCGACCGCAGGATAAGATCCATTTCCATGAGACAATTTATGAAATTGTAAGGTATTCTCTTTGACCGGGGTTTCCGCCAGACATTCCCTCTCTTGCATGTCTACCTTGATCCTTTGACCACCAAGACGTGGTTGCAAATCAAAGTGTTCCAATGAATCCTCCTGCTCCTGTAGACGGGAAAAGCGCACAGTGATAGGAGAGACCTTCTCTGTCCTGTGGGTCTTTGATCTGTCAAAGTCTTTGATATGACTTGAGCCAAGCCCTCTCCTTTTCCTTTTCATAAGCTGGTTCATTTGTTCTGAGAAGATAAGACACTCTTGCTCCATTGAAGATTGGGTGGGGTCAGACTGTTGGCACCTTTCAGAGAGCTGTTCCATTAGAGATGGCTTACTTCCCATTCTACTGGAGTAAAACACTGTGCATTTCATTGAGCTTGTTGAATCATCCATAGTAAAACATTTGCCATCCGTCTCTCTGCCGCCATAAGCTGAAGGAGTTTTCTCAGTTATTTCAACAATGTCTGCAGACGTTTGTCCCAGTTTCATAGAGGGATTCACCTTGATGTCTGAATGGTCACTTTCTGGGTACTGATATAATGCATCTATAAGGGCAAGTTTTGGTTCATCCAAATTAAATTTCTCAATAATCTCTTCATCATCAGATGCCCATTTTGCCTTTGAAGTTATTTCTTGCTTTATAAGGACCTCAGGCATACCAATGGAACTGCCTGCTTGTATCCCCATGCGAGTGGTGATTGGTGTAGGGTACGTGGTTCGGTTGCCTCTGGGAACAGTCTCTGACGTATCCATGGGCTCTTCTGAGCAAATGTAATTTGCCCCGCTGTCATTCTTACATGGTTTCACAGCCATGACTGGGCGCTGGCTGAATGAATTATCATTAACTAAGTTTTGTAGCAAATCAGCGTTGTTTTTACTTTTCTCAACTTTTGCAAAACCCTTTGCATGTGTATTGGTTTGCAGAAAGCCCGTTTCCTTGGAAGTTGCCTCACCATGGTGTGAAATCTCTTCCTCTGGCAATAATGTAGACACAAGAGATGATTTAAGAAAGTGATGTGATGATTCTTGCATGGCAATGTCATTCTCAAACTGACAGAATGTGTCAGTGTAGCCAGATTTAGAGAGCTGCTTGGATAAGGAACTCAGTACTCTGAAAGTCCTGATGTGAAGGTCAGAAAGAGATTTTTGTTCATTGTTCAGATTAGGACTAATTTCTTCAGACATATGAAGTTCCTGGTCAAGAGGCAACTGGTCTTCTATAGGAGTTGGTCTTACACTGAGATCTTTGTCTGTGACAATTTTGCAGACTTCTTCATCACCACTACAAGAAGGCATATAGTCATATGGTTTCTCATCGATGGTTGGGGTTGGACATCTGTCATCATACTCACTTTCAATATCGCCTATTTGTTGGTTGGAATGCAAAGCATCTTTCACTGTCTGAAACACTTCTTTAGACGCATATTGTGTGGCTTGTAGGTCTAACAGCCTGGAATCCTCTACTTCTAGGGGTGGAATTTCTTCTAGACCCCACAGGAATGGAATTTCTCCTTCTGCCTTGTTAGGAGACTGTAACCGCTGGGAATCTGTACCCTCTTCATATCCTTGGAATAGTGTTGATGGAATTTCTATCTCACTATGTTCCCTTGGTAATCTCTTATATTCTATATCCATTTCAACCTTGTCTTGTGAATATAAGAACTGGTCCAATGAATCCTGCCTGTAGGATTCGATTGTAAGGAATTGTACCCGACTATGAATCCTTGCTAATGTCTTCTCATTTCTATCCAATTCTTTATCATCGTCTTGTGAATGCAAGGTCAGTGAGTCAAACAAATCCTGCTTAGAGCGGTCTATTCCAATGAATGGAATTTCTACCTGATCTTTTAGGTCAATCCTTATCTCATCTTCAGCTTCAGTGTTCTCTTCACACACAAAGTCTAACATATCCTGCGGAGAAGTGTCCATTCCAATTAATGGAATTTCTACCTGACGTTCCTGCATTTCTGATACCGTGCATTGAGAAAGCTGGGGTTGCTGCTGGAAAGAGAATTGAGCTGAATTATCAATCCTTCTCTCTTTTTCAACCTTGTCTTGTGAATATAAGAAATGTTCCAACATGTCCTGCTCATCATCTTCTATTCTAAGGAGAGGGATTACTTCCTGACTATGTGTCCTTGCTAATCTATAATTTCTATCAGATTCTACTGCCTTGTCTTGTGAATGCACGGCCAATGAGAGCAACACATCCTGCATAGCATTGTCTATTCCAATGAATGGGATTTCTGCCTGACCTTCCTGCATTTCTGATACCTTGACTGAAGACAGCTTGGATTGCTGCTGGAAAGAAAACTCATCTGAATGATCAATCTGTCTCTCCTCTTCAATTGGATCAATCTTTTTTTCCTCTCCTACGAGAATATCCTTGGAGTGGGAGATGGCTGCAATTAAATCAGCTAAATCAGAAGTGTTCTCATCAGGTATGTTCAGTCTTGAATGGCGCTCACTTATGATTTGTGATACTATCTCGTCTTGAGATTCCACATGACCAGGCTTGTTGTGAGAGGGACTGTCTGGTGCAACATTTTGATGTAGTGAAATGTTACTGTTCTTCATGGTGGCATTATCCTCCACACGGGTATCGTCTCCTTTGTCACCATAGCCAATCCTATCACTTTTAGATTCCCTTCCATTTTGAAACTCATCTTCAACATGACGATCATTCTTATCCTTTTCCACATTTTGAGCCCAACTTGACGTGAGTGCTTTAGATTTATCTCCAGCAGATTGTTGTTCAAATGAAAAATAATTATCTTTGACTGTAGCAATACAATCACTTGTATAATCACCTATATGAAGTGTTGGTGGAGAACAATCACTTGTATAATCTTCGTCTATATGAAGTCTTTGTGGAGAAACTTCTAGGTCACATCTTTCATATATCCTTTGAATGCGCTCATCAGGCCTCTGACTTTCTCCACAAGCTTCAGATACTTCAGACTTTTCATTACTCGATTTCTGCAAAACCGTCATAATTCCTTGAGTCCCCAGAATGCTCTCTTGCTGAATGCTAGTCTCTGTACAAATTGCACTTTTAAGAGGCATTGCAGTGTGGTCCAGATCCATCCAGATGGATGGAGTAGTGGCCTCACATCCTTGAGAGCTGACAAAAGTCTAGAGAGAAAAAAAGAAAGAAAACAATGAATTCCCAAATGGATTTTAGCTAAAAGTCCCTGTCCCACAGAAGATCATCTATGTTCAATAAATGTATATGTAAACTTGTGAAGTATTCTTATTACCCTAATAATGTACCTACATTTAATTATTAGATTCACAGTACCTTTTTCTTCACCCCATTTTTGGCTTCATTTAGTATTCCATATCTTATGATTTATGCATACATTTTATCCACCAGCGTGGCCATGAGGCACCACTAGATAGATACCACTAGATAGATAGACTTTATTAATCCCAGAGGGGAAATTGAAGTGTTACAACAGCAACAACAGGCAGCGTCATGCAGCTCCAAAAACGTCATCTCCGTACAAGACCAGTGTTGCTGTTGCCATTTACTGTGCTTATCCCAGCTACAGACTAAAGATGTGCCTTCTAACTTGCCATCTCTCGCGAGAACCGGTAGAAGCTGCGTGAGGGCCTGATCACCCTCATTGGCCAAGCCGGTCATTTGACGCACTGGAGGCCTCAGTGCGTCTGCTATAAAAGACAGTCTTTGTCTGGACTCCGACAAGACAACATTGCTTATCTTACTCCAGCTATTCGTTAAACTTTAGCTTATTCCTTTTGTTTATTTGTAGCTCCCTTCGGGAAGGAGTTTGTTAGGCCTGAGTTATAGTTTGACCCTTTGTTATTGTTTGGGTTTCGGTCAGGTGAAGTTATTTTGTTAGTCTCCTTTTCTTTTGAAACACCTTACCACTGCAAGTGCTCATCAACCGTTTGCTCTAATATCCTTCTCTATAACCAATACTGCTTATTAGTTACCCTTATTATAAATGACTTTCGCAGGCCTTTGGCCCGTTCATCCTAGCGCCACGCGTCGCAAATGGGAAGAAGGCAATAGCGGGAGGGTGATACTCGATACTTTTTTACTTGGAAGAGCAAACATAGCAACCCATGATGTTTTCATATATCCAGTTGCTTGTCTAAAAGCAAGCATGGCAAGTGGCAATGTTTCTATATACCAAGTTGCTTGGATATCGTAAATGTGTACTCCTCTGTACTGTAGTCCTTTGCACTGTCCTGTCCTGTCCTGTCCTGCACTGCGCTGTACTCCACTGTACTGTACTGTGCTGTACTGTGCTGTACTCCACTGTACTGTACTCTACCGTACTTCACTGTACTGTACTGTACTCCACTGTACTGTATGCCACTGTACTGTACTCCACTATACTGTACACCGCTGTACTGTACTGTACTGTATTCCACTGTACTGTAATGTGCTGTACTCTACTGTGCAGTACTCCACTGTACTGTACGCCACTGTACTCCACTGTACCGTACTCCACTGTACTGTAACGTACTCCACTGTACTGTACTCCACTGTGCTCCACTGTACTGTACTCCACTGTACTGTGCTACACTGTAATGTACTCTACTCTACTGTACTGTGCTCCACTGTACTCTACTGTACTGTGCTCAACTGTACTGTACTCCACTGTACTGTACTATACTGTACACCGCTGTACTGTACTCCACTGTACTGTACACTGCTGTACTGCACTGTACTGTACTATGGCGATAATCAATACAGTTTTTTGGCAACCCATGATGTTTTCATATATCCAGTTGCTTGGAAAGTGCAAACTTGGCAACCTGGCTGAGTGGCCCTATTGTTTGTTTTGCTTGTTTTAATTTCCGTCGAAAAGCAAGCATGGCAAGTGGCAATGTTTCTATATACCAAGTTGCTTGGTTGTCGTAAATGTGGCAACCTAGCGGGAATAGTATACTGTACTCCTCTGTACTGTAGTCATCTGCACTGTCCTGTTCTGCAATGCACTGCGCTCATCTGTACTGTACTCCACTGTACTGTACTTCACTGTGCTGTACTGTACCGTGCTGTACTGTACCGTGCTGTACCGTACTCCACTGTATGCCACTGTACTGTACCGTACTGTATTGTACTGCACTGTACTATACTGTACACTGCTGTACTGTACTCCACTGTACTCCGCTGTGCTCCACTGTACTGTGCTACACTGTACTGTACTCCACTGCACTATACTGTACACTGCTGTACTGTACTCCACTGTACTGTACTCCACTGTACTGTACTCCACTGTACAGTACTCCACTGTACTGTACTCCACTGAACTGCACTGTACTGTACACCTCTGTACTGCACTGTACTGTATTCCACTGTACTGTACTGTGGCGATACTCTACTGTTTTTTTGTTTGTTTTTTTTACTTGGAAAAGCAAACATGGCAACTCATTATGTTTGCATATACCCAGTTGCTTGGAAAGTGCAAACTTGGCAACCTGGCTGAGTGGCCCTATTGTTTGTTTTGCTTGTTTTTATTTCCGTCTAAAAGCAAGCATGGCAAGTGGCAATGTTTCTATATACCAAATTGCTTGGATGTCGTAAATGTGGCAACCTAGCAGGAATAGTATACTGTACTCCTCTGTACTGTAGTCCTCTGCACTGTCCTGTACTGCAATGCACTGCGCTGTACTCCACTGTACTCTGTGCTCCACTGTACTGTGCTGTACTCCACTGTACTGTACTCTACTGTGCTCCACTGTACTGTACTCCACTGTACTGTACACTGCTGTGCTGTACTGTACTACACTGTACTGTGCTGTACTCCACTGTACTGTGTTCCACTGTCCTGTCCTGCAATGCACTGCGCTATACTCCACTGTACTGTACTCTACTGTGCTCCACTGTACTGTACTGTACTATACTGTACTGTGCTGTACTCCACTGTGCTCCACTGTACTGTACTGTGCTCCACTGTACTGTACTATACTGTACACTGCTGCACTGTACTACACTGTACTGTGCTCCACTGTACTGTACACCGCTGTACTGTACTCCACTGTACTGTACACCTCTGTACTGCACTGTAGTCCTCTGCACTGTCCTGTCCTGTACTCCACTGTACTGTACTGTACTGCAGTGAAAAGGGGAGGTGCCGGGGAATGAGGAAGTTGTGATGTAATTTGCATCGCAGCGAAATGTTGCGCAATAAGTGTCTGACAAAAGTAATATTTGTACAGTAAATATGGCAGTTGTGGGGAACCGACATATGGATTCGGGTGGCGGGCAGGACTTTTTGTGCATGGAGAGATATGTGGTTTGGTAAAAGAAGGAGAACGGATAAACGGCCATGTGCTTGTGTACCCCCTTTCTATTAGGGTAGAATGTACTTGAAAGTCGATTAACTTCCATCATGTATTTATTGAGCCATTTGTAACTGAAACAACAACTTTGTTGTTTTTTTCTCTAAGTGCAAGTAAAAGCATTTTCAAATTTGCAGTTGGTTTCCTGTCCATTTTATGTTATGCGTACCTTTACCCCTAGACTAATTGGGAGGGAGTGACTAGCTGCAAAACTTAGATGGCAGTCATAGCCGACAAAATGTGTAGGACTCAGTAGTAGTAGTAGAAAAGTGTGATTAGAAGACAAAATAAATGGATGAAAATCTTATCTGGCACAAAATGGCTGGGACCCATTATGTTGAGTCATGATCTGAGGAATCCATGGGGGAAAATATTTTGTTTGTACAATAGGTCAAAACTTGAAGCAGGCTGTTATATCGCGACCATAAATTGGGGTGGAGGTTCTTCCTTTGCCTACTGGCAGTGTGTGTGTGTGTGTGTGCGCAAAGTTTCACTGGCCCGTTACCTTTATTGACAGTGGTGTGAAGTAACTAAGTACATTTACTAAACTACTGTAATTTTGAGGTATTCTTTACTTTACTGGAGTATTTAAAAATTTCAGTACTTCTACTTCACTACACTAGTTATTTTGTAGATTTTGATTATTACAAAACATAGCCTACATTAACCAATTCAGCCCCTACACACAGAACAGCTGATAGCCTAAGCCTATATTGTTTATAGCGTATGAGAGTTTGACACACAAACACAAAAGCAGTCTTAAAATAATCAGATTATATGTTTCTATATACCAAGTTGCTTGGATATCGTAAATGTGTACTCCTCTGTACTGTAGTCCTTTGCACTGTCCTGTCCTGTCCTGTCCTGCACTGCGCTGTACTCCACTGTACTGTACTGTGCTGTACTGTGCTGTACTCCACTGTACTGTACTCTACCGTACTTCACTGTACTGTACTGTACTCCACTGTACTGTATGCCACTGTACTGTACTCCACTATACTGTACACCGCTGTACTGTACTGTACTGTATTCCACTGTACTGTAATGTGCTGTACTCTACTGTGCAGTACTCCACTGTACTGTACGCCACTGTACTCCACTGTACCGTACTCCACTGTACTGTAACGTACTCCACTGTACTGTACTCCACTGTGCTCCACTGTACTGTACTCCACTGTACTGTGCTACACTGTAATGTACTCTACTCTACTGTACTGTGCTCCACTGTACTCTACTGTACTGTGCTCAACTGTACTGTACTCCACTGTACTGTACTATACTGTACACCGCTGTACTGTACTCCACTGTACTGTACACTGCTGTACTGCACTGTACTGTACTATGGCGATAATCAATACAGTTTTTTGGCAACCCATGATGTTTTCATATATCCAGTTGCTTGGAAAGTGCAAACTTGGCAACCTGGCTGAGTGGCCCTATTGTTTGTTTTGCTTGTTTTAATTTCCGTCGAAAAGCAAGCATGGCAAGTGGCAATGTTTCTATATACCAAGTTGCTTGGTTGTCGTAAATGTGGCAACCTAGCGGGAATAGTATACTGTACTCCTCTGTACTGTAGTCATCTGCACTGTCCTGTTCTGCAATGCACTGCGCTCATCTGTACTGTACTCCACTGTACTGTACTTCACTGTGCTGTACTGTACCGTGCTGTACTGTACCGTGCTGTACCGTACTCCACTGTATGCCACTGTACTGTACCGTACTGTATTGTACTGCACTGTACTATACTGTACACTGCTGTACTGTACTCCACTGTACTCCGCTGTGCTCCACTGTACTGTGCTACACTGTACTGTACTCCACTGCACTATACTGTACACTGCTGTACTGTACTCCACTGTACTGTACTCCACTGTACTGTACTCCACTGTACAGTACTCCACTGTACTGTACTCCACTGAACTGCACTGTACTGTACACCTCTGTACTGCACTGTACTGTATTCCACTGTACTGTACTGTGGCGATACTCTACTGTTTTTTTGTTTGTTTTTTTTACTTGGAAAAGCAAACATGGCAACTCATTATGTTTGCATATACCCAGTTGCTTGGAAAGTGCAAACTTGGCAACCTGGCTGAGTGGCCCTATTGTTTGTTTTGCTTGTTTTTATTTCCGTCTAAAAGCAAGCATGGCAAGTGGCAATGTTTCTATATACCAAATTGCTTGGATGTCGTAAATGTGGCAACCTAGCAGGAATAGTATACTGTACTCCTCTGTACTGTAGTCCTCTGCACTGTCCTGTACTGCAATGCACTGCGCTGTACTCCACTGTACTCTGTGCTCCACTGTACTGTGCTGTACTCCACTGTACTGTACTCTACTGTGCTCCACTGTACTGTACTCCACTGTACTGTACACTGCTGTGCTGTACTGTACTACACTGTACTGTGCTGTACTCCACTGTACTGTGTTCCACTGTCCTGTCCTGCAATGCACTGCGCTATACTCCACTGTACTGTACTCTACTGTGCTCCACTGTACTGTACTGTACTATACTGTACTGTGCTGTACTCCACTGTGCTCCACTGTACTGTACTGTGCTCCACTGTACTGTACTATACTGTACACTGCTGCACTGTACTACACTGTACTGTGCTCCACTGTACTGTACACCGCTGTACTGTACTCCACTGTACTGTACACCTCTGTACTGCACTGTAGTCCTCTGCACTGTCCTGTCCTGTACTCCACTGTACTGTACTGTACTGCAGTGAAAAGGGGAGGTGCCGGGGAATGAGGAAGTTGTGATGTAATTTGCATCGCAGCGAAATGTTGCGCAATAAGTGTCTGACAAAAGTAATATTTGTACAGTAAATATGGCAGTTGTGGGGAACCGACATATGGATTCGGGTGGCGGGCAGGACTTTTTGTGCATGGAGAGATATGTGGTTTGGTAAAAGAAGGAGAACGGATAAACGGCCATGTGCTTGTGTACCCCCTTTCTATTAGGGTAGAATGTACTTGAAAGTCGATTAACTTCCATCATGTATTTATTGAGCCATTTGTAACTGAAACAACAACTTTGTTGTTTTTTTCTCTAAGTGCAAGTAAAAGCATTTTCAAATTTGCAGTTGGTTTCCTGTCCATTTTATGTTATGCGTACCTTTACCCCTAGACTAATTGGGAGGGAGTGACTAGCTGCAAAACTTAGATGGCAGTCATAGCCGACAAAATGTGTAGGACTCAGTAGTAGTAGTAGAAAAGTGTGATTAGAAGACAAAATAAATGGATGAAAATCTTATCTGGCACAAAATGGCTGGGACCCATTATGTTGAGTCATGATCTGAGGAATCCATGGGGGAAAATATTTTGTTTGTACAATAGGTCAAAACTTGAAGCAGGCTGTTATATCGCGACCATAAATTGGGGTGGAGGTTCTTCCTTTGCCTACTGGCAGTGTGTGTGTGTGTGTGTGCGCAAAGTTTCACTGGCCCGTTACCTTTATTGACAGTGGTGTGAAGTAACTAAGTACATTTACTAAACTACTGTAATTTTGAGGTATTCTTTACTTTACTGGAGTATTTAAAAATTTCAGTACTTCTACTTCACTACACTAGTTATTTTGTAGATTTTGATTATTACAAAACATAGCCTACATTAACCAATTCAGCCCCTACACACAGAACAGCTGATAGCCTAAGCCTATATTGTTTATAGCGTATGAGAGTTTGACACACAAACACAAAAGCAGTCTTAAAATAATCAGATTAACTTCTTTACTGTGCAGCAGTAGCAAAACTAAAAAGTTGTTTTGTACGATTCTCTTCCTTGGAGGAGGAGGCGTTATTGTTGCGTGCAGAACACAGAAGCATGAGTAGCCTACTGAAGCCATACTGCTGTGTTGCTTACCGTGTATGAGAAGGTGTTTTCAGGTAAACAGTTAATCCTGTTATGCAAAGTAGTAGCCATTTGATTTAGGCACGGTACTCGACACGCCCTCCGCCAATAAACCTAGACCACTGGGTACATGGTGCTTCTTGGAAAGTCTTGTGACCCGAGGTTCTCTTGAATCTAAAGGGACACATCACGTGCACCATTCCGTACCACGTCACAATTTCTTTGGTACCACGGCGTGGTACTGAGTTCTACGACCATGACACCACTGGCAACCTACATTTTGGTCATTTGAAAATAGTCGCTTGTAAATCTGCTACTTTCAAAAGATTTAAGTACATTTTTAATTCGGACCGTTACTTTACAGAGTATTTCTACATTGCAGTATTGTTATTGTGGTGGGAGATATGGTGATAAATATCGTCGAGATGATACAAGATCTCCACGAATTTTCAGAGATATTGGATACAGTATAGTGATAAAGTGAATGCACATTCTATGATTTGCAGTTCTATACCTTAAACGATGTAACTCCTTTTTCTTTTAGTTATTGTTACCGTGTAGGACAGGTAGTTGTACTGTAAAAAAAAATGGGAGTACTTTTTCCACAAGTGCTAATTGAGGAACACTGCCTAACACAGGCCTGTTGTTACCCAAGTTGGAGATGATAAATCCATATACTACTGTTTTGCATGCCTCAGCAACTCATCCCTGGAACATCTACAAGTGGTCCAGACGGACGGACGGAATGCAAAACATACTCTCTCCCCATGCCTTCGGCCTGGTGGAGACAATTACGTGTTTACTCAATCTTTTCAGACTGACCTCCTCTAGGTTTATAAAGGTCCTTGCAGACTTTACGGAAAACCATCGGAAAAACGCTGCAAAACATCCGAAAAACGCAGCAGTGTGCAGGGACCTTAATTTCTGAACAAAGTTGTACAGAAACAAAATGCTCCCAACTAGATTCACATTTTGCTGTCACTACAACCTTTCCACTATTGCCAACATCTGTCCAAAACTATCAAATGAGCAGAGGAACTTTACTGCATTTATATTAGTATAAGCATTATATTAGTCCAATGTGAAGCACTGTGTGAGTCTTTAAAAAATACTGTATATTTAAAAACTAAACATACCTGTACTCTTGCATGGTGAAGATATGAAGCACAGGTTCCATGCAATCCACTTGGTGGCTGAAGTACTTGAGAAGTTTTGACATCTACCGCGTTTTCACTAGAGGCATTCGTTTTTCTCTGGCTGTGTGGATCAGAAGTATGGTCCATCAAACTCTGGTTTCTGACTTTCAGGTCCAACACTGCCATATCATATGGGGGTGGCGGCTCTTTGTGTAGATCCTTTGGAGTTATAGTAGGCACTGAGGCAAAGGAGTTCTTCAGGAGCTCAGATTGAGCTGGGACTGGTGCCATTTGAAGTAGCATGTGCAAACGATCATGATATTGTGAACGCACAACTTCAGGGTCAATCTGAAAAAATCTCACAGTTGACCGGCTGTAGAAGAGCGATATCCACATGTGGACAATAAGACGCACCTCTTCAAAGGTGTCTGGAACTGTGAAATCCCACGGGCTGTCCAAGATGAGAAGAGTACAAAAATGTGTTATTACAAAAAGATAGTTGCTTAATTTGACCAATCAAATGTTAGTGTACATCTAATACATGAATACAAATGAGAAAAATTTCAAATTCTAACATAATGAGTGACATACCCATGCAAGGCTCGGATGACAGTCTTATCGCTTGGGTCAGTGGTAAACTTGCTGTCTAGATTGAAGTCATAGTTTTCTTTCCATGTCCTTGTAACTTGGAGTCTCCCATTCTTTTCCACAAAGGATCGAGCTTGTCTGAACTTCTTCGTGCACACGGCATCTTGTAGATATTCCGGAGGTCTTGGTCCATATTTGCGTCGCCGCTCTTCTTCCTCCGAGACAAAGAGATGTTGTGCCTGAGCTTCACTGCAGTACATATTCTGGTGATGCTGCAGAAGACCTCCAGAACCACGTAAAGGGGACACTTGAAAAGGGATACCTGACAAACCCAACAGTAGAAAGGAAGACGGGGGCAATGAGTAAGCATGCTCGTTAAATACAAAATTAACCACACCTTTGTGTCCCAGAACACCTTTTGATGAAGGTGATTTAGTTAACATGGACCAAGCAGAAGGCTTTCTTAGTAGAGCATGAAGCAATGATTCTGGCTTGGGATTGGCACCATCTTTGTCACACCCATCCGAAAGTTTCCTCTCAAGTGTTGGTTCTGGCTGCTGTGGATTATTGTCACTAGCAACACTGAGGGCCATGTCAGCAAGTAAGGTCAAAGCATCGGCAGATGGGCAAGTAGTGCTGACTTTTTCCTTCTGATTCTTCCTGACTGAATTGTTGCTAGTACAAACATTGTAATTGAGATTACAAGATGATGAATGTAAATGCAACCACCCTGTGAAGACAAAACAGAGAAGAAAAAAAGAGATAGAAACAGTAAAAGAAAAGGTAGCACATTGACAGCAATACTTTAAAAAATACTTACTTATTCATTAAAGGGAAACTAGGTAACATTTAGCCTATTTCTTTTAGGGGCCTCCTATGTCCAGCTTTGAGGGTTTGTGTGCAACACAAACATTGAATGCCATTGACAATTAATGGGCAGTTTTGAGTGTTTGTCCAAACACAAACATTGAATGCCATTGACAATGAATGGTCAGTTTCAAGTGTTTGTGTTGATGCAAACATTGAATACAAAGGTTAGGACACAAATTGTGACTGGCCGGAATGAGATGATGGACGATGATGTATGTAAGAGCAGGGGTGTCATGTGACATATATATTTATATATAGATTATAGACAGCTACCTGTTTTATGCCTGTCAGAGAGAGGGGGGGTTGCAATGCACACACACACACACACACACACACACACACACACACACACACACACACACACACACACACACACACACACACTTACCTAGTATCCCTTTAATTTACTTCGTCAAATATAAATTAGTTATCCACAAGCAAACTTGGCCACAACATTTTACAACCTAAAAACGGGAGGCACCCTTTGGTCAGACATTTCATTAGTTCGAAGGAGCATTGGTCCAACTCGGGAGAGGGTTGGGGTTAGGTGTGCTGCCCCGTGCTTGGGGTTATGGTTATGGTTAGGGTCAGGGTCAGGGGTAGGTAGTCAGGAAGGTTCTATTATGACTATCCCTTTACAACTACAACGAACGGTGTGCTCAGTAGAGAACAATCTCTGCCAGGAGGCATGCTCTAATAATAATAGCAAAACAGGAAGGTTCAATTATGACTATCACCTTCCAACTAGAAAGGTGTGGTCAGTAGAGCACAATCTTAGCCAGGAGGCAGCATGCTATAATTGCCTTGTATGCAATTAAATTGCTATGTACAGCCATGAAACTGGTGCAGCATGCAACTACCACCACATCATCTATTGTCCTCACTCTCCAATTAACAATCACTGGCTACCAAATATCTGTAATCTGCAATGTTTGGTTGTTAATTCATTGTCAATTATGTTTGTATCACCAATCAAACAAAGGTTATAATTTGAAAATACTTGTTTCTTCTGCCCAACGTTCACTCAGAAAGTCCTCTGCAAAAGGAAGTTAGCCAATACAAGGCAGTGGGGCAGTAGTATTGCCTCTAAAAGGACAGTGATCTGAAAAGTTTGACTAAAAAGTATATTTTTAAGTTGCATTCCAGTTTTGAGCCTTGGCTTGTGCCGACTTGCATGCGTGTAAACTGCTAGTAGGCCTACCAGTGAATCCTATAAGACATAGCAATGGGAGTATTGTAATTGGTCAGTTGGTAATGTAAATCCCATAAGCCAGAGGGACAGACATCTGACTGGCTAGTGTCGGTCCATAGCATCACTACTATCCCATGGGCTGGAGGGACCATTGCTCTGCAATTAATAGCTGACAAATTGTAGTTAATGTAAAAACATTTGGTAATTACTTTTCTTTCCTGCTGGCAGCATGCAGAAAAAAATTGTGCTGTTCGGTCTAGTAGTATCATGCAAGATAATTAGATTAGCAACGGACAAACACACAGACACGCAACGATGACAACATGAATCCCCTGGCGGAGATTAATGAATATATAGATATAATTGGGGAAAATGTTAGAGAAATGAAGAGAAAGCTGAAGCAACTTGGAAAAGATAGTATACAAAGTTGATAAAGGTAATGAGAGAGATGGGAGCAGGGAGTCAGTAATCAGTGTCAGCCACTCTTGACAATCAACATTTTATACAGCCGAGGCACGGATAGAATATAGAACAGATTGAAAATATTGTAATTGTGACATGCAACTTACATTTGTTTTTCATTGTCTGGGTAGAAAGGTTTGGCTGCTTTTTGAGTATTTTCCTCGTCCTCCTGATGACAGGTGTCGATTTCTTTTGTACGGTCTGAACCCGTTTTTCTGAAAAGGCTTGAGCAGCAACATGGGCTTGAGCAGCAACTTGGTCATTTGTGGTTGTGGAGTCTGTTGTTGATTGATCCAGAAATGTGGTGGTTGTGGAGTCTGTTGTTGATTGATCCAGACATTTGGTGGTTGTGGAGTCTGTTGTTGATTGATCCAGAAGTTTGGTGGTTGTGGAGTCTGTTGTTGATTGATCCAGAAAGTTGGTGGTTGTGGAGTCTGTTGTTGATTGATCAAGAAATGTGGTGGTTGTGGAGTCTGTTGTTGATTGATCCAGACATTTGGTGGTTGTGGAGTCTGTTGTTGATTGATCCAGAAATTTGGTGGTTGTGGAGTCTGTTGTTGATTGATCCAGACATTTGGTATTTTGTAGCTCATCTAGCACCTCTTTAGGAGCCAGACCTAAGGCATGTGCAAAAACTGGATCCAACGTCATTTTCTCTGTTTTTTCTGTGGAATCCAAGATACTTGTAACAGAATCATGACTCCTCAACATCTCCATGTCAGAGTCGGCCTTACTCTTCTTGTGTGAAGGTCCATCAACACGTGAACTACAGGATGTTGCTGCAGCTGCAGATACAAGGTGAGAAAGTTTCCTCTTGTTTCCCTCTGAAAGCACAGTTTTTAATTTACTCAACAAAAAGTCTCTCCTTTTTACCTCCTCTGCTGGTAAGGGAATCCCACTGTCCTTATGCTGTACAGCAATTGGTGTTCGTGTAAGAGCAACACTGCAATTTTCCTGGGATATATTGTTCTCTAGAGAATGTTCCTTCAAATCTTGCGACTTCATCTTTGTTTGTTCCAAATTGCCTTCACTGACATAAATTTCTTTAAGATGGTTGTCTTCATCAATGGCTTTAATTGGATCTGCATTTTGCAGCTTCATCTCTAGAAAATGGCAAGGTTCCTGACCAATTTCTTTTTGTTCAAGTGTTCCCACAGAAGGCTCCACTAACATTTCATCAGTGCGTTTCTCATCGATGGTAGCCATTTGCTTATTTCTCAAAAACTTGATCTGTTCAGCAATATCAACAGTACCATGTGGGACAAGAATCCTTCCACACTGTGAGATAACTGGCTTCAAGTCACATCGTTCAGTTTTCCTTCTCAGAGGCCAATCTTCAAGTTCTGTTAAAAGAACACTTTCCATGATGCCTGGTACTTTGTCCTCCACTTCAACTGCAGCAGACCTCAATTCATGTCTGTGTTTTGATGACCGCCTTTTACTTCCGCCACACCTTGGTAGTTTTCTCCAATCAATTTTCTGTGGTAGTTTCAGACGTAGCTTCAGGGGTGGCCGGCCATCTGTGTCACATTTATCATTCAAGGTAATGCCAGTCTCCAGTTGTAACTTGTCTGATGGTATGCTGGATGTCTGAACTGCAGATCTTGGTGACCGTCTTGTACCACTTTCCCTTCCCCTTCCTCTTCTCCTTGGTAGTTTTCTCAAATCGAATGTAAGGGCTAGATGTGGGTGTTTTGGTGGCCGGCCACCTGTGTCACATTTATCACTCAAGGACATGCTAGTTTCCAGTGGTGACTTGTCTGATGGTATGGAGGAAGTCTGAACTGAGATCTGTCTCAATGACTTACTTTTACCTCTTCTTCCTCTACCACTTGGTAGTTTCCTGAAATCAATGTTTGAGGTATGATTGTTCTCAGGGAAATCTAAGGAGTTCTTAGCTCTGTCAAGCTTGTGATTCATGGCGTCTACACTTGGATTTTGTAGCTTGTCTGAATTTAAACTTGAGTGCTCATGTTTTATTGGTGACGTACTTGGATTGTCATCTATGACTCTTGTAAATCTTTCTGCAGAAACAACAACAATCAACTCTGTTGACTGTTCACTTGTCGATGGCACTCCTGTGACAGATTTCCCAGAGTCGCAGAGGGAAACTCTAGACTCCTCATTCTCCATCACCTTATCTTGAGGCTTAATGGCAGAGTCTGCAATTTGACTGTCCATCAATGTCTCAGCATGTGCAGAGACAGATTTGCCTGTGTCACTGATGGAAACTCTAGACTCCACACTCCCCACAGCCTCATCTTGAGGCTTAATGGCAGAGTCTGCCCGTTGACTGTCCATCAATGTCTCAGCATGTGCAGAGACAGATTTTCTGGTGTCGCTGAGGGAAACTCTAGACTCCTCATTCTCCATCACCTTATCTTGAGGCTTAATGGCAGAGTCTGTGCTTTGACTGTCCTTCAATGTCTCAGCATGTGCAGACACAGATTTTCCAGTGTCGCCGAGGGAAACTCTAGACTCCACACTCTCCACAACCTCATCTTGAGGCTTAATGGCAGAGTCTGTGCTTTGACAGTCCATCAATGTCTCAGCATGTGCAGAGACAGATCTTCCTGTGTCACTGATGGAAACTCTAGACTCCACACTCTCCACAGCCTTGTCTTGAGGCTTAATGGCAGAGTCTGCGATTTGACTGCCCATCAATGTCTCAGCATTTGCAGAGACCGATTTTCCAGTGTCGCAGAGGGAAACTCTAGACTCCACATTCTCCATCACCTCATCTTGAAGCTTAATGGCAGGGGATGGCCTTTGACTGTCCATCAATGTCTCAGCATGTGCAGAGACAGATTTTCCAGTGTCACTGATGGAAACTCTAGACTCCACACTCTCCACAGCCTCATCTTGAGACTTAATGGCAGAGTCTGTGCTTTGACTGTCCATCAATGTCTCAGCATGTGCAGAGACAGATTTTCCAGCGTCGCCGAGGGAAACGCTAGACTCCACATTCTCCATCACTTCATCTTGAGGCTTAATGACAGAGTCTGCACTTTGACTGTCCATCAATGTCTCAGCATTTGCAGAGACAGATTTTCCAGTGTCGCCGAGGGAAACTCTAGACTCCACATTCTCCATCACCTCATCTTGAGGCTTAAAGGCAGGGTCTGCCCTTTGACTGTCCATCAATGTCTCAGCATGTGCAGAGACAGATTTTCCAGTGTCACTGATGGAAACTCTAGACTCCACACTCTCCACAGCCTCATCTTGAGGCTTAATGGCAGAGTCTGTGCTTTGACTGTCCATCAATGTCTCAGCATGTGCAGAGACAGATTTTCCGGTGTCGCTGAGGGAAACTCTAGACTCCACCTTCTCCATCACTTCATCTTGAGGCTTAATGGCAGAGTCTGTGCTTTGACTGTCCATCAATGTCTCAGCATGTGCAGAGACAGATTTTCCAGTGTCGCCGAGGGAAACTCTAAACTCCACACTCTTCACAGCCTCATCCTGAGGCTTAATGGCAGAGACTGTGATTTGACTGTCCATCAATGTCTCAGCATGTACAGAGACAGAGTTTCCAGTGTCGCCGAGGGAAACTCTAGACTCCACACTCTTTTTCAACTCACTTTGAGGCTTAATGGCAGAGTCAGCTACGTGAATGTCCATCAATGTCTCAGTGTGAGCAGGGGAATCCTGGTGTTCCAAATTATCCTCAGGGTAAATACTATTAGAAGTGTCTGCTGTCTCATCAGGTGATGACAAACAGATATAGACATCATCAAGGTCCTCCCGTTGCTCTTCTTGCCCCGCCGCCAAGAGCTCTGTGGCCTTTGACACTGGAAGCTGGAAAGTGATGAGATTGCTCAGATATGACCCCAATGATTTCCATGCCCTGTCAGTCCACTTGGGGGCAGAGTAGAGATCTTTGAAGGCATCAGGCACATCATACTGATCTGGAAAGATGCTGGATTCCCTGTAAGAACTTGTCAAACCCGGATTTATTAGTGTTGCATAACTCTGGATATGCTGCTCCAATAATCCACACAGTTCGCCACTTTCAGTGTCTCCGTCAGAACATTTCTCCATTTCACTTTCTGCATAATTCAGTGCTGGCAGAACCTGGAGAATTTCAGTTGAAATGGTAGGCCCACTCTGTCCAACTTTGGTATCTGTTAAGAAAACAAGACATGAGTGGTGTTTAATTTATTAAATGGGCATATTGAATTATGCATCTACACAAAATGCATGTAAACGGGCACAATGGAAATGCATTTTAATTGGGCAAGACATTTATCTAAAGGAATTTCACAATATAAAAAGCAGTCATTACCTCTCTGTATTGCCCGTGACTCTGGATATACAAAGATGCCCTGTATTACCCCATTTGTACTGGAACCAGCATCTGGAAAAATTAATAGGCAGTAAATTAACTGTGTCTAAATGGTTAACCACTTGAACCTTATTATCTATATATTCCGGCGTCTACAGATCTACTAGCTCACTGTGCTATTCGAACAGATTTGGTACAGAAGGAAGAAAGCAAGTACAGCTCAGGTCAGGTTTAGTAAATTCAGAGGGTTTAAGTGTTTAAGAACAGACAATAAATTACACAGTGCCAGGATTACATTAAGAACAGACAATAAATTACACAGTGCCAGGATTACATTAAAAACAGACTATAGGCCCAGGCCGTAGCGTAACGGTCTGGGCACCGGACTGGTAATCCAGTCGCAGTGTGCCGCGGGTTCGACTCCCGGACCCGACACGGCCTTTACTGCATGTCATCCCCCCATCTCTCTCCCGTTTCCTGTCAGCCTACTGTCTGTCCCTTCAAAAATCAATAAAAAGGCGTAAGCCGCAAAAAATAATAATCTTAAAATAAATAAAAATAAAATAAAACAGACTATAGACACTGTGCCAGGATTATATTAAGAAAAGACTATAGATTACAGTGCCAGGATTACATTAAGAACAGACTATAGATTACACAGTGCTATGATTACATTAAGAACAGACTATGATTACACAGTGCCAGGATTACATTAAAAACAGACTATAGACACTGTGCCAGGATTATATTAAGAACAGACTATAGATTACACAGTGCCAGGATTACATTAACAGACTATAGATTACACAGTGCCAGGATTACATTAAGAACAGACAATAAATTACACAGTGCCAGGATTACATTAAGAACAGACTATAGATTACACAGTGTCAGGATTACATTAAGAACAGACTATAGATTGCACAGTGCCAGGATTACATTAAGAACAGCCTATAGATTACACAGTGCTAGGATTACATTAAGAACAGACTATAGATTACACAGTGCCAGGATTACATTAAGAACAGACTATAGACACTGTGGCAGGATTATATTAAAGGTATAGTGACATAAATCTTATTATTAGTTTTTCCTCTTTTTTTATGTTTTCTGACCTCAATTACACCCAAAAAAACCTGAACAGTAGATTTTCTGTGGTCTGGGGTTTTCCTAATAATTCGCCTCAAAAAGTGGTCCACAGACTGATTTGCCTGTGGACGGTCATATCATCACAATCAAGATCTGGATCTATCCATTTAACAAAATGCATTTCAAACAATGAAAAGTATTAACACATTGATTGGCAGGTATATAATCAATGTGTTTATACTTTTCATAGACAAAGACTAAATGTACCTCCGGTTGTCTATAAAGAGTTTCTATTCCAGCCTTGACAGATGTAAATTCTGGACCCACAGTGAGTGACTGTAAATAGTACATTATTTTTTCCCCAATTGTTCACGTTTTCCCTCCCGATTTAGTCGTTATGACAATTTCCCACACATTTGTGAAGTCTCACCTTCTATAGTACATTTTAATCTTGTCGGTTAACAGTTAATGACCATAAAAAGTTTCACCCTAGATTATATCATTGACATTTCTTACCATCATATGTTGGGAATTGGGAAGAATGTAACATCATAAGAAAACCACCATCTTTCAGCTTGATAGTAAGAGCCTGTGCAAAAGAAATGTTCTATTAACCAATACAAACACTGAAGAGAATCAAACACCTCCAAAGTATTGCATCAGTAAACAATATTTTATATAATTTTGATATATACACACACACACACACACACACACACACACACACACACACACACACACACACACACACACACACACACACACACACTTTGATATATATATATATTCTACCAAATTGGTTCAAATTACAGTCTCACAATAAAAAACACAATTTAGTGTTCAGACTTTTCACTGTAGTAATGTCATAATATGGTCTAATTAATCACAATACATTAATTGAGATGATATAAAGAAAACATCCTTTATATGTTACTTCCTATTGGAAGGTGGCTGTCCCAACCTCTAACCCCTAAATTTCAATTCATGAAAAAACTACTTAAATGATTGTCACTTTCCTAAATATATATATTTTTAATCATTTAAAATTTAAAAGAATTGATTTATAGGGAAGTTGAAATAATGAAATTGATTTAGAAGACTTTCTTAAAATTCAAAAACTTTATATAAAAGATGTCCCATGTTTCCATGTAACTACCGAAACAGAAAGAGTTTAAGTCCATAGATGGAGCCTGGTTAAAGCCACACTCTTCACCAAGAAGTGACAGACTTCATGTTCATCATTGCCAAATGATGAGTAGCTAGTTTTTTAAATCAATGTCTTCCAAACGTCTGAAAATCAGTGTGTGGTTTTAACATCAGTGGCATGTACATCAGTTCAAAGCTGTTTTTCTTTAGCCTGGCTAATAAGCCAGACCGAATCAGCCGTTGGCAAAAAAAGAATTGCCTGCCGGTGGATTACGGTCTGGAGAGGCTCAATTGTACGCCCATTTCCTACACCAGATAACTGGTGTGGCCAATCGGTACACGGTATGCAATATGGGCGGGCTTTGGTACAGTGACGTTCAATGCTTGAGACCTTTGACTGACAGTAGCTCTGACCAATTGCGTCAAAGAGAAAATGTTTGAACCCGCCCCCCCCCGGGAAACAAGATACACAGCATCTCCAGACTAAAATACCACACGACAGTGTGATTTGAGTCTGGCTTATTAGCCAGGCTAGTTTTTCTTAGCCATTTTTTGCCTAGTATTGTAGAGTTAAGCTAAAAACTAGATAAAAGCGTCACTACCGAAACAGTCACTACCGAAACAATTAGTCACTAATTAGTGACATGATTGTTTCGGTAGTGACAAAATTCTCTATATATATATGTGTGTGTGATGATCATGGAAACGGTCTACCCAACAACAAACATTAAAACTAATGCATTTAATAAAGTAATAAAGCTGAACTAATTATTATGAAAACACAGCAGACTGTGCATAAATAAAAAATGTTCAACTAGCTGATAACAGACACTGACCAGGTCTTTTTCCTTCAGCTCCTGGGTAAGGAGAGTGAGAGAAGTGTCCTTCGTCTTAGAGGGAACCAATTCATATAGACTGCAGTACATGCCATCCAGAGAGACTGAAAGACAGCATAAATTAAAACAAACTTACAGTCATGTCTATTAAATACAAGAATACAACATTAAAGGTGCTGCAAGTGATATATTTTGATTAAACCAAAGGCGTTCTTGTTAATTATGAACGTAAAATCTGTAAAAGTCTCTGCAGCTCTTTAATAAACAGAAAATACATTTCCAGGTAGGTCGCCATTTCAGTTTCAGATTTTCATCAATTTCATCAACTCGTTTTGTAATTTAACTTATTTATCCGGTTTTATTTATGAGTTATACTGTAAGAACATACCTTCACCAGAGAAACAAGTTTCAAAGATGGCCTTTGGCACCAACTGTCTCAGGACTAACATAGAGATCGCTTGGTCAATTTTTAGTATTGCAGGCCTGAAATGGCAACAAAAATAATAAATTCAACAATGTGGCTTAAATAGAATATCATATAAATTCAATTAATGTCAGTTAGAATATTGGGTAACACTTTCCATGACTTCCGTGTTTATGCATTATACACTTGTATACAATTGTACACTATCATTATAACTATAAGCACTAAATATTCACAATGGTTTATTAAAAAACTAATTATAAAACATTTTATAATGACTTATGAGGTCATATGTGTATCATAATACGTCATAGTTGCTGCTGGAGGTCAAGTATCATAAAACCTCATAGTTACTGGGCACTCATTATTTTATGCAATGATTATAGTGTATTATATTTCTCATACAGTACTTGTAATACATAGTTGTATAATGCATTATAGTATAAGTTGACAGTTCAAGGTTACTTTATTTAGTCTCCCAGGGGATAAATTGGTCTTGGACAAGTGGTCAACATAATCACATCAGAATGCATTAGAACAGGTAATATAATGTACTATAAAACAGGTATTAATTCATTAATAATTATTTCGCTTCCTGGCCGTCTTTTCAGGCGTGTCTTATTCAAGAGGAAAAAAACACCACAGGGGATGTGTTAAGTATATTTATAATGCATTAGACATGGGCTTCATAGAGCCTGTTACAAAATCATGTACTTTGCCGTGGTCCATATTAAACTTACAGTTGTGCTGGGAATAAGGCCCCTGTTTTGGATTTCAACCCAACACAGTAGAGCTGGGAACCGATTTGAAGTTGACCTCTCCAAGGGAAATAATGGAAAACTGGAAACACAATATCACGTTATGGATAAGTTAAAGAAGTACTGTAGACAGCTCAGAAATGGTCCCAAAGTTTAAAACTTTCTCTGTTTTAACAATTGGAAATCTTTATGTTCCTAGTATCTCATTGTTTTCTCGGCTATTTGAGCTGTAGAATTTAACGCCTCATGAAACAAGATCCAATCAGCGGCAGTTAGAGGCAGGATCAAGGCAGGACTGTGTATGCCTTGATCCCGCCTCTAGCTGCCGCTGATTGGCCAGGCCGTTTGGTGACCGGAGCATCGAGTCTGTCTGAGAGTTCCCAGATGGGAGCAGGAGGGGAGGAACCCAGTGTACTCTCTGCTGCCCCATCTGGCGGAGCCAGGTTACATTTGCTTGGCACTCTAGCGCCTTTATTCGAAAAATAGCGTTAAAGGTTTAAAAGTGTTAAAGGTGTTACTGTATTAGTAGTGTTAAAGGTTTTAAAGGTGTTAAATGTATTAATGGGTTTAAAGGTGTTACAGATGTTAAAGGTGTTACAGATGTTAAAGGTAAAGGTTTTATAGGTGTAAAAGATTTTAAAGGCATTAAAGATTTTAAAGGTGTTAACAGTGTTTAGAGGTTATATTGTTAAATGTGCTAAGGGGTTTAAAAGTGTTGGTTTTAAAGGTGTTACTGTACATGTGTTAAAGGTTTTAAAGGTGTTAAAGATTTTAACGGTTAAAGGTTTTAAAGATTTCTAAGGTGTTAACATATTAGTGGTTAGTTAAAGGAGAATTCCATACTAAAAGGCTTTCTTACCTTTCTTTGTAGTTGTTACGTCCCCACCAAAGAGGTCCAGGTGTTATTTTGTGCAAAAGCTCCTTATTGGCTATTTCCCCTACCATAAGCCCTAAATGAATTGCATTGAATGGGAATTGAATGGGGCTATGGGGTGTTGTGCTAATTTGCTTATTTCCATCACTCAAAATTATAATTTCTTTGTATATATCCTCTCTTCATAATGTAAATAATATCCCAAGCGGCACATTTTACTACTTCTTTCGATGGAAATAAGCGAACTAGCATAACACCCCATAGCCCCATTCAATTCCCATTCAATGCAATGCAATTCATTGAGAGCTTATGGTAGGGAAAATAGCCAATAAGGAGTTTTTGCACAAAAAAACACCTGGACCTCTTTGGTGGGGACGTAACAACTACAAAGAAATGTAAGAAAGATAAGAAAGCATTCTAGCATGGAATTCTCCTTTAAGGTTAGTTAAAGGTGTTTAAGGTCACATTCATACCAGAGAGCTTTGCTGCGATTAAAACGAATTCTGCTGCGCATTTTCAGAAAGTGCACTTCGTTTGGCAGGTGTGAAGGCTCATTCGAATCGTAATGCGTATCAAAGAACCGCAATATACTCTGAGCAAAAACGGGGGTTTCGCTTCGCTTCCAATCGCACTTGATTACAATTCCGTGCAGGTGTGAATGCAATCCGCAGTAAATAAAGGAAATGAAGCAAACAATGTAGCGGGTGAGGAGCTGAACACAGTTGGAGACGGAGAAAGCATATTTTACGCAGCGCAAAGATGTCCCGTTACCGTGGATAGACGTGGTCGAATGAGGAGACTGAAGCCCTGATCGAAATGAGGACGAGTACATTAATCAATTGCTTAAGAAAACACATAAACACTGCAGTGCAGTGTAATAGTATTATAGCCTACAGAATATTCTGTCTGTCTGTGCGTGCCGTAAACATGGAGTGCTGTCACTGTGTGGGGACTAGTGGGGACTGGAACTTTCATCTCAATAAACGTGTAAACATTTTGCGCTGCTGTCTGTTATATCAGTGCGCTCAGCGCTGTGCCTGCATGCCCAATAGAACAGTGTGTGGCACTGTGGCTGCATGCGTATAGTGAGAGAGAGAGGGGGGGGGGGGGGGGGGGGGGTCCAGTCCCAGACGGCACGACACATGCACGTTATGAGTATAATTTTATCACAATAGATTTCACTGTGTTGTAGGCTAGGTTTATGAATGGAACACATTGATAAAGGTCCCCCCTGCTGCGTTTCCAATTGCTACGGATGACAGTGTGAAGGCAAACCGCAGCAAATTAAATATGCAAGAATCCCAAAATCTCCGCCCATACGCATGAGTCTACCGAAGTATTAGGTGAGAATGTGACCTAAGATTTTAAGAGGTGTTACATGTTTTAAAAGGTGTTAAAGATAATTTCTTTCCGGTTTTTGGTGTGTGTGTGTGTGTGTGTGTGTGTGTGTCCATTGCAATAAACCAGAGACTAATGAGTTATAGTTTCAGCCTCTATGTGGAATGATGCAGTAGAGTCTACTGCATCATTCCACAGAGGCAGAAACTATAACTACACCTTCAAAATATCAAATAGGACAATCACTTACCTTTTTGTCCCTCCTTGCTGAAAAGAGATAAGGGGGAAATATTACAGATCATATTGTATTTCCCAGCTTTGATTTTTCATTCTGATAACATATTTGGTAAGAAACATTTACTTAAGTATGTGTATTGTTGTACGATTACAATACCTTTTCTCCGGGGATTCAGGAGGCAATATGTTGTTATCCATATATGAAAATGATACAATGGCAAGGGGACAGACATGGCTGGGAGACTGGGCCGTTTCATTACGTCCATCATGTAGCCGCTCATACACGTAATACTGTAAAACCAAAACAACGCTCTGAAGAACATGCATTGATACAGTTTATTATATGGATGTGTGTGCTTACTCAGGCCAACAGTGCCAGAGATTAGCTGCTTCCAGATGGACAGACACCAAAACCTCCGGTGCTGTCTGCTACTGCCACCGTATACAGCGCTCTATATTATTGTGAAACCCCTTCCCTTTCCCTTCCCCAAAAATCAGGAAGCGAAATCCACCATTACTCAAGTCAGTTTAACAAACTTTATTTCACTTCAGAAGCATTGATATTGTAACCGCGATGCATCGAAAAATCTGAAACGAGCCCAGAACATCTGCGTACTGTTCAATCACATTCAGAGAAAAAAGGGTTTAAAGATTGAGCTTATAATGCTGGTGGACTGCGGGGAAATCTGGAAAACACAGCGCAAAGCCAAAGCAAGCGTTGCCTAGCTAGAAATTAGAAAGTAGCGAGATGATTCTGAATAAAAGAATCACACCCGTGTGAACTGAGTGGTGCAACTCCTCTCTCTCTCTCTCTCTCTCTGGCAACAGTACAGCACTATGTCTCTGTGTTTTTGCACAACAGCGCCCCTACTGGTACTGATAGTCATACCCGTGCTCACACATTCATAGGTGAACGAACACAGACATTGCTGTTCTTTGGAGTGGTTGCACCACTCAAAAATAATAAATAAATGAAAAACACGTCTCTCACCTGCGTCCTCTCAAAGGCGAGGAACGAGCTGGTGTTAGCGGACACGGTAGACAACTTTGCTGACACATGGCAGTCAAATCCCACAGAAGGTGCGGTGAAGTTCTGCGTGTAGTTTTCAGGCACTTCTTTTACTCTGCCCTGTAATTAAACAAAACAGTTAGATTACTACTGCACATGACTCTTTATTCAATAGAATTAATAAATAGGAATGCACAATGAATAGGTTATTACATCGGTATCTGCAATAGCGGCCTTAAAAATGCAATATCGGCATTGAACAAATATCAAAATAACCGTGTCAGCCGATAGTGTATTTTATAATATTTACAGTATGATCTAAAGTGAAGCTGAAAAATCCTTTTGTGATGAAGGATGATGATCAGTGTTTTCAGGAAAAGTTTAAGCTACATTTAAGTTGTTGGAACTAATATCAGTAGGCCTAGTTACCTGTAAGTCTACTGTATAGGAGGGGTAAAAATAAACCCTACTGGAAACATGTATTGCAATATTGGTATCTGTCAATTTGACCATGCAATGAATAGGTTATCAGATATGAGCCAAAAGTTCTATTTCATGAACCCCTAGTGTCGCGACTCGTTTCTCTATTTTTAAATACCTTGATCAGTGTGAAGATGACAATGTAGCCAGATTTCCCAGGGGACCACAGGTTTTCGTCCAGGCAGTCAGCATACTTGGATATATAAGCCCCTGATTAAATAGACATGATTCTCAGTTATGTGCTTACATGATCAAATAGTTAACAGCTCTCTCCCATCAGGAAATATTCCAAATGCACTTAAACCTCTATTAAACAATAGGCCAGTCAATCCAAGATTTGAACCAAAATAAATTGCAATAGTAATAGTTTTTTATGATCCTTAGGGTCGTCCAAATAACATTAGAAATTCATTATTATATACATTTTGGATCATGGTCAAATTCAGGGGTTGAACGTTGGGGTATCATTGAAAACCTATATAAGGCAAACCTTTCAAATTGTAATTATGCTTTAAGTAGCATGTGACATGTCAAACTAGGGGTTATTCATGAATCTGAATCATTAGTTTTGCACAAAAAAACACAACTGTGATGAGGTCATCACATTTGGATGACTTTATTTTAATATTTTATAACACCACATTTTAATATGTTATTTGGATGACCCTAAGGATTATAAAAAACACCTTGAACGATTACTACTGCAATATATTTTGGGTCACCCCCTTTTTTTTTGCTTAGATTGACTGGCCTACAAGTCTAGCCATCTACCAGCTCTGTACGTTACAGACAGACTGCAATCATTAGTTCCGTTTTTATTTTGTATACAGTGCAGTTATAAGTGTATGTACGTCTCTAGTCTGTACACTTATCACAATAAGCAAAGAATAGACAGTGTCCACACATGTGATAAGACAGCCTCATGCTCTCACTAGAAGGGCAAAAGAAAGATTTCGTATGCCCTACTGATGGTCATAATAATAAGCTGCAAGCAGAAATGAACGGTGACCTCTGTCCATGTTAGGGGGAAATATCAACCAATCAGAACAGGAGTAGAGCTAAGTATCTCTAAGGACAAGGACTCTCAACTGAGTCCTGTGAGACAACTCATGCCTCAAACTGTTGAAAGGTTTTGACAAAACATGGGGGCATGACTAAGTAGCTCCAATGAAGACTCTCAATCGAATCAAGTGACGTGACTCACAAGTCTGTATAACAAACCTTTCAAACGATATAACAAAAATAGGATCTATCAAATATCGACCAAATCAGAAGAGGGGGCGGAGTTATGTAACACTCCGCCCCAAGGAAACAAGGAAAAGGACTATAAACAGAGTCCAATGAGGCGACTCATGATTACGACAAACTGTTCAAAAGTTATGGCAAATGATAGAAACGCATGGACGCATGGACTTTGTTTACAAGTCACAGACAGACGGGCAGCAAAGCATGTGGCTTATTTCTCACCTATAATGTTTTCAGATACATATTTTAGCGTGCCGATTACGTTTAAAATGAGTAATACACTGTCTGGATGCCTAATACACACTGTTGGCGCATCCCCGGCCGATAGGTTGTTTTTCTTGTTTTTCTTGTTTTTTCGCTCTTCGAAGTTAGACTGGGCAAGCTCTAAACTGACTAGGCCACGGCCTGGGTGGCCCAATAGACCCTACGCCAGTGATGTACAGTATCAATGCTAATTTAAGCATGTGCATGTTCACCAAGTTTTGGGATCAATGTTGTAATCACATAAATTGCATGCAGCATGCACCAACACACATCCCCACTGGTACAGCACATATCTGCGTCCATCGTTATCTAGGCTTGCGTAGTCTTGTCATTCTCCATTTATTCTTAAATGCATTTTTACTGTATGGCGTATGCAAAATGGATATAAAGAACGCTAATATTTGAGGATATATACAAACAACGTTATTCATGGATTATTTATGGAATATAAGCCTGGAAGTTGTTCGATCGGACAGTGCCCAAGTTATGGATGACACAGAAAGAGACATAGTCACACAAACATTTGTCCATTTGTACACTCTGAGTTAAATTAACATAGATTTACTGCCAGTGTGGTTACTCAATAACTTCCATTTATCTCAGTTGTGATCCAGCAAATTAAATAACAGGGACATCTACAGCATAACATTAGCTACAATCTGTCCATTTGTAGTCAGTAGTGTGAAGTAACTAAGTATATTTACTCAAGTACTGTATTTAAGTATCATTTTGAAGTATTTTTACTTGGGAGTATTTTCAATTTCCAGTTACTAGTTACTTTGTAAATTTAGATTATTACAAAACATACATTATAGTATACATTTTGGCCATTTGAAAATAGCCGATCTACAATCTCACAATGTGTTGTGATGCAATGCATTGCGAGCTTGTAGATCTGCTATCTCTAACCAGTTCCTTTCACCTTGTATGACATTGTTTCATACCATAGTTCAGTGAACATTAAACTCCAACTAGCTCAGTAGGACTTTGACTCATGTAGTTACTCAATAACCTTTTATCTAACCTCGCCTCACCAGACTTTCTACCACCTCGGAGGACAGCCTGGTCTCTGTTTCAAAAGTCTGTATGATCCGGGCGGGGGCGGATGCTATGGTTACGTCATGTTGTAGTATTGTTTTGTAGTCGACAGACAGGAACAACAGGCGGCGGCAACTTCCTTTTCCCTCTCAATAAAAGCTCTCGTAGCCTGTAGCTTTTATTGAGAGGGAAAAGGAAGTTGCTGCCGCCTGTTGTTCCTGCCTCTCGACTACAAAACAATACTACAACATGACGTAACCATATAATCCGCCCACGCCCGGATCATATACCGAAATGAAATGGTGCCCAGGTTAATTGTTTTGTAGTCGACAGGCAGGAACGGGGCGGCAACTTCCTTTCCCCTCAAACCGATTTTTCTCAATAAAAGCTCTCGTAGCCTGTAGAAATCCAACACCTCCAACTGATACATTGTTGGAGTTTTTCGTTGAAGAGTTGGTAGGATCTTATTTGGTGGTACTTGAGGATATCGTTGGGATGGTAAAAACGATGTTCTTGGACCGCAACGATGTCTATCTTTGGTGATTTGGTAATTCCGGCAAGCTCTTCGAGGCGGCCTAGGGGACCAAGTGTCCTAGCATTGAAGGAGCTGATTATTGTGTGTTTCTTGCAGTTTACAATTTGTTTGTTTGAGGTTTGTGGTGGTGGACCTGACTCCTCTCCATCAGAAGAAGCCTGTCTCAAGAGATTTGAGGCATCTCCGTCACGCAATACACCAGAAGGTGTATCATGATCAGAGGCAGGACCTGTGGAAGCAGGGGCTGGACCTATATCAACAGGTATACCATGCAAGGTGGTTGCCTGAGGAACCCTGGTGCAGTTCATTGTAAAATCCATAATCTTTTCAAATGAGCTGATAATGTGTGGGCGGACTGGGCGCCACTACTACACACATTGGAAAGATTTATACAACCAAGTATTAACGAAGGTCTTTCCCCCTCGGTGAGGTGGGTTATCCGGCACCAGATACCATCCTGTAATTTATACCCTCGCCTTATTGTTCGTGTTGCAAGCACTAGAGTAGTTGCTTCCAGAGCTAACGAACCTTCTCTGTCCGACTGAAACAGGTGGTACTGGCTTACAGTTTACCAGTAGCAGGATCTGCCTGACCTGACGTGAAGTGAAAATAGCAGATCTACAAGATCAAGTTTTTCTTTTTTTATTGAACAGATTGTCGTACAGACTTGGAGGTGGAGTCATTGGACTTCGTTCAGAGTCCTTGTCCTTCTTTGGTGTAACTTAGCCCCGCCTCCTGGTCTGATTGGTCGATATTTGATAGTTCCTATTTTGTCCTATAACTTTTCAATGGTTTGTCATACTCTGAACCAAGTCCAATGACACCACCCACCAGTCTGTGGGTGGTGTCATTGGATTTGGTTCAGTCCTTGTCCTTCATTGGTGTAACGTAGCCCCGCCCCCTCTTCTGATTGGTCAATATTATATTTGATAGTTCCTATTTTTGAGGGCCGCTAGGAGTCCTATATACAGCTTTTGTCCCCACACGTCTCATATTTGCCATTGAAAATGGAAGGAGAAATTAGGTCATATGTCCTTCAAATATGACGTAAAGTTGTGGCAACACAAACATTAAATGCCATTGACAATGAAGGGAAATTTGTAGTCATATGTAGATGAGGAAATCGGCTAACCAATCACATAAATCCAGTTGTTCATGAGATGATGTATAATGATAAGAGTGGCCCTCACTTCACACGGCTGTGATTTTTTTTATATAACTTCAGCGGTTTGTTGTAGTTTTGATTTCTCCCTTTTGTGCTAGGGAAACAAACAAATCTTCATTATAATAAATAAATAAATAACTGTTCAGAATCTGCAGCTCGGTAGACTACAGATAACCAACAACCAAATTTGATGCTCATCAACAACAGATAAATATCGGATGCCTCCATCGTTTAAAGTCAGCTTTATTTGCCGATACCAATATGGACCGATAACGGCAAATATCAGACGATAGCGATATGAGTTAAGTCTAACTATGTTCATGCACATTTAAGAAGGTGATAAGAGTTGCTTGACAAGGGAATGGTTTCACCTCACAAAAAGAAGTAAGTTGATCTAAAACACAACTGGTCGGATGAGATTCATATTTTCTCTGGCACTGTTGTAAGAATGTTCCCAGTGTTAAACTGTAGCTGTCGTTTACAGTTCATGCGTTTGATTATGTACTGTATGTATGATAATCAATTAAAGTCCTAGGGTCCTATCTTGCATGGCGCCTCATCTCTTATGCCTAATCTTATTATATTAGGCATTTATTATTTTTGAAAAACATTAGAAAATAGTCAAAATATCTGATCTACTATAACTCTATATTAACAATTAATTGATAGTCAACCATAAAAAAACTATTGGGGAAAAGGATATTCTGTTATCCATCCACATAAATGTTGCCTCAATCAGGCAAATGATTAGACCTGTAGCCCTGTACTCAACATTGCACCATATAGCATGTCTAAGCTAACAAATAGTATCCTCTAATGTAGTTACTGTAGGTTGGGTTTGGATGACAATATAGCCTTTGCAACAGAAATATAATATTTAACTAAGCATTATGTTATACTTCAGCTATTGAAAAATAGCAGATCTACAAGAAAACCGATATGCCTGTACATGGCTTTGTACTGGTGATGACATCGAGGGATGTCCATATAAGGGAATACAAGGGACACAGCCACAGATTGTTACAACAGTGGTACTCTGAGAACGGGTACGACGGGTATTACAAAACCGGGTGGGGGCAGGACATGCATTCACACAAAAAGGTGTGAGGCAAGATAGGGCCCTTAATTACTGTGTAACATCGATTTCAGTAGTCTCTTTGGCAACACCTTATGACACCTTATGTTATCACATGGTTTTATACTACAGCTCAGAGCTAAAAACGTTAAAGTCAAACAGCTCAGTAAAAGGACTTTGACCAGTGTGGTTACTCATTAACTATCATAAACAGTCTCAATTCAGCTGATAAATTAACAGTGATATCTACAACATAAGAACATTATCTAGAATTTTTGCCCATGCCTCAATCACAAGCAAGGTCAGGCCATGTGAAAGACCATACAATTCAATGTTAAATGGATGCCATTAGCAGAAGGGAAACTGAGAATTCAAAAAATGCATTCCTTCTAGTCTCCCACCCCTTTTATGTTGTTCCATTTCATGACTGTAAGTTTAGATTCTACCGAACAATTGTTTCACTTTCAGTTTTGTACATTCATACATATAGTCATATACTACCATAGTTTCACTTTAAAAAAACAGTGGGATACAAGTCAAGACAAACATGTGCTCAATGCTTAACACAGATTGGTAAGATACCTGCTGACTTTCTTTTTGCATGCATGCATGCTAAGTCATTAGAGAAATTTGGTGTCACATACTATTACTAACCTATCATTTACACATCAAAAATGCAATTGTGTCAGTTTGATTTAACCACACAAAGAGGTTCCAGTAGCTATTAAATTAAATGGCATAACACTGTATGTAAAGCTGTAATGATTGCGGAATTCTGCTTTTCTCTACGTACTCAATACTGCGTTAATTGTGGTTCTCTGGTGATGCAATAACTGACAGGAAGTGGGCTGGAAAGTGGAAAAGTGTTAGATAGTAATTGCAAAAATATTATTTACCCTTAGATGGATCTCCAAGTGTTGTGCATGTGCCATTTCCAGTGACCACACCAGTTTCTCCCAGCTTATTAGCCTTTCAAATATCACACACACACACACACACACACACACACACACACACACACACACACACACACACACACACACACACACACACACACACACACACACACACACACACACACACACACACACAATAAGAACATTGATTCAAATTCTTCTGTGTGACAATATATTTGTGAGAAAAACAAGTTATAATTCCTCTACCTTGTTTTCATCATCAAATAGCACAAATCCATACGACTCCTTCAGTTCCTCTTTTGAATAGCCCTCTGCTCTTTTCTTGGCATGGAAGGCCTCATACTGTGAAGAAAATGATGCAATTGATTCCGATTTTATGCTCGGATGAAGGATTATTTTCATTTTAATGTTCTTAATTCTTTGCCCATAAAAGTCTGAGATCTAGATATAGAACTATAGCCTAATGCATGATTTTGATCATCTGTTATAGCCATAGCCTATTTATCTGCCAAAGTTATAGTGATGATTAAATGAGAGTTATTGTCAATGTTTGGGAATGTAATACTTCTATTTGTGTCATTATCAATTAAACCAGTTTCTGGTGACCAAAAGTAAGAGACTGAGGTACTTTATTGCCTTTTTATTTTAAATGTAGGCTATATATTTTCGTATATAGTTTATGCAACTTGAGAAGGGGGAAAACACAGGGTAAAGTATGACACGGTGACACCACAAAACCAACGACATACGGTGGGGCAGTGAGTGACGACATGAAGAAAGACCGAGTGAAGACAATCTCACCTTTTTTCGAAGTCTTGCGTTCTTGATTAAAAATGCGGATTTATATCTGAATGACTCCTTGGATTTCTCATACAAGTATGATTTCTGAAGAGGTGCCAAGACGTTCTTCAGAAAGTTATCTGAACTTACGGAGACACGTACCAAAAAACCTAGTGGACATAATTTGGAAGTCGGTTAATTTGAGCAGCCAGGAAGAATGCTGTACCTTTCCATGTGATGTAGAAGTAACCTAGGCTTGCGTAAAATAAGCAAAAATATAGTAGCTGGTGATTAAAATAGTCTATACTCTATAGCCCCCCAAATCCTGCATATGAAACTGACTAACGTACATGTTTTCGCCCTAGTGTACACTTTGACTTTCGTAACTTTAAATACCCGTCAATAAGGAAACCAGCGTCTTCTGCGCTATTATGAAATAATTTCTATCAGTCAGTCTTGGTGAATAGCATAATAGAATTAGTACACACATGTATGACACACACACACACACACACACACATACAAAACCTAACCTTTTTTTTCCATGGCACAATTCCACTTATGGAATATCTCCTTTTGGCATTCGTCGTAATCTCGTGTCTCTTGTGAAAAACATCCCAATGGAAGGTTGATACTTCTGTAACTCCACGCATCTGAAAGATTTTTTTAAATGTTAAAAGTCACTTTACCACCCCGACAATAAAAGAAGGGAGGGGAAAGATATTGAAAAAACCAGGAAGTAAAAAAGTTTTAAGTTAGAACAAAACCTACACGAAATAGCCACAATTCCACATCCACATGAACCTCGTTTGTTATTCCTTGCGAAGAGACCAATTTGGTATTGACTTCTTGTTAATCACTTAATAAATGTACTCTAACCATTATAAGGCTAGGTTTCTAAAAGGAAACAGAAACCACCAGTGCCAAGCGTTCACATCGTTTGGAGATCACCGACACCTGCGCGTCAGTATGGCAAGCATAAACATTAGACTTCCGGTCGACAATTTCCAAATAAAAGTCATGGTTGACAAAATCGCCCCGACTCTCCGAGGCAATAAGTTCCAACTTTTTATGGTGTGGCGTTGGTTGGTCTGTATAGTCATACCCCATGTCCCCACATCTGATGCTGCTACACAATAGCAGAGTCCCCACAATATTGATTTATATATTTGAAAATGTATTAATCATGATTAACCACCATTCCAACATGAACTATGTCCAAAATATGTCATGTATTTCTGCCTATTGCTGTGGGAATGGATATACATACCGTACATTTAACAAACGTATGTATGTTTTATTCATAACAAATCCATTGTGGTAAGATATGGTGTTATTATTATAGGAGTCAGGACTGTGCCTACGGTATGTGGATGGGAGTGGATGGGATTATCGGATGTATGGGGCGGGTCAATTTAGTTAATTAACTCAGTCATTTTGACAGCCCTGGCTAATAGCATATATATATATATATATATATATATATATATATATATATATATATATATATATATATGGCCCCTGGAAGGCAAACCCAGAGGCCCCTTTGTGTGCATACGTTTTTATTATTATTATTATTATTAATTAACAGTTTAACATATTTCACTGACTGCTGGGGCCCCAGGCCGTCGCCTGACCTTGCCTGTAAAGACAATGCTGCTACAAACCAAAGCCTGTGTATTCTGTTTAAAATAAATGAGGCAATAACTCCAGAACAATGTCATAATAAAGGCATTGTAATTGACATAGCAAAAAATAGAAAAGTAAAGTACGGAAAGGGAAAAAAGTAAAATTAACATATTGCTTGCAGGATCAACTCTAAAATTATTCTAGAATACCACCACGTGTAGTCGTGTAGGCCTATTAAAAATAAAAACGCAGGCCTATAGGTTTACTTTTATTCTGAAATATTTGGGCCGGAAGTCAAAAGCTTACGATCGTTTGACGTGACGCTGCTTGTGGTTTATTTAAACGTTCTTGACACAGCTCAACACGAGCGGATCCATTTTGAAAGTCACACGCAGTAGAAGTTCTACTGTAGTTTAGCCTGCTAGATAAAAAAAAGTGCTGCCTCGATTTACATTTTTATTCCTTAAAAATAGAAACAATAATCTATTTGATGGACTAGTGGAATAATTAATGTTCATGTTTTAGTAGAAACCTTTAACACTGTATTTTATTTTTTGCAGTGAGTTGTTCCACAAGTTCCACAACCTGTTCAACAGGTTTTCCCCCTCCCTCCCTGATTTTTTACTAGTAGAGCCTAGTAGATTACTGTACTGTACTGTACTGTACTGTGCTGTGCTGTACTGTACTGTACTGTACTGTACTGTACAATACTATACTGTACTGTACCGTAATGTACAAAATGTACCGTACCGTACCATGCTGTTCTGTACCATACTGTACCTTACCGTACCGTGCTGTACCGTACCGTGCCATGCCATACCGTACCGTACCATAATGTACCGTACTGTACTGTACTGCAGTGTTTCCCAACCTTTTTCTGACAGGGCACACTTTTCATAGCCTGAAAATCCCAGGACACACCTAGATATACAGACGGCGTGTGTATGTATGTATGTATGTATGTGTGTATATATATATATATATATATATATATATATATATGTGTTGTGGGATCTAAGTAGGAAAACCCCGTTATAGTGAGCGCGTTGCCATGGTGACCAGCCACGCTGTCTGTCGCAACGCACGTCAGAGCGTGATAAGGCCACTCGGGCAGGTGATAGGCCAGGTGTATTTGCCGAATCTCATACTAGGCCAGACGGAAATGATGCCGCGAGCAATCAACGCCTGCAGCCGCGCAACATTAGGCCGAGTATAAAAGCCGCTCTCACTCTGAGCGCAGCATCAGCTGGTTCACCACGAACTGACAGAGGCACGCCTCACGAGAGACTTCGGGTGGTAAGCGACACTATGTTTCCCATACACGTGCCCCACTGTTAATTCGTTTTGTATGCATGTCCTCATCGCCACTCTATCTGACAGGCTTCTAGGATTGGAGCCGGACACGGAGAAGCGAGGTGGAAGAGAGGACGGGAGAGGACGCCACCCACTCCTTGTCCCCCTGCTGCTAGTGAGAGAGAGAGACAGCGGGGACCCCTTGCCACCTCAGACCGACACTGCCTAAAACAAGGTCGTAAGAGAAACCTTACCACTGTTCACATATCAAAGGCGAAGACTCCGCTAAGGGTATATATTGCCATGGATGGGAGGCTAGCGAAACCCTTTGGGTTGAAGCGGGGGGTACACCTGTGTTATCATCATACCTGAACGACACAACACCTGTCCCGGGGACCTGGCAGGGAGAAGAGGACGTAGCTAACGAACTGTGTTATTCTATGTTAGACCACCTACCTGTATTTACCCGGACTCACCGGTGGAGCCGTTGTTTGCCGTAGAACCTAGAGGGCCGAAGAGAAGCCTGTTTATTGTACCACACTGTCACCGCCGCCTCGCCAGAGTGGCTTCGGGCCGGGAGACAGTGTTTAGCCCCGAAGAGGAGGATTTATGTTAGATATTTTTCTGTTGTTTAAAAAAGACTAACTTCTATCTCAATCGCAGATACCGTCGAGTGACCTTTGACGCCACCGTGTGGCCAACGGACTGTGATTCACGTTCCCATTCCCTGGACTGCTATGATTTCCCCTCATAAATAAAAGAGGCTGCGCACCTCAATCGTAAAAACTCTCCACTGTCTCCGTCTCCCACTTCAGTCTGTCACTATCTATATAATTTATATATCAAAAAGGGAAAAAACCTTCCAGGGAAGGGACTGCACTCTCTAGGGAAAAGAGACAGACAACTTACTGCATCAACTTATTTATTAACACGATGCGTTTCGCCATGAGCTTCGTCGGGTGCTATATATATATGGCGGGGACAGCCGACGGGGGATCCGGCAGGACGTTGGCGGGGACAGCCGACTGGGGTTCCGGCAGGACGTCGGCATGGACAGCTGACGGGGTTTCCGGCAGGACATCGGCGGGGACAGCCGACGAGGGCTTGGGCAAGGCAGAGGACTTAGGAAGCGACGCCAGGGACGCTGCAGAAGGAGGCAACGCCACCGTCGGAGGGGATGCCAGGGTAGCTGCAGACACTGGAGATGAGGCTGCAGACGGGGCTGCAGACTCCGGATAAGTGGCTGCGGTCTCTGGAGACGGGGCTGCAGGCGTGACTGCAGATGGACGAGACAGGGCTGCAGGCGGAACTGCAGATGGACGTGACGGGGCTGCAGGCGGGACTGCAGACGGACGAGACGGGGCTGCAGGCGGGACTGCAGACGGACTCGGCTCCTGGATGCAGGACGGAGGCTCCTGGATGCAGGACGGAGGCTCCTGAATGCCGGGCGGCGGAGGCTCCTGGATGCCGGGCGGAATGGGATCACGCAACTGGGCAGGATCGGGGGGTGGAGCAGGTTCAGGTGACACAGGAACAGAATAGGCAGGAATTGGAGAGAGGGTTGGAGAAATCGAAAATCGAAAAGAAAACAAACCACAAACCCTGGTTGTCAACAGAAACACTGAAAAGAGAAAAGGGGCAAAAAAGGACACGTTAATGCAAAACCAGAGCAAAAAAGGCAGCAGCCCACAAAGAGTACGAGATAGCAAACAAGGAGGTGAAAAAAAGCGCTAAGCGTGAAAAACAGAATTACATCGAGGACCTGGCACAAGAAGCGGAGGAAGCAGCTGGAAAAAACAACCTCAACATGACCACCAAGAAACTAGCTGGAAAGTTTAGGCAGACGAATGCCCAAATCCGGGATAAACAGGGACGACTCCTTACCACTAAGAAAGAACAACACCAAAGATGGACAGCATTTTAGGGAGCTGCTCAGCAGACCACCCCCTGCCCAAGAGATATAAATTCCACCAGCAGCACACTTGCCTGACATAAACTGTGCCCCCAACAAGATCTGAGGTAAAGAAGGCCATTTAGGCACTACGACATAGCAAGGCAGCAGGGCCAGACGACATCCCCACGGAGGCCCTACAGGCTAATGTTGAAACCTCAACCACCAGATTATTAAAAAAATATGGGAAGAAGAGGAAAGCATTCTATTATCCCTAAGAAAGGGGACCTCAGGGATTGCAACAACTACCAAGGGATCATGCTGCTATCAACACCAGGCAAAGTGCTCAATCGCATTATCCTAGAGAGACTGCGAAAGGGGGTCGATGACGAACTGAGAGAAGACCAAGCTGGTTTTAGGAGCGGAAGATCATGCAGTGACCAAATTGCTACCCTCAGGATCATAATCGAGCAATCCATAGAATGGAACACACCTGCCTATGTCAATTTCATCGACTTTGAACTAAACATGAATCTCACTTGAATTGGATTGCAATACTTTTCATACAATTTCAAATATATATTTTTTAGCCCCCCCCCCCCCCCCCCCCCCGGTCGGGGCCCCCGGGTTGTAGCCCACCCTAGCCCAATGGTAAGTCCGCCTCTGCATGTAAGTATTATGGTCGTGTTGGTACAAATGCACGTGTATGCTTCAGGTATTGAAGGTGACGTAATTAAAACTCATCCATCGCCACCAGGGGGCGCCAAAAGGCCCTGACTGCCATTATATATTAAAAAATATTATTTATTTTTATTTGTATTTATTAAAAGAAATTATATTTTTTTTTTCTTTTTTTGCCCATGTAAACACGTGTTAAAATAAAATAAAGTTGTTTGTAATGTATGTAATCTGAAACCTTTATTATGTCACCATCGAGAGCCAGTTATACCCTGGCATTGGTACATATCTTCATTACGTCACTCTCAAATCATGCAGCCACGCCATACGCATAAAACAACCCAAGTAACCACAGTATACGACTCATCAACTTACAAATTACATATAGGCTACATATACAGTATACAACTACATATACATAATGTATATGTATGTAAGTTGTACTGTTTATATGAAGATATACTAGTACTTGCACGCTCTGCTTTCCGCACTAGTAGGACATTTATGGCCTACTCGTGTGCAACACGCAAGTAGGCACTCGACAGAGTGCAGTTCTAGTTAATTTATTTATTAATTATATATAGTATAATATTATTTATTTTAAACCTTCAATAACCTTGCTTTAATTTTGGATTATAGTGATATCAATACTAAATCATGGTCTGAGTAATAGGTGTCTCTAACTCCTTACGTCATACGCAGCCACGGCATACGTATAAAACGATCCAAGTAATCACAGTATACTACTTTCCAATTTACAAATTACATATACATATATATAACTTACATAATATACATACATATATATGTCATCTGAAACCAATGCCATATCAAGCACAAAGTAATCATTACATGAAGATATAGATATGTACCAATGCCAGGGTATAACTGGCTCTCAATGGTGATATAATAAAGATATGTTTCAGTGTCGGGTGGATTAAAGGAAATGCCTCTATGTATATATGTAATCTGTAAATTGATTAGCAGTATACTGTGGTTAATTGGGTTGTTTGATGCGTATGTCCGTAGCTGCGTATGACGTGATGAAGATAATATGGTGCAGAGACATGGACCACCTACAGCAGACACATACGAGCCCTGGAGTCCTACCACCAGAGGTGCCTGCGCAAAATCCTGCGCATCGATTGGAAGGAGAGGCGCACAAATGTGAGTGTGCTCGAGGAGGCAGATATCGACAGCATTGGCACAATCATCTGTAAACTCCAGCTCAGATGGACAGGCCATGTTGTGCGAATGCCAGACACTCGCCTTCCTAAACAGGTCCTCTACTCAGAGCTAGCAACTGGTCAGAGAACTCCTGGAGGTCAGAAAAAGCGTTTCAAGGACAACATCAGGATCAGCCTCAAGCAATTCCACATAGACAGCACAAGCTGGGAAGACCTTGCTCAAAATAGAAGCACATGGAGGAAAAGTCTCTATGAGGGAGCCATTTTCCATGAACGCAATCTCCACTGGGCTGCCACAGTCAAGAGGCATCAACGAAAGGAGAGAGCAGCAACCACCATCAGAGAGGCCGTTCCACATCCCACCCCCAGCACCTCACACCCATGCCCACACTGCACAAAAATATGTGGTTCCAGAATTGGCCTTCATAGTCATCTGAGGACCCACAACAAGGACCCCTCCAGGAGGACCATCATACTCGACACCAAGTGATCGCCGATGATGTCCCGTAGCAGCATATGATGTGATGAAGATATGTACCAATGCCAGGGTATAACTGGCTTTCGATGGTGATGTAATAATGATATGTTTCAGTGTCAGGTGAATTAAAGGTAATGCCCCTATGTATACATGTATGTAATCTGACACCAATGCCATATCAAGCACAAATTAATCATTACGTCATATGCTGCCACGGGACATACGCATCGGAATACTGGACAAACAACATTACTTGCACACTCTGTTTGTGCAAGTAAAGACAAACATTAAACCTGTCTATAGGAGGGTGCTAGTGCCCCTCAAAAATCATAAAAGAACTAGAACTGCACTCTGTCGAGTGCCTACTTGTTTGTTGCACACAAAGCCATAAATGGCCTACTAGTGCGCAAGCAGAGCGCGCAAGTACTGTCAAATCTCAGCTTCTCTGTGAAAAAACGTTTGAAATATTGAATTATTAGGTTTAGCTATTTGCTACGTACCTAGTTTTTGGAGGTAAAAAAGTAGTATTGTTAAGTATGGTAAGAGACGGCTTTCGATGGTGACGTATATGTCGATCAGTGTCGGGTGGATTAAAGGAAATGCCTCTATGTATATGTATTTTGTAAGTTGATTAGCGGTATACTGTGGTTACTTTGCGTATGCCCCGTTTGATGCGTAGGCCTATGTATCGTAGCAGCATATGATGTCAGGTATAACTGGTATAACTAGCTCTCAATGATGACGTAATAAAGATGTGGATTAATCGGCTTTTGTGAGTGAGTGAGTGAGTGAGTGAGTGTGTGCGTGCGTGTGCGCAGCTCAAATAAAAAATAACTTTTCGTACACAATGCCAGTATAGACCAAAGAAGATGTTTTAGCCTAAATCTGTTGAACTGTAGGTCATACAATCATTCCATGTATCATGATGCAACTTCACATATCTAAACAACGCAGGTAGACCTACAGAAGTCCTTAGATGGTGCAGTAGCCTATACTTAATGTATTATACATACACCTACAAGTTCGCAACAATCTGCAATTGTCACTCAGTCTCACCTGCAAAGGTTACAAACTGAAGTCATAATAAAGAACTAATGAGTAATGAAAAGCCAAATAACTGTTCAAATCAATGCTGTTGCACTATATCTCGCCATAGAGCAAACATTGAAATGTCATTCAAGGTGACAGTTAGGAATTCATGAAGATATATCTCTGTGTCATCAATGAGTGCATGCATGGCCATAATACTGGATGGGATGGGTCTCATGCCTCTCATACCTCTCATACCGATCTTGTTTAGTATGCTAAACCCACGCACCAACACACCCTTGATCATCACATTTTCCAAATAAAAGCTTGCGCCTATTCTATTGTACATTTCAGTAGTCTTACCATTATGTAAAACCACAGCTTCATGTTTCTGAAGAAAAAATCAATTTCATGTCAACATTTCTAGACAAATTTTCAATTACAATGTGCACTTTCAAAACACATGACTTTTTCACCCTATTGGTATGCAATTGGGACTACAGTGAGTTGCCACCCATAGCTTGAAGTCGGTTCTCACCTTGGTCGGGACTCGGGTGTGCCCGGCTTCTGTCAGCGCACCTGCAAATTAATATGCATGGTTTGCATTGGCTCTTTAGTTGGCATTGTACATGCCATTTCATCCAGGCAAGATGTCTGAGGAAAAAGGAATGAGGCTCCAAAACACATCAATTTTCATGGGATAAACATGCCCGACCATACCTTGATGGTCCTTTAAGACCAGGAAAAGATCAAATTTACTATCAGCATATTTCACTGACTAGAAAGTGCTGCTTCGGAGCAGCTCTGTGTAAGTCGTGGGTTTCAGCCGCCAGGACCCAGGGAAGCTGCAGGGTTGAAACAGCATTTGTACGACATACAGTGCAACGTTTTTGCGTTTCACATTTGTGGAACCCTCTATGCTTCTCTAAACTTTAGAGGACCTTCACTATGTGATTGAAATTTGAGGTTTATCAGTAAATCACCTTGCGCCGTTATCTCCATTGCTTACATCAGTAATGCATAGTGACGAGTGAAGGAAGACAGGTGGTGTGATTAATTACCCTACACCAATCACAATGAAACCGAGGAAGGTCGTGACCATGGAGAGACAGCTGACCTCCATTGGCGTTGTAACAGGGGCCAGCAACCCTTGTTATGGCACTCGCAAAAGGGCACCAAGCAAGCTACAGAATGTACAAATGAGCAATATCCCTAGAGTCTTCCAAGAGGAGGGTAGGAAGAGACACTCGATAGGACAGATTCAACCTATATCTGTGGTCTTTTTCAGTCGCTTTCCGCAACGCAAAAGTACAATGTTTTGGTACAGGCGCAGTCACGCCGTTGCTGGGGTGTGGTCGGCACTGGTTGTCTGCATCTGTCCGGCAGGACACTGCTAGATGAATGCGGTGCCCTGTTGGCCGGGTGTGGCTGATCGGTGCTGGTTGCGCCTCTGTGATGGCTGCTCCCAGGGCGGCCCTCCGTTGATTCGTCTATGGACGAATTCAGAAACGGGTCTCATGGTCACAGCTTACGTATTTCCTGTAGGCAGAGCCGACATAGCTGCGGGGTAAACCTGCACCTCTTCTACTACAGTGAACTGTAGAGTGACTGATGTTAGTCTGCCTCAAACGTTACTCTTTTACCTGCTTTTTACTAACAACTAACATTACAAAGAACATCGGGATGAACCTGTGTAGTTTATGGCTGCTCCAACAGTAGTGGCAACATTCCCAAAAAAAAACGGAATGTCAAAATATCCACCGCGGTGGCTGAGACCAGAGCCATAGAGTAATGGTTGAGACGAAGCAGTGAAAGGTCCTGAAAGATACATAACGTCAGTCTTACCCAATACCCAATCTTTCTGTTTTATGAACACAGAATGTACTTTATACCTCATACTAAGTTAAATGCTTAGTATGAGGTATAAAGTACAGCAGCCAATTGCTTCCAGCTATAGACGTGTCGTGGTTTGAAGGGTTGAAACACTCTAAGAGGAAGGTTGGAGACCACCTGATGACCTCTCTTCCAGGCTAAGGCTTTATCCAATAGAAATGGATTATAATCGCATCTTTGATGTATTTACAAACTAAACACAACATTAATTTCAGGTCCGGCTTAGTCGCTGACAGAGAATATCGTCTGTGTGCCGCCCGTGGAGATATTTTACTAATCACATCATTCACATGTTTTCCGCCAGAACTTTCAAATGGATATGAAACTCCAATTTGCAGGAATCAATTATTGGGAGAGTACACACAGTAACTAGTACACACTAGTAATCTAGCTATTTTCAAATAACATGGAAATGTTTATAGGTCTAAAGTGTTTAATTTATGTTTTGTAATAATAATGAAAGTAGTAACAAATGTTTTCAAATAAGTGTAGTGGAGTAAAAGTACAATATTTGCCTCTATGTAGAAGTACAAGTGTAAAAGTACAAATACATCACAATTGTACTTAAGTAAATGTACTTACCGGTAGTTAGCCTACTTGTAAAACTATCTTGTAAATACATGAAATGTTTATGTATGCAAGATGATAAGATCATATAGTTCTAAATAGAAACCCGTTGTGAGCTTGTTTAGTGGCTATATTTGTGCTGTTTTGAAAATGCATGATTCTTCTTTTATGTAGAAGTATAGGCCTACATTATTGTCACACGTAATATTGTCACACATAATATTACAATATTGATGTTGGTTTGGTGTATTTGGACCAAAATATTGTGATAGCCTATAGCCTATTTGATTTTGTCCATTTGGCCCTTTCATGTCTCACTCTCAAATGTTATCATACATATTGAAATATTGAAATACACTTTGTTTACAGAGAAGGTGCTAATATTGCAACATAGGATACTTCAGCTGCTGCAGCTGTAAATGTTAAATGAATGTGAATCATGTGAAATGAATCAATAATAGCGACTACATGTTGATTTCTCGCCTGAAATGTTTGAGAAACTCTTTTTGGTTATATAAACCATAGTGCTAGATGAACAGGTTTAATTTAGACCAAGCTCTTACGTCTAATACTGTAATACTGTAACTGTAATATAAGCCCTGGCCTAAGCCACGCTAACAAACTGGTTGCAGGCTTGCAGCAACACTATTAACGGTTAACTACATTTCCCACAGTCCAACAGGATTAGTCCAACAGTGCAAGCCACTTCGGGATCTGGGTTAACGGCAATGTTTCCCTTCGCAGCTTTATTTTGTTACTTGAAAATGAATCGAAATATTGATTGGCGTCTATAGAAGACATAAAGGGTGAAATGGAGATATCTCGGCCCAGACCGTCGTTGTTTGGAGATATAGGTAAATAATTCGATTAACATATCTGGAAGGTGATTTGCGTCTGTGCTACTGCATGTAGGCTACTGTACTGTACTGTCTGTAACTGTACATCGACCTCAAATGTAAAGAGAATAATCATAATTACTAGCAGCAATAGCATTTCCAATCATGCCATTCTGTAGCTGCACGGAGGTCAGTCAGCTGTTATAATTGTGTGTGTCCGTTTCAGAGAGTCGGTTAGCAGCTACCATATAACAGCTTTCCTAAATTGGCTGGCATTATTTGAGCAATTAAGGCTGCTAAGCTTGTTAGTGGCAGTGCCCTGTCAGATGGTCTGGTCAGTGGCTGTCATGGTGGTATCATTCGCCTTGCTGACTAAATGCGAAAAAACAGTCAATTTTTCAGACCTTTATGTAAATATTCTAAATGGGTCCAAAGTTTATTTCCTGTTGCACCGACTGCAGTGTTTGATTTTATCAGCTGACAGGAAATAAACGCACACCCAAGACTATCTAGATGTCTATTTTATTCATTTTTATATAAAAAATAGCCTATCAAAATCGATAAAATATACAGTAGTATGATATCTAGACCTCCAAGCAGAACCCAAATGCTACTGAAGTTTCTGACATTTGTTCGACCCAGTGCATTGGGTCCTGTTCCACGTCGTCCATGCCACCTGATTAAAACATTTACTGGCTCATGTTTACATGTTAAAACGCCTCCCCGCGGCATGTGACGCCATTATTTTCCTTGAGTTATTCTGAATTCGGTAACTTTAAGTAGCTATACATCCCGGTGCGAATATCTCCTGTGGCGCGGAAGCCGTTAAGTATTTTTAATATATGTTTGCCCGATTTGGAAGCTTGGATTCTTCTTGTTTATTGACACCTCATTGTACCGCCTATCTGGCTAGCTAGTGGCGCTATAGCTATGACACAGCAGATCAGAGGCAGGGACGTAGCCTCACAAGCCAACCGCACACCGGGAGGCGGTACAATAAACGGTAAACAAACAAGAAGAAATAAAGCGACCAAATCGGTCAAACAAAGATTAAAAATACTTAACGGCTTCCGCGCCACAGGAGATATTCGCACCGGGATGTATAGCTACTTAAAGTTACCGAATTCAGAATAACTCAAGGAAAATAATGGCGTCACATGCCGCGGGTCCTATTTTAGAGAGAATCTCCACATCCGCATTTAGGAATTTCCATACGAAAATACACTAGCGAGCAGGGACCCAACGTAAAACTAAACAAAATATCAAAAAAGTTTTACGTAGGGTCCCGAAAGGGGCTATATGATATCTTGATCCAAGGCTACATTATCTTCCACGCCTGCTCAGGTTGTTAGACAAGTTGGTAATGGAAAGGATTAAGTTGCAACTAAAGTTCATTTAGGAGTGAAATCATTACTCACTGGCTAACTGACTGGACCTACATCTATGAACTCAAATTACTACCACTGGGAGGTTTTTAAAACAAATACAGTTCCATTCCATGTTATTATAGCCAGTGCACTGTCAACAAATCTGTTGCTTAAAGGACCACTTCACCACTTTTCACCACCGGTATCTTCATATAATTGGTCCTCACTAATGTTCATGATAAAATACCACAATTTCTTTCTACTCTGTCTGTGTCTCATAGGAGGGCTATGGGCATTTCAGAAACCCGTCCACCAGTGACGTCATCATTAGGAAGATTTATTTTTGAACAATATTTATTTTAAACAATATTTAAATTTGTTTTATCGTGAGAACGATGGCTTCCATTTTCGCATTGCAACTTTTCAGGAATAGAAAGCCTGCAGTTTCTATTAGCTTGGATTCCCCATTGATGATGTCACTGCTGGACGGGTTTCTGAACTGCCCACAGCACTCCTATGAGACACAGACCGAGTAGAAAGAAATTGTTGCATTTTATCATGGACATTAGTGAGGACCAACTATATGAAGATACTGTAGGTTGAAAAGTGGTGAAGTGGTCCTTGAAAAATGGCAAGGCACTGTAAGGCCTACATCATGCTTTAATGGCCTAGTAGTTGTTGGGGCATATGAATTCAATTCAAAGCTTTGGTTTTGGTCTTGAACTCAATCACATGACGTATGTAAACCATCATTAGTGGTACTACAGCCACTGATATTAAATAAAACATAATTATACAGTAGCCTAGTTAAAGTCTGAGTTCCCCCCACACCCCATTTGTCCCCCAAGTGTATATTTGTATGTCTCTGACTCTAAATGTTGTGATGAATTGAAAATGGTGGACCCTGTTGTAAACAAGTGTAATGCTTTATCATGGTGTTGTCCACGGTAACAGTTTTTGTATTGAGTTGTGCTTTTGTTTTAAATGTACCCATCCTGCATTCTGTGAATAAAACTTTCAATCAATCAATCAATCAATCAATCAATCAATCAATCAATCAATCCGATCATCAGTGGATGCCATAGTGAGGAACCATAACTCTGAGACTCCAAAATGGATACATTTTGTATACTCTCAGTAGTTTATGAGCAGAAGTTGTAAATGGTGTGACAAGTACAGTATGTGTACATGTCTTGATATTTTTGATGTACCGGTATGTGTGTAATAAATGTAATAGCATATTATTTATAGACTGATGCCAGGTTCATTGTTTACCTGGCATCACATTGTTTCAATGTACAGATAGTTATTTAGGTATAGTATATTGTTTAGACAGATAAGTTGATCATTGTTTACCTGGTATCCTAGTTTCTACCTTTCTTGTGGTAAGTCACTTATTAGACACTCTGGATAAGAGTGTCTACCTAAATTATAAAGCTACTTCCTGTCAGGAAATATGTAATGTAATGTAATTGAATCCATCGGCAGTGGCTCAGCGGTAGAGTGACTGGATGGAAACCGCAAGGTTCCCAGTTCAGTTCGAACCTGGGCTAGTGGGCTCCCCCAGAGTTAGTGTCGAAGTGTCCTTTAGCAAGACTCTGAACCCCTAATTGTTCCCGATGTGCAGGTCGGTGGGTAGGTTGGTTTCCTCCAGCATGTGTGTGTGTGAATGTAATGGATTTTACCTAAGGTATGGTGTATGGTGTTTCAAAGTGTTGTAAGTATGCAGTATGTGCATGGAACTCAACTGATATTTTTTTATAACGACCATGTGCTGCTGGAGAGATACACGCCCTTTGGACTAGTTTAGTAAACGTATGGGTCCAGGAACAGCTTGGGTCAAGGTTTACAAGTTTCATATTTTTTACAACACTGCAACATGATCTAAACGTAGACATTGGACAACATTTTGATTTATTTTCTTTTTTTTTGTTATTGACTGTTATTAACGGGTCTATTAGTTTGAGAGATTAGCCGTGGACAAACAAACACACAAAACACGTGAAAACATGTGAAAACAAAGTCTCTGGCCTGGTGGACAGCATTATGGATCTATTTTAGCTATAATGCTGTATGTGAATTGAATTCTAGCTACCGGCACTCTAGAGCAGTGGTTCCCAGACCTTTTAGCTCAAAACCCAAAAGAGAGATGTTTGCCAGGGACCCAAACTAGTGAAAATAGCACCGGGTTGCGATATTGTATGCGATATTGTGCTATTTTCACTACTAAAACTTTATTATTATTATTATTATGTATTAAATACTTTGTAAAAATATTGGAATTGTTTTTAATTGTTGAAAAGTTTTTTTTTAAATCTTTTGTAATAATATATATTTTGTAAATGTATGAAATGTATGGGATATTTTCTCATGACCCATAAAACATAGTATTTGGTGAACAGTGCTTCCAGAGAGGTAGTGAATAAATAGAGTTTCTTTACAGATATTGCCTTGTTTGTAGGCCAGGTCACAATAATTAAATAGCCTAATTGAAATCATTTGAGATAATCGCAATTCTTTTTGCATAATCGTCTTAATCGTTTCCAGGTTGAGAAGGTTCATATTCATACATTTTTAAACATTTACTAAAAATAATGGAAATAGCAAATCTACAAGCTCACAGCGTGTTGAGTTTTTAGATTGATTATTTCCACTATTTAAATATGCTGTATTTTGGCCATAGTTTTAAGTTTTCCGTCATAGCCTATCTGCACTGTGAAAAAGCCACACAATTAAATCATTCGTAATTATTGGTATGTGCCAGACTTTTTCCAGCTAAAATATTCAGCATATAACTTAGGGAGAGGCCGTTTTCGCAAGAGATGAATTAAAAATGTCCCACTATACTTCCTGTAGTATGCAAAAACAGGGCTTTAATCATAAAAATAAAATGACATAATCATGCCCTACTTGTTTGTGTATTGTGTTTACAGCTCAGGGCCTAGGATTCTGGTCAGACCGGTCTGCTGTTCACGAGGCTGCTGCACAAGGCAGGTCCCAACAACTGCAGCAACTCATCCAGGGAGGGGCAGCAGTTAACATTGTGGCTGTGGACTCAATCACCCCTCTACATGAAGCATGTATACAGGGACAGGCCCAATGTGTCAGGCTGCTGCTGGCCGCTGGCGCACAGGTGAGGTCTTCATTTAACTATTTTACAAGAAGTTTATACTGTATATTTTCAGTATACCGCCAGACATCTGCACTGGTTCTTCTGACTAAGTTAACATTATGTATACTCTACAATCCATCAACAATGAAGATATGAGTGAATATATAAGTAAGTCTCTGTCTATCAAGAATGAATCAATATACATTTTATCAGTATAGAATCCAGCTTTTCCTTCATCCTCTCCTCTGCAACCATCTCCAGAATGTCTATTCTCATGTCGCACAGGTGGATGCACGTAATATTGATGGCAGCACTCCACTCTGTGATGCCTGCTCTGCCGGGAGCCTTGAGTGTGTCAAGCTGCTTTTGGAATATGGCGCAACAGTCAACCCTCCATTATTCACCTTCTCACCCCTTCACGAAGCTTGCATGGGAGGTACACAAACATCTAGTTACGGCTCATGTACTCAGATATGTACTATGATCAGTGTGTGTGTGTGTGTGTGTGTGTGTGTGTGTGTGTGTATATATATGATAATATATTTTTTATTTTCTATTGATTATTATTATTATTGTATAAAAATAAACATTGAATGGATGCACCTGGGACGTATCCTCAGTGATTTACTGTATCCCAAGGTCATCTGGGTTTCATCATACCCCTCACTCAGGTGACCCAGCCGGGGTGATCAAGTCCCGAGTTACGTCCCAGTAGCTACCCTCGATCAGTCCCATTAGGGAAAAACCAGGGCCACACAATCCGTTCCTCCGGAACTACTCTGCCGGGACTGGGTATGCGGGAGGATCGCATCAATCTGGCACGTGGAAGGACTAGGCTCTGTGGGCTGACTCCTGTCCGGGCCCCTTATTATTATCATTGTCCTAAACTGTAATATATTGTCCAACTTTTAATGTGTTTGCAATAGGTAACTCAGATTGCGTTCAACTTTTGATTGATGAAGGGGCTTACATGGAGGCCCATGACTGCCATTTTGGTACCCCACTTCATGTAGCCTGTGCCAGGCAACATAATGACTGTGTTAAAGTGCTCCTTAACTCAGGTGAAACTCAACAGTATCATTTATACATTCATATTTTATAAACAACAAGAATGGTGGAAAAACAATAATCGCTTCCCCCCCCCCCCCCTCCCAAGGTGCAAATGTGAATGCTGCCAAACTACACGAGACAGCCCTTCATCATGCAGCAAAAGTACAGAACATCAGCTTGATAGACCTACTTGTAGAGTTTGGGGGTGATGTGTATGCAAGGGATAACCTTGGAAGAAAGCCTCTCAACTACACCAGGCATGGATCTCCCTGTTATCTCTGCTTTGAGTTCTATGAGAGTGAGTTGTTTCTTCTACAGTATGGTTTCAGCAGTGGTGGAAAATAACTAAGCACATTACTCAAGTACTGTACATTATTGGCCATATTCAGACGGCAGCCATCTTGCCATAGGTGCTACTTCCCATAGACAGCCCATTCATCCAACAGAAAAGTCCTCTCTAATTATATTAAACAACGTCAAACTCACCAACATTGCAGCTATAGGGAAAGCTTGAATTATCCTCTTTCAAGTGTTTGTTTCATAAAAATCCACCGTAGACATGTTATGAGCTACAAGAAATTCCTTGCAGATGATTATTATAAGTTATTATAAGTATCAGAGTATGGAAGCGCTCGTTATAAGTAAAGCAACCTCCTGCTGCCTGCTGCACTATATGCAAATTCAAAACAGGTGGCCGTTGAGTGAAATTCAACGAGCGCTTCCAAACTCCAATCACATGCAAGGAATTAGCTCATAAAATGTCTACGGTGGATTTTTATGAAACAAACACTTTGCGGATAGAAAGAGGATAATTCAAGCTTTCCCTACAGCTGCAATGTTGGTGATTTTGACGTGGTTTAATATAATTAAGATAGGACTTCTCTGTTTGGATGAATGGGCTGTCTATGAGAAGTAGCACCTTGCTGGCAAGAAGGCTGCTGTCTGAATATGGCCAATAGAGCACCGAAGTCTGACGTCACTTTCAGTAGAGGGCGCGAATACACAGGTTCATGTATTTTTAAATTTGCATTGTAATCCCCATAGGGCGATTTTAGGTCGCTTCATATAAGAACTGTGTTTGAAAAATAAACCGACCACCCCGGCCTTTCTGTCAGGGGAGTGGCTGTGCGTCGTTAATGATGTCCATTCATATTTGATACAGCCAGTTGGTGGTGACTCAACTCGAACTAACCACGAAACATTAAATATCAATAAAATAAAAATATAAATAAACTTAATTAACATTCAGTTTATGTTGTGCGACGGGCAGATGCAGCAACCCCGCCTACCTGGAAATGTAGTCTCTGGGTTGTTTGACTAGTTTATAACGCTTCGTCACTTATTTTGTTACTCTTTGGGTATATTTGTACATTTCCACCTTCAGTCGATGCTTCATATCCATATGAGTGAAAAGGCCGGGGTGATCGGTTTATTTTTCAAACACAGTTCTTATATGAGGCGATCTAAAATCCCCCTATGGAGATTACAATGCAAATAAAAAGTACATGAACCTGTGGACTGACGCCCTCTACTGACAGTGACGTCAGGACTTCGGTGGTCTATATAGCAGTGGTTCTCAATCTTTTTTAGCTTGAGACTTTTTTAGCTTGAGACGCAAAAAATATACATTTCTTCTCAGGACCCAAACAAGTGAAAAAGCAGATCTACAAGCTCGCAACGTGTCGCATCGTGGTATGTTGTGAGCTTGTATATCTGCTATTTTTTCTAGTAGTCTAGTTGTCTGGGCATCTTTTCTTTTTTTTTATCTTTTAAAATAAAAATAAAATTTGTAGGAAACTGATATTTACTCGTGACCCATAAACATGGTTCCGTGACCCACAAATGGGTCCAGACCCATTGTTTTGGAAACAGTGCCTTATAGTACATTTTTGTAGTATCTGTAGTACTTGACCTGAGTATTTGTATTTTTGGATACTGAATGTGCTTTTCTAGCTTTTCTAGTACATTATGAATTAACCACTTAAGATCTCATGTCCAATCTTCTTTTCTTTCTCAGATACTCCCCTCACTCTGCAGCAGCTTAGCAGACTGAGCCTGAGAAGGGCTCATGGAGCAAGAACACATGAAGTTATTTCCAAAATGGGTTTGCCCAATCGCATCGTAAACTTTCTTTCTTACATTCCACCTCCAGTTATTGAACTTTATGACCTCTGACACTGACCTATGACCTATCCCACATCCCATATTGAGTGATTGAGCACTTTATTGAAAAGGATAAAAACACAAGAATGCCTGAAGGCTTGTTTCCATTGGGGTCCTTTTGGAGAAGGGAGTCTACAGATGGCTTAATCAGAAGTAACATTACTCACTACTGAAGGGGGGGGATAACCAAATCAAAAAGGAATTGTCACTGCAGTGACAGGTCCGAGGGCCGCCTATTGGGGAACCCTGCTCTAGCTTCTGCTATTAACTGGCCAGGAAGTAATAGAACAGGATGTGAAAGTTGAAACGTAGTCACTTCCTGAAACATAAGGTTTGTAAGGAAGTGATTGATTCATTCTCACATGTTGCTGCCGTTGAATCGTGGCAAAGTACTAGAAGAGCGTGCTTATACAGGGGGTTCAGTTCATGGTCTCTTACATTCAAGGTTTATGCACCTGCCCATGTATTTGTTATTTTCACCTAATATGTACTGCTTTTATCATGTGTTTTAGACATAGCGGTTGATGCAACAGAATGAACGGAAGCAAATGAATCATGAAGACCAACGTGCAGAGATGTTTTGTTCATGTGGAGGTTATTATATGAACTATAGTTGCTCAATTAGGTTTGAGCTCATAAAAAATAGCAAGCCAGCTTGAGCAATGTATTGTAGACTTGACTATATCTATATCTATATCATTAAGCAGTGATATTAATGCTGTTACTGTCATATTGATTGGTTGAATACTTTATTAACAGTTTGCAAAATAGTTTGTGTGTGCGCGTGCGGATATATGTATATATTTGTTAATTGTAATTAAAAATTGTAATTTGTAAATATTTGATGAACATTTTGAATGTAAATGTAAATAACAGACACACTTCTGTCTAAATTTAAAGTGTAAATATGTAACTAGTACATTTCTTTTAAAAAGCATAACCTGTTCTGTGTTCTAGTCATATAGCACTTTAAGATTTTGACTTTCTTTCTTTTAACAATGAAAGGTGAATCTAATAAAATGCAGTATTATTTGTAATAATGTACTGTATGTGTAGTTGTGTACTGTTGAAAAACTTGACTTGTTTTTTGTTTCATGGTAAGAATAGACCTGAATAGAACAGTGATTCCACACTTTATTAAAATAGTGTGTAAAACACTCTTTACAATAATGCATTACATTATGTAACATTTGAGATGTTAACTTGTAAACATAAAAAGTTGTCCTCTGTATTGACCAACATTTCAACTGCATAAGTGGGCCTCTAATTGTGATTGGTGCCATGTCCCAGCTACTGTATATTGGCAGGACTGAAGTTCCAGAGGTAACATTACAGTGTTTGAAATGACCTCAGGCCAATCTTATCACTATTGTTAGTTGTATGTTTCTAATTTGTGGAGGTGCCATTTAAATGAGTTGAATAAAAGCATACCTCCTGGGATTACAATAATCAAATGAGGTGTATGATCTATGTTTATTTGAGAACGCTGACACGTTTCGGCAGTAGCCTCCTATAGAGCAGACTAAAAAGTTTTTTTAAGACACTTTTTAGTCTGCTCTGAAGGTTACCGCCGAAAAACATCAGCGATCTCAAATAAACAAGATAAATTGCAGCTGAGCCAGTCTTGCATTTTGCCGATTTTTCTATTTAGTTGGTTTATGTGTTAAGTTATCAGACCATGTATGGCCATTTATTATGGGCATATCGGTTCTGGAAAGTCCTTGTGCAGTGGTAAACGTCTGCAAACTGAGTCCACTTTTGGACTAAGTAATCAAATGGCTGGTGGGGAATTTCATACATGTGAACTAGACATACATGCATGCATGTACAGAGATTATGTGCATTTATTGTATGTTATAGGCTGCAACTTAAGGGACTTACTAGAGAATTATTACATTCTAAATAAAGTGATGGGGAAATTTAGATTGCAATTACAACAGATACTAGGTTTCAATGATGCTTTAAAATTAAAGGAATTATCAAATACTGTATCTGTTGATATTGTGTTTCTGTTATCGGGATACATTAACTGGTAAAACTAGTCCAGATCATAATGTGGAAAAGGTGTAAACTGGGCCAATTGTTTTAAGTTATGTCTAGACAGTGAATGAACAATCAGGTTTAGGGGATGTTTGGTTGCATGAGTCTTGTAGATTGTTGGCTATTGTCATAGCCTCATACTAAGGAAATCAACCTTGATAGTGATCAAATACTTTATTTCATCACATACTGTACATGTAGTTTGTCAGTCCCATTAAGAAATGTTGACCATCATGTTTACACAGAGCTTGTGAGATGAAGTTTGCACACCAGGTCTTGAGCTCCAAACATTATTTCATAGAGTTACAATTATGTATTATCTAATATATATATGAAATAGTTTGGAGCTCAAGACCTGGTGTGTGAACTTAATCTTCTCTCACCTGTAAGTATTTTGGTTCCGCACCCGTAGAATGTTTTGAGAGGTGCACGCTTCCCTGCTGGATCCTACACACAGCTTGTCAGAGCTATGCCTGTGGGCTGTGGCTAATTTAAGTAACAAGATGTACTAACATATCTCCATTTTATTGTATATCTTGGCTGACATTCTTCAATCTTGCTCTGCACTAGTGAAGTAGCTGCAGCTGTTTGTAAACAAACACTATAAACCTGTAAACTAGGCATTGTGTGAAATTGATGCAGAGATGCAAGATTGAGTATTATTTCCATAATATTGTAAGTGAAATGTATCAAGACTGAGCAACCACGTGGGGCTATTCCTCACCTAAAATAATCAGTTTGTTGGAACTGTAGTTACTGTACAGCTGGACTAAACAGATTGTTTCCAGACAAGCAACCATTGTTCTTCAAGCACAAGTTTAGCTTACAATTGGCTAGGTTGTTGTTAGGCCAACTTGGCAACTAATGCTGTAACTTCAGTCTGCCCATATAGGTCACTTTACCAAACAGCCTTCTGAAAAAAAAAGAAACATGACAAATTAAAACTGACAAAAAGTTTACCCTTCAGTTTAAGAAGTGAGACCAATAGGATAAATGTTCGCCACATTTTGTTTGAAGTAAAGAATCCTTCTTAAGAGCTATAGCAGTGGTATTGAACAATGTCTATTTTTTTTTAACATACAAGACGATGCAAAACAATTACAGATTTCATAGCATTTTCATAGTAAACTAAATACATTTCAGTCACACTGGCACATGATTCATTTGTAAACCAATACTTTTTTTTTAAATGAACACTCAACAATATAGTTGGACGGATTTCTTTCATAGCTGCTAAACAGTTACTACCACTCATAAGAGCTTTTTACTAAGCAAGCAAGGAAGAAAATATAGATATACAGCAGTATAGATAGGTCATAAGCACCTACATACTGTACATGTTCACAACCATCTCCTTTGCTGGGGAACTGCATGAAATGCAAAACAATTCTGCATCAAACAAACGTTTCACAGAGCTGAAATAATTATGTCTTCAACATTGCTATAAATGTAAATGTCCATTCTATATTTTATTTCTACGCTATAGCTAAAACAGAGGTGGCATTACCATTCATTCATTCACACGAAGGATTCCAAGAGATCTTTTTTTAAAACATACTGTCCATGTGCTTAAGCCCAGACTCTGCTCAAGAGGATCTTCTAGAGGTCTAGACCCCAGTTTCCTTCCTCTCTAGCGAGCTGCAGAACTTCTTCTCCAGCCCAGTGCTGGAGTGCGCCCGGGGGCCTAGTTTCGTGCTGGAGACATGAGGGCAGTTCTCGTCGGCTTGTTCATCACAGACGCTGATGTCTGAGGCTGTGGAGGAGCGGCGTTGATCTCTGATGACTCCCTGGTGCTGGGCCATGGCGCTACGCAGGCAGTTGAGCCACTGCTGTCTGTGATAGACATCGTTGACCTGCAGGGTGTGGGACTGGCCGTGGGACGGATCCACAGAGCTCACACGGAATATGTTCTTAGCTGCAAGAAGAGGGACATGGTGAATGAAAAATTCAGCATGTTGAAAAGCCCAGACTGGTCATAATATCAAGAAACGCTCACGTCAAAGTAGATTGACCAATTATTACAACAAATGGCATACAGTTAAACTTAGTGTTAAAGGCACCACCCTCTGGGAGATATTCTCTGAATTTTGTCGAAGCAGCATGCTAAGCAGAATCAGAGAGCATTCGCAAAACCCCTCGTGGGTATACAAGAACAGCACGTATCATAGTTGTTAATGAGATGAACTTGAATCATGCAAACTTTAATGCATTTTAAAGCTATATCAACATTGAATTCTAGTTTACTTGGAGCCATGCACACTCGAATTCAAGTGCAACATTCAGTTTACACGTTTGAGCAATACGTAAGCAATACATCATTGGCATTAATATTTAGCTTGAATCAGCAGACATATTTCCCAAGTATTTGAGCTTATGCCAGACTGTGATCAAAAGGTGGCGGCTGTTGTGGAGGAGGCAAGCTTTGTCAACAGCCGCCGCAGCAGCACTGCCTGACTGCCTGTGATCGATGAAGCAGCTGTAGTAGTGAAGCAGAGAGCCATATTTAAAGGAATGCTCTGTTAAGAGCGTGAGCTCTGATTAGAGTATGAAAACTATGAATGTGAATGAGATGAGAATGAGAATAGGAACTGACTGACAGTTGATTACAGCTTAGGCATGCGACTCACAAGTATAAACTATCGCTGTGCTTCATTTATCAACTAAAACGTCTTGTTTTGAGTCTGATGTCCATTTAAATTACACGATAATCAGAGCTGACCATCTGACTCTGCAACTGAAAACCTAACCAGACCAACATTATGGACTAATTGGACATCCTGTCCTGGTGTCGCCTGGTCCCTGAGCAAGACACTTGAGGACTGCTTATACTTGCCATCTCTACATAAGTGCAAGGTTTCTTGAGCATGTCAACTTGGTGCATTGGTTGGAAAGACAACAGCCAAATGTTCTAATGCAAAGTTCCCTTTATTTTCCATGACCACTCTGTTTGCCATGCCTTAGTTGTAATGTTGTGGTTGACACTACAGCCACAAGGAAACAAACATCAAAGTCAGATAAAAGCATGACATGACATGACATCTTTGAATGTGTGTGGGGATAACCTATTTATCCTGTGTGCATACTGCATAGACAGTAGGTGTGTAGTCACCGGCAGAAGCGTAGCGTGCATTGGGCCACTCGGGCACAGGCCCAGTCAATTGAGATCTTGCCCAGTCAAGCTTCTCAAAGACGTGGGCGAAAAACAAAACAAAGCAACACTTGGCAGCCCTCACACTATGCATGCACATTTCTGTTGTAACGAACCACAGCAAGCCACGTTTGTACTCCCAAAGTACTCTTATTTACGTGGCCCTTAATTTACCCTGTCATTTGTTAACTAAGTTCATACCATCTACTCTGATCATGCACTCTGGACAAGAGCCTCCAAAATTGCTCCCCCGTACATTCACTCCGAACAAGCAAGGTTGAACCTGTAGATAACACTTTGGTATTAAGCCCAAACCACACCAATGGATCGCCATGCAACTCCTTGCAACCAAACGGTTGCGAGTAGTTGCATGGCGAACCCATTTGTGTGGTTTGGGCCATTGAAATGAACCAGTTGTATCACTTGGGTCGACGTGCAACTGTACAGGACATATGACACCACTGGGACGAACGCTAAAACCGTCTCGTCCCGTCTCGACACTTTGGTGTGGTTTGGCTTTACACAAAATTCTCCTTACTTTATCACGGATTAAGGTATATAGACGTACCTTTATCCCCATTGGTGAACGCTCCTCTGAAGGAACCACCCATGCGTATTTCCCCGTCCTGAAGTTCTTCCAGTGCCAAGTCCCGAATTGGAATGGGTTGCCGATAGACCTGGAAACAACTCCTCTCATTGCGAGTCACTGGTCGTGACAGAACCAAAAGTTCGGAGAACAGGAACACGTGCAGTTTCTAAAATACAACATGAAAACCAAGCGTGAATTTCACATTAACAGAGAGAGGAAAATGTTTACTTGTAGAATACGCTTTTCAGCTATGTTTTATTGTGTGCGTTTAAGTAATGCTGCATGTACCAAGCATAAATAAGACAAAGCTTCGTTCACACTGGCAGAAGCTGGAAAAATAAAGCACGCTAAGATTATTTTGAAGCAGCTTTTTTCAGAAAGTGGGCAAACCCAAGGTATCCGTCACACAACTTGCAGCTGTAGTGCTTTTAATTGACAGAAAATAGTCAGCATTTCAGCATTTTAAAGTGCGCACCTGTTCTACCGCTGTGCTCGGGGTGGGAGAGCGAGAGGTGGGTTGGTCAACTTGGTCACACAATGTGCATTGCAACCCATTTAAAGGTTATTTAATTTATAAAAGTATGTTGTTGCCCGATGATTGTAAACGGCTCTCTCACTCACACATACACAGTACGTAGGCTCAGAGCAGAGACAGCCTCTCTGCAGTCTCAGAAACCCGTGTGGTGTCGGGCTCGGTGATAAAAGGTTATTAAACGAAATGTTAATGAAAGTACATAGATCTTTCACGTCTGTCAATCTACATCTGCTAATCTAAAAACCGTAATATTCGTTTTTATGGGTGGGTGTGGGTGTTCAGTCCACCGGCACCGTCCACGGTTAGCTCCTTAGACCACGCTGTGCTTCGATTGGCTAGAAGCAGCTTCTAAAAGCAGGAACCTAGAACCCAGCTTTTAGAAGTTGGGTTCTAGGTTGGAAGCTAGAAGGAAGAAGCTGCTTCTAGCTGGGGCTTAAGAGTGAGATTCTTACTGAGCCACTCTTGTTCCGCAGCTCTCCGTGACATAGAAGACTCTTGCAGTCGTCTATGAGTGGGTCTCTCTGCTTATCGTCTAGGTACTCCAACTTGTCAATATAGTACTGGCACTCCGATTCCCCTTTCCTCAAGTTGATCTCAGTCAGAATTCCCTGGATTATGGTAATCTGAATGGCCACATTATATTTGGTTATTTTATAAAAATGACAAAAGAATGTATCACAATTACAAAAACAAAGCAGTATTCATTGTTATCCATTGAACATCACAATATATGCAATAAGTAACATACAGCTCTTTCCAGATTGGGTACATCTGGGTGATCGGGTGGCGTGTGTCTGAGGATCTCTCGGAGTAGCAGCGGGTATTTAACCAGACGTGAGCGGGGGATGTCCAAGAAGCTCCAGAGGTCCAGTTTCCTGCTGAAGGGTGACTCCAGACAACGCTGCAGGAAGTCCTGGACCCGTTTGTCCTGCTTCTTCTGGTCCAACAGGGCTTTGGCAGCCAGCTGATTGCTGCAGTAGCCTTTGTAAGCATTCAAGCCAGGCAACTGAAAAAGACACAATGTTTTGTTCAGACAGCAGGAAAACCCTCATTTGATTATCAAATAGGGCCTTTAGAAAACACTTTTAAATGCAAATTTGAGCATATGATATGACTGCTGTCCTACTTACCCAGTCTATAACAATCTGTCCGACCGGACCTACTGTTCCATCTAGGCCAGTGCCTTTGGTGAGCTTCATCAATAGTTCTGCAGAGAGAAAACCATCTCATTAGAAGAACAAACATTGTATTTGTCACTAAACACAGGTTTAAAAAAAAAATAGAATATTGTGAAGAAATCACCATTTACTCCTCAGTTTTTGCAGAGCATGAATGTTTTAATCTGAATTGCCACATTAAGAAATTAGAATAACATCAAATAAATCAAAATTTGGTACTTAACAGAAATGTCAATCTTCAATACTTGATTGGGAATCCCTTTGCCTTCATCACTGCCTCGATACGCCGTGGCATTGAGGCAATCAGCAAACCTTTCCATGATATTCAAATTTTTTGGAAAGGTGCTGTACCTCCATCATACACAGTCATCTAAATACACATGTATTCCAGTGCAATAAATAACTTTTATACTGGTTGAAAATTATATTTGTCCTTACATTTATTATAGCTATATGCATGAACACCTGGAATGGCTGAGATGAAAATGTCTGTGCAGTGTGCACTAGATTCTAGTGCACAGACATTGACTAGAAAAGCCTCCTCTAGTATCCTCAGCTCCAAGAACATTTTTAGGTGAATAGCACTCTTGAATTCTCTGTTTAAAAATATCATAACTGCTGTCAAGAACAAACATACTCAAGTAACTTTCATTGTCTCCACCAAAATGTCTCCACCAAAATGCCTCAAATCATCCAATTGTCATCCAAGGCTTAAGAAGAAATGTCACCCTTTACACATTGGCCTATTATAGCGCCACCAGGAGGCCACAACCTGACCTGCCCTGGTGGAGACCTGTGCCCCGAGGGGCACTTTTTCTAGTTTGTTTTTGTTTTGTTTTTAGTGGTTGGTTTGAGCAGTGTTTCAAATAAAGGCTTTCATCTCCATTTACTTTATCACAGAGGTCACTCAGGCCATAGAACTTGCTCATGGGCACTTTGGAAGAGTTGGTAGGTACTAGGCAGTGGCACTATAGAATATATATATATAGTACAAGCCACCCACCAGTGACAAGTCAACAGCTGGAATGCACCCTCCTGTTTATGCTAGGGATCGTACCATCAAAATGTAACCACTTAAGTCCTATAGACGTTGTCATACGGCAAACCGTGAATGACATGATGCAACGGGTTGTAACCTTGTAGATACAGTATGCTATTTTGCCTCTAGGCAAGCGTATTTTCACGGGACCGTGACTAGACCTGGATTGTGGCAAGTTTTTTTTTCTTTCCGCGCCCCTCATGAGCAGAACTGGAGCAGACCTGACGCTGATTGAGGCGACAACGCCTGCGTCACTCGCTCCCCATCTGAAAGGACCTTTAGCCAGTTTAAATTGGTTAAATAACTGGATGCCCTCCCTACATAAGACCTAGAAATTAAATTAACAGCAAACTGGTTTAACAGTGACTCCCAAGTGCGAGTGGTAATGGCTTACCCTCGTGCAAAGGGATGTACGCATCCAGGTCCCCGAAGATATGAGTCAGTTCCTCCTCAGTCAAAATAGAAAGCTTCAACATGGGATCATGATATGCCTAAATTCACACAAAACACCAGTGAGAGAGTTACTTATTAAAGCACCAAGACAAGTAAAAATGTTTAAATTCTGTATGATCATTAAAATAATATTAAGCACCTTTCGTGCGAGCTGGAGGTCTTCAATGAGATCCTGCTCTCCCCTGTAAAGCTCGTGAATAGCCTGGAGAGAATGCACGAAAGCGTCAATCACAGCATGAATCAGGAATGCGCTCTGTATTTTTTTATTTTTTTTAATGATTTTAAATTATTACCTCTTGTCTCTTGATCTCTTTTAGGGAGAATGTGTTCTTCTGATGGATGTCCATCGTCTCAGACCACAGTGTGCTATTTCTTCGTTTGGTGGGGGTGGGGCCTGCTGCCTTGCTGCTTGGTTTGAGACACAGTCCTGGTGACTTATCACCGCGCTGCGCCATTGACTAAGGGACATAATTAAAAGGTGCCATTATGATCAAACACAAAAGGAAGACATTGCATTAGTTTATGCCGGCATTATGGGCATTATTAAGGGCCGGATCAGACAGGATGCATTTTGTTTTCACAGTCCTCTTTCTGTTCACACCAATGTTCATTTAAGGGTTGGAACAGGCAATCTGTCTATGCCTACGGCAAGCCTAGAGAACGAAATTACCGTCCTTAAGCGAAGTTAAAAGAAATTACAACTCAAAGCAAAATAGGTGCTGCAAGCTGTTATGTTTTGTAGACTGCACAAAAGAATGGCAGAGCACCACAGCGCATCCTGCAAAACACTGGCCTAACAGACACTATAGAAAAGTTGTGTACCTGAATGGTCTGTCCAAACCGCCGAACTGCCCCATTCTTTGAGGGGGAGATAAGGTTGGCCAATGAAGACACTCTGGACAGTGGTCGTCCACGCTTGTGGTTAGGTTCCTGTAAGTAGAGAAAACCCACTCATTGTACAGGACACAGACACAGACTCAGTTCATGCCCATTCATTCACCCATTACTTTTAGTCTCTCTCTCTCTCTCTCAGATGGGTTGGATTGACGCTCACCTTGAGGTCAAAGCCGGACAGACTGACTGTGTCATCATCCTTCTCCTTCCGTTTTCTTTTCTGCAGAGAAGTGACGACGATGCACATTACTTTGACAAGTCCAATAAGCCGAACAGATGTCTAAAATTAATAAGCGCTATCATTATGTCTCAAAGACGCAAAGCGATAATAATGAAATGCAAATAAAATAATAAAATAAAATATTTCCAGTCAGTGAGACATGAATCATGGCCTTATTATAACAACCACAATCTAATTGTCAAGCAATACAGAAATTGATTAGTATGAAAGAGGTGGATCCTATAAGTCTTACACAGTGGCAATCAATGTTAACTCACTAGACTGAAGTCCCATGGTGTTCCTGGAGTCAGGAAAGTGAACGAGCTTCCTCTCTGCAGTGGGGGCCTACAGGAAAGGACGGAAGTTGAGGGAAATTAAATAATCAATTGTTCTAGATTATGAATTCTGTGTTTTCATATATCAAACAGCCTCCCTTTTCCCTCATTTTTAATAGCAGGGAACATGGAAACATTTCCACCATAAAGGGTGTGGTTGTAATGACGATGACGTAATTATTAACCTTCAGATCATAACATTTAAAATTAGAGAAACGGAAAGAGGTTGTTATGGATGATGAACATCTGAGTGACTCATGCATGAAGAATGGGTTAACAAAACGTTACAGTGGCAAAACAAAGCGGTTGCACATAGTAACAGGGTAGTCTGTTTAGGAAAGTCAGTTCATGGAGGGCAGGCCGATATGATCAGCTATGGACACTTATAGGGGATTCACACTATGGTCCCGGGTGCGCACTCTTGGCAGATGTTGTGGTAGTGTGAATGATGTGTACCGTTCCCGGGAGCGGATTGCCCAACCGTCCCCGGGACCGCATGGGGGGCGGGTCTCTGGACCATTGCAGTGTATTCAGATACGGATCGTTCCAATGTGAATGCATGCGTACCTAAAGAAGGAAGTGGACTGTTTTTTTTTAAAGAACGTGACATAATCTCTAGTCGACAAGCCAAGCGTCAACAAAAGAAAACACAGCCGCTGCAGTGCTGCACAACGCGTAACACCAGCTCATTTCTCAACGCCGCCCGTCTCCTGTTGAATCTGCGTATACGCGCAGCACCGCAGTACGCGCTGATCTTATTACACGTGGCTCTTGGGCTTTGCTTGGCATAGTTTCCAAAGTAAAACAAAATAAAAATAATGCTAAAGTAGAATCCATAGCAAACTAATATCAAACACGACACTGGAGCACAGAACTGACTGACACAGTGAATAGCAGGCAGGCTGACAGTATAGTAGTATAACGGCAAAGAGGCAATGCAATTCAGTGTGTCTGGATTAATTTGAGACAATGTCGCAGAGTTGATGGTCAGTGTCCGTGCGCGCCAGCCATCAAGCACACCGTCATCAGGAGGATTAAAGTGTGTTATGCAAGTGTACCCGGGTGCGCTGTTGAATCTCGGGTAATGTGAATCATGGCCATCGGGGACCAGGCAACCGTATTCGGAAACGGTTCCAATGAAACGGATTCAGTCCGTCTCAGTGTGAATCCACTATTAGAGGAAGCGGTGGCCGAACAGTTTGCGGAGCGGTCTTGATATCGGAAGGTCGCTAGTTCGTATCCCCGGACCGGCACGTTAAAATTACCACAGCTGAAGTGTCCTTGGACAAGGCATTGAACCTCTACCATGAAATGTTCTATGAGCAGGGCCTGGCTGTAAACAAGTTCTTGAGCTTAGTCCAGTTACCCTGGGTAAACATACTAACATAGTACCTTTCCTTTCCTTTCCACTAAAGGCTCATTATACTTGGTTGCCCACTATGTCTCAGCAGGTCTTTTCGGTGTGCGACAGACACCAGTGCTCAAAGGGCCGATTCATACTAGCCTATTTTTCAGTAGCACCGAAGAGCCGACTTTAGGACGGTACACACCCCCCTCGAACCTCAAATTACGTCACATTGTAGGCTCTACAGAGCCGAACCGACTTTTATTCGTCTCTAAAATAAGAGTATGAATCGGCCCTTAGTCAGGCACATTTAAGCCCTAACCACACCAAAGGGTCACCATGCAACTCCTTGGGTCCAAACGGTTGCAAGGAGTTAACGCTAAACGGTCTCGACCCTTTGGTGTGGTTTGGGTCATTGAATTCCATGCGTTGAATCACTAGGGACGACGCGCGTCATCGTGCAACAGGACATATGATATCACACGTCTCTAATTGTTTTGATGAATTGAACATGGTGGACCCTCTTGTAAACAAGTGTAATGCTTAATTGGGTCGTCCACTGGGTTAGGGTTAACAGTTAACAAATGAGTTTGTGCTTGAAATGTATTGTAATTCTGATGTTAATAAATATTATCAATAATTAATAATATATCAATAAAAAAAAACACAGCAGGCGTAGGCTAGGGACAACACTAAAACTGTCTCTTGGTGCTCTGGTTAGGGCTTTACACTGTACTCCACTGTGCAAAAACTTGCAAAAATGCAAAAGTAGCTCCAAATTTCTCCAATCCTTTGCAGCCTCCATGTCTTCAATGTAAATCATTATTAAATTGCAATTGCAAACATTTTCAAAATATTCACTTTCCCACGGTATGTTTTAAAAATGCATTTCAATAAAATGGTTTATGTTGAAAGTTTCACATTAGGTGAGCAACCCGACAAACCTTAGTGGTTTGTTTGTCTTGGGCGACTCCAGCACAATCCGTACATCATTGTGTTCACTCACTGTCCAATAAGACTGATATCATATTCTTCCCATTTCTTATTCTTATTTTGCCATGCAGCTTATGGATATTTTCCTGTGTCCTGGGACTCCTGTCATCTGACCAGTTTCCTGTGCTTCTCCCTCTATTGTTCTTATCAGTGTAAAACATTGGGAGCTAAGTAAATACTAGCCGCAATTTGCAACTCTATCTTATAATGGGATGAATCTAGAGTTGCAACAAGCTCCAACCACTTCCTATTCATCATTTTTGGTTTGTGATCTGCTTGTCTTAAACGACGTTAAACTCACGAACATTGCAGCTGTAGTCCAAGCTTGAATTATCCTCTTTCAATCTGCCGAGCTTGTTTTTCATAAAAATCCACCGTAGAGATGTTATGAGCTACTTTCTGTCAAGACATCCTCTGCAAGTGATTATTTTTCTAAGTGTTGCAGTTTGGAAGCACTCGTTTTTGTTAAAGGGTCGCGCTGCTGCCTCCTGCATTATGTGCAAATTCGAAACAGGTGGAATGCAGGGCCGTTCAGTGACGTACGACGAGTGCTTCCGAACTCCAGCACTTAGAAAAATAATCACTTGCAGAGGATGTCTTGACAGAAAGTAGCTCATAACATGTCTACGGTGGATTTTTATGAAAAACAAGCTCGGCAGATTGAAAGAGGATAATTCAAGCTTGGACTACAGCTGCAATGTTGGTGAGTTTAACGTCGTTTAAGACAAGCAGATCACAAACCAAAAATGATGAATAGGAAGTGGATGGAGCTTGTTGCAACTCTAGATTCAACCTAGCCCCTCTCGGAACCCTCCATAAAGCTTTTCTGAAATTTGGATGTCGCTTTATTGTAGGGTCCCTGTTCATAACTATATTTTCGTATGGGAATTTTGTAACGCGGACATAAATATGCTCCGTAACATCGTATCTGCGGCGTTTGACGGCCTTTTTTTGTTTGAGTTATTCTGAATTCGTGAACTATAAGTACCTATACAAACCGCTGCGAATATCTCCTAACGGGAGCCGTTAAGTATTTTTAATCTTTGTTTGACCGATTTGGTCGCTTTATTTCTTCTTGTTTGTTTACCGTTTATTGTACCGCCTCCCGGTGTGCGGTTGGCTTGTGCCGGCTACGTCCCTGCCTCTGATCTGCTCTGTCATAGCTATAGCGCCACTAGCTAGCCAGATAGGCGGTACAATGAGGTGTCAATAAACAAGGAAGGAAGAGAAGAATCAAAGCGACCAAATCGGTCAAACAAATACTTAACGGCTTCCGCGCCACAGGAGATATTCGCAGCGGCATGTATGGGTACTTATACTTCACAGATTCAGAAGCCCTCATACGGAAAAAAAGTCGTCAAAGAGCGCAGACAGGCGTTATCCACGTTGTTTATGTTTTATGTATGTCTGCGTACCAGGTGGCAGGATACTGCTGGAACAGGACCCCATGGTCTGGGTCTAAAAAATTTCAGAAACTTCAGTACCATTGGGTTCTGGGCTAGATTCAACCCATTGTAAAAAAAATCTAGAGTTTCAAACAAACAAAGTTGAATAATAATAATAATTTAAAAAATATATTTATAACGCACTTTACATATGAAACAAAGCTCAAAGTGCTATAAAGCAGAAAATGAAAATAAAGGGACAAGATAAGAATAAAAACAATTAATACATCACCTAAGCTAAAAGTTTAAAAAGCACACAGGGCATTTAAAAGGTATGAAACCGAGCCATGCCCTGTACCCGACTTATAACATACCCGAATTTATAACATATCCCTCTAGTCTAACAACTGACTGGACAGCTAATGTAATGTAGCATCATTGCTAGCAGGGGGGCATCATAGCCTAGCTAGCCCTGGCCGCAGGGAAGTGTTATTGTATTTATTTCAATACCGCAGAAGCAACAAAGTAATACAATTTCACGACAGACCATCAAAACAAGGAACAACTTTGGAATTCAGTGTGATAATATTATTTACTTTTTGGAGTTCTTTCGTCTTGTTGTCTGTGGGGGTGATGACGGAGGCTGCACTGCCGCACTGATAACACTGCTAATGGACGCCGTCCTCGAGGACATTCTGCGAAGGCTCTGCCTTTTGTTGTTACCGTCCTCCGTCCCGTCCATTTTAACGACGCTTCCTACTAGACGTGATGACAAGCAGCGATAGTAGCGAAATAAAAGTAGTAGAAACGTACATGAAACCGGTCAGACATTTGATTTATGGCGAATACTACGTGTGAGAGAAGTGAACCGATGACAACAACAGCAAGCAACAACCAACAACAGAATAGATACACACAATGACGGTGACGGCGGAAGTTTGAATATGGCGGATTCTTGAAAGGGGGCCAATCAGGACAAGGCTCTGGGCACTTGTTGCTTGGATACCATACGGTGGGAGGAGCGAGGATGGAGCTTGTCAAAAACAACAGATCTACAAGCTAACAAGTCGTCGCGATGCGACGCATTATTAGATTGTAGATCTGGGTCCCCCCCCCCCCTTTTTTTTCTTCTTCTTCTTCTTCTCTCCCCCCAGCCGATCTCAACTCAAGCACCCGAGTCTGGCCTACTGGCCTGGGTCACAGTATACTCTAAGGTCACAGTCTGGTCACTGGTGGGTGGGGTTGTAACTTGTAAACCGAGATAAAACTTATGAATGGTTTAGGCTACTTTGTTAATAAATTACATGTTTTCACCACACTGTAGACCATGCTTGATTGATTGATTGATTGATTGAAATATGTATTAACAGTTTGTAGAATTACAGTACATTTCAAGCACAAACTCAATACAAAGACTGTTAACTGTGAGTGGACGACCCAATTAAGCATTACACTTGTTTACAACAGGGTCCACATTGTTCAATTCATCAGCGGCACAAATCTGTTGAAAGCTGTACTTTAATATTATTTTATATACATAGAACAAAACAAATGCACAATATATAGTAGGCTTGCTTGGATACTTTATTAAGAGTTTGAAAGGACAGGCACAGGGAAGTATAGGCCTACAATACAAGGTCTGCTAAAAGGATGAAACCAGAAAAGGCCCTACCCCTTCTCAAATCCACGGGCTATGCATATCAGACTACGGTCATTGACACTCCTTTGTAATGTAAGTACATAGGTGAAGATAGGTGTTGCTTCTTGCCTAACAATGTAATGTAAAGTGGCCAATTGTCCTGTACACCAATGCAAATAACCTGTACTCAGTACTCCAGCTCTTATCGCGTAACTGTATGTCATGTATTTGTCGTGTCAAAAACACAGCATTTTGTGTTTTAGGAACCATTATGGAGGGCAAAATGCATCTGCTGTAAATATTGCGGGTTCTGATTATTTTGTAACAAACTACAGTGCTTGTTATAGTGGAAACAGGGAGAGAGGGGGGAGACACACAGCAAAGGTTGTCAGGATCAGTTGAACCTGCGAGACACTGTCAGGATTACTAACCTAGGTGTCCGGACCGCTAGGCCAGCCCTGGCCTATACCAAATCTCTTTGCCGAAAATAGCCAGTCAACAAGCTCACAACAAGTTTGAGAGGGGCATGGTGGCGCAGTCTGCGGGCATGTTCTCTCCTCTGCGTCATCAGCGCCCATACCCTAGGTGGGGTTGGGGAAAGGGCCTTTCTGTGTGGAGTTTGCATGTTCTCCCCTGTGTCCTCTAGTCTAGGCCAGGGTAGGTATCCTCACAGAAAACATGCAATAATCCTGGTCTCTTTACTGTATCAGATGGGGAAACTCCCCCCTGTCAGGTGATAAGGAGTCACTCATGCGTTGAAGGAAGTGTGAGAGTTCGGGGCTCTCCCCAGGTTGGCAGAAGGAGAGTACCAGGATTAGGCAATTGCCACCAGGTGAAAAATGTGTTACAAAATCGTGGGATAAATATTTAAGAAAGAAAAAACGAAGCTCACCACACAGTTTATAGACCTGCTATTCTCTGTGAGTGTTTGCTTGTTATGACATGCCCAGAGTATGCTAGGGTTCAAAGACTGAGAATGTGAAAATGGAACAGTGTTTAAAAACTGAACCCAGAGTGTGTAAAAGTAAACCTCTGAGTAATTTCAGTGTATTTAGTATACTGCCATAGCAAGTAAGTAAGTCAAATGTATTTGTAGAGCACCTTTCAGTCACAAAGTGATTCTCAACAATACAAGTAAAACATGTGAATAATAAAATAAGAAGACAAAAATAAAACAATCAGCATTTAACCAATCAGCCAGTGAAATTAGTCTATGTTACAAGTTACAACACAAACTCTGTAATCATAAAGGGCCTGTTATTAGGTGGAATGGAGATCATTTCATAGCCTGAGGGCACCTGAGGGGCGAAACTCGCGAAGGCTTGATCACCTTTAGTATAGTGCTGTGGGCAGGTCACTTCATTATTAAGTCTATTAAAAGTCTTAATAGATATGGAGGTGCCTGGCCATGGAGGGCGGCTGTGTGTGATTACAAGAATCTTAAAATGACTGGGAGCCAGTGCAAGGAGGCCAGAATGAAACATGATCTCCTGGACCTGACTGAAATAAATAAGAGAGGCTGAGTTTCCCAAAGGGAACCTGCGTAGCGAGTGGGCGTGTGGTTCTTAGGGGCCGTCTTCCACAACACTGTGAGCATAGATTTCCGTGCATAGATGCGCTACGCAACTTTCCTTATTAGGCGCTGAAATGAAATGCGGCCTGGTAGGCCTATAGACAAATCCACAGAGGGTTGCCTGGGTGCGGCCATTACTGAGGTGTACCATTAAGCACAGCAGCACTGATTAGCCACACCTGGCCTACGGAGCACCTGCTCCATGGATTACACCTCAGTAATGGGGAGACAGATGGCACAGAGGGAGTCTATAGTCCGAGGCCTCATAGGCCTCGTCTGAGGGCTGCAGGCGGCCTGAGGCCTACCAGGCCGGCCTGACTGAATAAAATAATGCTGACAATTAACTAGCTTTAAGCCTGTTGTATTGGCAACTGACTGCACACACCCTGCCTTTCCTCCCTTTTTAATGATCTAGCTATATATCATTATTACTCACATGCAGGGATTAGCAGACCTCCAGACATCTTGTTGAAATATCATATCCTGCTTGTTCTTTTTTTATAGTGACTCTTTAAAATATGTACGCCTATATCCATAATCGTATGGTATTATATTTCATTGTATTTACTTACAGCACTTGGGACATTATAGTGTTTTCATATAGGCCGCTACATTTATTGCCGACATGAGACATCACCTCGACTCTATAATGAATGAATCCAAACGTAGGCTATATGGACTGCGAAAATGTTGCACGTAATGTACGGGCGCCCCTTTCCAATAGACACACACGCCATTAACCCACAGGGCACAGGGCAGAATGGGCAAAATGTTTCAATGTTGGGTGGGTAAAAGGTAACGTATGTATGTATTGTATACTATACATGTATGTATATGTTGGTAAGAATGGTGGTCTGATCGTAAGTTTGTAGAGGTCGGGGCTGATCGTAAGTTCGTAGAGGTCGGAAGTAATAATAATAATAATAATAAACTTTATTTGTATAGCACCTTTCATACATAAATGCAGCTCAAAGTGCTTCACAGGGCAGGAAACAAAAATATAATACAATAAAACACAAGTAGTTAAAATGACAGAACAACTCGAATGGAAGTTTATTCCAGGCTGTTGGGCCGTAGAAGCAAAAAGCTGCCTCACCATATTTTTTTGTGCACATTCTTTTAGGCACTTCAAGTAGGACAGCATTGGAGGACCTGAGGGGGCGGTTAGGGACATATCCAGGTAGGCAGTCACGGAGGTACGGAGATGCGAGACCATTGAGAGCTTTATAGACAAGTAAAATAATTTTAAAATCAATCCTAAAAACAACCGGAAGCCAGTGCAGTGATGCCAAAACTGGAGTAATATGTTCTCTCATCTTAGTTCTAGTTAAAACTCTAGCTGCTGCATTTTGGACAAGTTGTAATCTGTCAGTCGTTTTCTTAGGCAGTCCTGAAAAGAGTGCATTGCAGTAGTCAAGCTGAGAAAAAACAAAGGCGTGGATTAGCGTTTTTGCATCGTCCAAGGACAAATAGGCTCTGATTTGTGCAATATTTCTAAGGTGAAAAAAGGCAATCTTGGTAACATGATTAATGTGTGAATTAAAATTCAGTTCAGAATCAATAATAACCCCCAGGTTCTTTACTGTACTGTTACTTTCTACAGTCAGGTTGCCAAGTCTGCTTATTATTGATTCTTTCTGCTCGCTAGAACCGATTAAGAGAACCTCTGTCTTATATCCTCATTCAGCTTGAGAAAGTTCTCACTCATCCAACATTTGATGCCAGACAGACAGGTCAACAGCGGGTCTAAAGCACAGGGATCATCTGGGGCCACAGAAATATATAGTTGGGTATCATCAGCATAGAAATGAAAATTGACTCTGTGATTGGTAATGAGTTCGCCCAATGGCAGAATGTACAAGGAGAACAGCAGAGGACCAAGAATCGAGCCCACGACACCAGAACTGATGTCGTGTTTGTCTGAGTCAAACTCGGCTAGATTGACAAAGTAACTTCTGTTTGATAGGTAGGAGGAGAACCAGGACAGGGCCGTACCAGACAGGCCTATCCAGTGCTCCAGAGTGACGCTGTATTAAAATTGAATGATCAATCGTGTCAAATGCAGCCGTTAAATCTAGAAGTAAGAGAACGGATACATGTTTCTTGTCAGCAGACACCCTGAGATCATTCATTACTTTTACAAGTGCTGTTTCTGTGCTGTGATTTTTCCTAAAGCCAAATTGGAATTTGTTGTGCACATTATTGTTCTGTAGAAATACATCCAATTGATGAGAGATGCATTTTTCTAAAACCTTGCCCAGAAAGGGTAGATTTGAAATGGGTCGATAGTTATCCAAAACAGAGGGATCAAGATTGTGTTTCTTGAGTAGGGGCCTAACTACGGCAGTCTTCAGCGAGTCTGGGAAGACGCCTGATTGTAGAGAGCTGTTTACAATTTTTAGTATATCTCCAATCACACTGTCTAAGACCTCTTTGAGAAAGGTGGTGGGAATTGTATCCAATGAACAGGAGGAAGATGTCATCTGTGATATGGTTTTGCGGAGTTCGTCTTCATCAATTGCGCAAAACAATAATAGGCTCCCCCTGGAGGGAACTACCCTGGGACCATTAGCTGCTGTTTGAAGGTTTGCGCTAGCAGCAGCACCATTCATAATATCAGCTCTAATGTTAAAGATTTTGTTATCAAAAAAGCATGCAAACTCATTACACTTAGCTTTAGAGGCCGGGAATGACTGCTTGTAGGACTGGGGGGGGGGGGGGGGGGGGGGGTTAAAAGCCGATCAATGGTAGAGAATAGGACTCTGGCATTTTTCTTGTTCTCGTTAATAATGCCAGAGAAATATGCCTGCCTTGCTAGACGCAAGGCTTTGTTATAGGTGACTGTTGACTTTTTAAGAATCTCTAGGTGGGTGGTGAGTTTATTTTTTCTCCAAGCTCGCTCAGCTCTACGACATTCTTGCTTCAGTGAGCGTGTATGCTCATTTAACCAGGGCGTCATGGTGTTATGTTTCTTTTTTGTTTTCAAAGGAGCCACTATATCAAGAGCTGACTATAGTTTAAGATTAGAAATTTGAACCATATCATTTACTGGGGGAGTATCGGGCAAGGGGGGGCCCAGATGACGAGAGAACTCGTCGGCTGCAGAAGAGCTAAAAAAACGCTTTGTTATGGTATATTCAGTGATGTTTTTCTCTAGATCAGAGACAGTCATATTAAATGGTAAATGGTGTATTTATATAGCGCCTTTATCCAAGGCGCTTTACAGAGATTGTGCATTACATTCACCCATTCACACACACATTCATACACCGATGGCAGCGGAAACCATGCAAGGCACCAACTAGCACATCGGGAGCAATTAGGGGTTCAGTGTCTTGCTCAAGGACACTTCGACAGTAACCCTGGGGGAGCCCGGGTTCGAACTGGCAACCTTACGGTTACCATCCAGGCACTCTACCCCTGAGCCACCACCACCCCTAAAACACAGCAAATAGTGGTCTGATAGCTCAGGCCTTTCAATAGAAATCACCAGGTCCAGAGTGTGCCCATGTGTAGGCCCAACAACATGTTGGATAAACTCAAAGTGCAATAACTCTAAGAAACCCATAGCCACAGCATCTGTAGCATCATCCAGGTGCAGATTAAGATCACCTGAGATAAGAGTTCTGTCATAGTTAGTGGAGCAGATAGATCAAAGTTCTGATATTTCTGTTAGAAATATTGCTTTACACTAACAGAGTGAATGAAACTGTAGTTTGCGGGACAGGCTGGCGCTAGGAGAACAGCTCTATCCGAGCCAAGCCATGCCTCTGTTAGAAAGATTATATCTAGCTTCTCTTTACAGATTATATCATTTACAGAGGAGGACTTATTTGTTAGTGACCTGATGTTATCACATTTATTGGGAGGAGTCTTGGGTCTACAGAGAATATGAATGCGATTAGATGGGGTGTCTGCTTAGTGCCTTTCCAGTTCAGATGCAGACCATCTGTTTTGAAAAGGAACTGCTTCCACCAGAAGTTGTCGAAGTTGCTAATATAGATATAGCCAGCAGCCAGACAGAAAATTTCCAACCACTGATGAAGATTAAAAATACGGCTGAAATGTTCCCTACTCTTTGAGAGGCTAGGGAAGGGACCAGACATAATACAATGCTTTCCCAGGCTCTCAACTGTGAGACACAGGGTTTCCAGGTCTGTATGGAGTTTGGCTGAGTTTCTGGCCATAACATAATTTGTCCCAGTGTGGACGATGATAGTGTGAACAGAGGGGTGACAGTCCAAGAGTATGGGGATGAGTTCAATAAAGTTGCCAACCTTCCCACCGCTTAGACAGTAAGTAATGGCGCATGGCAGTCTGGCAAATCTGACAAGAGAATCGCCCAGTATCAGTAGTTCTGGCGCGGGGCTGTTCCCATCGGTGTAGACTGACAGCTTGGGGGGGAGGCGGGAGAGAACATATGCATTTGTTGACATTCGGCCCGGGGGCGGGGCAGTGCTGGACATGTCAACATTGGTTTCAGCTGGGTCAACGATAGCACTAGAGACTGAAGCGCTAGTTGCATTGGGGGGGGAGGTGGTGGGTAAGGGGCGGGGGTACGGGGGTCGTTTCGACGGTGTTTTCAGCTGAGTTGGCTACACTGGGCGACGATCGGCGCCGCCGTTTGCCCCCAGGGCGAGCCTTTCTTGGGGTAGAGGCGAGGATTGAAGAGCAGATGGTGGAGTCGTCGGAGGAAGAATCGTGGCCGCGGCGCTTTCTCGGACGGGACCTCAGGTCCGTTCGTGGGCATCCAGTTGGCGTGTCCGCCAGGTCCTGCAGCAATGCGGTAGTACTAGTAGGCCATGTTGGCCTAGTTCTAATTTGTAATTAGTAGGCTACCGTACATGAAATATGTTCCATATTATCAAACCGTTATTGAGGCTGAGGGGATGATGTTATGTATGATACATTTTCTGCTCACTTGCAGGTTATACAGCTACACCCCTTTGGTTGGGGAGATTGTACTGTAAATCAAGGAGGACATCATGAGTTCCTTTGACCCTCTGCCCTTCATGAGCAGACCATCACCTCAGTGAGGCCAACCATTCCTCTTTTAATCAAGAGAACTGTCAGTGACACATGAAATATGAATGACACCTGCTATCACTTACAAGGTTGTCTTCATTAAGACACACGCACGCATGCACGCACGCGCACTGTTTTACTGTGTAGTCCAGGCATGTGAATTCCACTTTTATATCTACCAATACCATTAACTTAAACTTGAAGCCTGCTGGCCTAGTGGTACATGCCACAATTGCCACATATATAGCTCTGGCCTAACAGCGCATTGCATGTTCGAGTCCCGTTCATGACGACCTTTGCTCCATGTCTCTCCCCTCTCTCTATACACATATAGAAGTGTATATTTATATATATATATATATATTTTTTTTTTTGTTATATCTGTAAATGTTATGATGAATTGAAAACGGTGGACCCCCTTGTAAACAAGTGTAATGCTTATGGTGTCATCCACTCACAGTTAACAGTTTTTGTATTTGAGTTGTGCTTGAAATGTACTGTAATTCTATAAACTGTTAATACTCTTTAAAAAAAACCTTAAACTTAAACCAGCTATTACTTCATTGACACCCCCCTCCCCAGGGCTCTTACTAGTGGGTCCACTCTTTTTTTCTTTCGATTTTTGGATGAAAAACTGTCCAGAACTGTATTTCACATGCCTTAAACAATCACTTTTTTTTCCTATTCTGAGAGACCTTGAAGCATGAAATAGCTCTTGTTCGAAAAGGAGTATGACTGTCTCCAGATAAAATCTTCAAAGTGCCACATTCAAGGACGTTATCCGGGCCTGCACAAAATGATAACACAAGCGTTTCTAGCTGCACCTGGAACATTTGTTTACACACATATTTTTGTCAGTAGTTATACCGGCATACATATTTTATTTATTTACTGTTGTAGCAATCTAGCCATTATTGTATACTTTATAAGGTGGTTTGTGTTCCTTAAAACGCAAAGTTTTGAAAGTCTAAGCTCCAACCCCCTGAATTGGTTACACTAGTTGAGAAAACCCTCCTGGTGATTTTTTTCCTCAATCGGACAACATTTACCCCTTCCTCATGGACCCTGAAGTTTCACCCCGAGGATCCCAGACTACGGCAGGGCATAAACGGTGCTAAAATTAATTTAAAGGATATCTTAACAAGGGGGGTGTCTATTTTATGCGTTTTTCTCCTAGGATTTCAAATCTGTGCTTACTTTTTGGATACAACCATTCTTACCTACATCATTTTGCATTTAAAAATGCCAATTTTAACCTTTCAAACCTCTTTCAATGGAAAAGTAGCCTATATGTGAAATCATTTTGCCAAAGCCTTTATATAATTATTTTATTTTTTAAAGTCGTAACATGAGAAGTGAGTAATGAATTAACAACAACATAAGAAAAATCTGTGCAATAGAGTAAACAAATCAGTGCAATGGAGTAGACAAATTAGTGTCATCTGCAGAGGTGGACGATGATTCCATTTCCACGGAGGTCATGGATGTGTTGGCTTCATCCTCCGCACGCTGCCTCCGTCCCTCCTGCTTCTCATGGCGTTGAGCGACGCGGGCCTCCACAGCAGCTAACTGTGTGTCGACACATCCCAGCTTTCCACGGCGACCAGGTTCGCGCTGAGCCAGCAGAAAGGCCTTATCTTCCTCAATCTTGAGGATGTCCAGGGCATTGCTGGCAGCGACATCGAAAAGATTCTTCGACCGCTTCTTGAAAGCGTCCTCACGCACCGCTTGAGATCCAGCTTGCCCCTTGTTCTGCTTGACTTTGTGAAACTCCTTATGGAGTTTAAGAATCTTTGTCAGGATGGTGTCTTTTCTCTGAGTTGGGATGCTGGCCTTTAACCAGACCTCAATGACAATTTGCCATGACAGAGCTGGCCGCCTCCCGCGCAGATTTCTTCTCGGTCTTGATTCTGTAAATCAGTAGTCCCAGCACTTCTTCTATAGAGGGAAGTTGAGACCCAGCAATACTCTCCAATGGAGCAATCAAATACTGACTTTTTGCTGCTGCTGCCATGCTTCGACTTTTTGCTGCTGCTGCCATGCTTCATGGATTGATGACAACCTGAAAAGAAAATTGTGAAGGGCACGGTGAAATTACACAAACACACAGATTAGTGTTGCACGGATACCAGTACTCGAACCCGCCCCGATACCATGCTTCATTACAAGTACCCTACCCGTACTCGCTACATGCACGCGCATCATGTCACACGCTCTACATTGGTAATTAACAAACATGTCTGCAGTTTGGAGGTACTTTCAAGAGTATGAATCAGATTAAAGTCTAGCATCATATAGGCTAAGCATTATTAATTTAAATATGCATCTTCTGCCCTCACTTTACATCTACCTGGCTAGCAATGCATGTGGGCCTAGCATGACTCAATTAGCTAGTGTTGAAGTAAATTGATTACATATATAATACAAAGTTAACATAAAATAATATTTATAGAATTCTTACAAACAACATACTCACCGATTATTCTTCTAGAAAAGGCATAAAAGATGTGGATGGCCACGGATTATGGAGATTGGAATTGTGACTTCTGTGCTCTGTGTTGACAGCATGTGTCGTCATGTGACCCAACTTCTTCTTCTAACTTAAATTACAGCAGCTACGCGTATATCTGAACTTGGCCACTAGATTGCGCCAAAATCTAAGCAAATCTGTGAGTGGCAAACCGCGAGAGCTACTGCAACTCAGGCTAAACGTCATTGATTGATTGATTGATTGAAATATTTATTAACAGTTTGTAGAATTGACAGTACATTTTAAGCACAAACTCAATACAAAGACTGTCAACTGTGAGTGGACGACCCAATTAAGCATTACACTTGTTTACAACAGGGTCCACATTGTTCAATTCATCAAAACATTTAAAGACATACAAACATTTAGAGACATACAAATAGACATTTCTATGTAGCTAAAGAACAGAACAGGAATTCATCATATGGGAAGCAAAAAAGGGAAAAGATACAATATACAGTGAGGGAAAATGGGGGGGGGGGGGGGTGGGGGGATTCAGATTTTACAGAGGCCAGTTTCGAATTGCAGCCATCCGTAGGTGCCCTTTGAGAGTGGTTTTGAAGGAGTCAAGAGATTCACATGTCTTAATGACTGTTGGTAGGGCGTTCCACATTTTGGTGGCATAGGAGCGAAAAGAATTTAGTCCCTTGTTTGTGCCGAATCTGGGTTGTACATGGTTTGTTGCACTCCCTCTGGTGTTGTGGGTGTGGACTTCGTTTACATTAAGGAAGTATTTAGACAGGTACATGGGTATCTTGGTGGTGTATCGAATCTTGTGGACCAGACCCATTGCAAGATGCTGTACTCTGTCGTCGACCCTAAGCCATCCCAGCCTGTCAAAGTGGGCAGGGGTGAGGTGGGTTCGGGGGGTGAGGCCAAGTAGGAGCCTGACCAGTTTGTTTTGGGAGGTCTGGAGCCTTGTTTTAAGGGCCTTTGAGGTGCTGTGGTACCAAGAGGTGGATGCATAGTCAAAGAAACCTTGTACGAGGGCTCCTGTTAAGGTCTTCAAGGTGTTTTTGCTGACCAGTGAGGAGATCCTGTAAAGGAATCTTGTTCTTTGATTGACTTTTTTGATTACGTTGGTGGCCATTTTATCACCGGAAAGATTGGCCTCCAGGATGGAACCTAGGTAGGTAATTTGATCTTTTCGTGTGATAATATATATATTTTTTTTTAAGATATTTTTTTGCGGCTTACGCCTTTTATTGATTTTTTTTTTTTTGAAGGGACAGACAGTAGGCTGACAGGAAACGGGAGAGAGATGGGGGGATGACATGCAGTAAAGGCCGTGTCGGGTCCGGGAGTCGAACCCGCGGCACACTGCGACTGGATTACCAGTCCGGTGCCCAGACCGTTACGCTACGGCCTGGGCCTCGTGTGATAATATTGTCACCCACTCTAACCAAGAAGCCATCTGCCTTGCTGAGTTTACTATTTGATCCGAAGAGGATGGATTCAGTTTTTCCCAGGTGTAAGGATAGTTTGTTATCAGCGAGCCAGGTGCAGATTCTACCGAGTTCAGAGCTGAGGGTCTTTTCAACCTGCAGTTTGTTCCTGTCCGAAACCAGCAGTGCTGAGTCATCTGCGAACAGGAACAAGTTGCAGTCACAAGCTGAAGTCATGTCGTTAACATAAATTAGGAACAGTAAAGGCCCTAGTATGCTTCCTTGTGGGACGCCACAGCTCACTGGGAGGGGAGGGGACAGTGTTCCGTTCACCTCCACCATCTGTTCTCTCCCCTCCAGGTAGGATTGCATCCAGCTCACTGATGTGCTATCAAAACCAATAGCTTTAAGCTTGTTAACCAGTATGGAGTGGTTCACGGTGTCAAAAGCCTTTTGGAGGTCCAGCATGACCATGCCGCAGTATTTTCCAGCATCCACCTCGTGTTTGATGTGATCGCTCAAATAGAGGAGGCATGTGTCAGTGGAGTGGGATGTTCTGAAACCAGATTGGAACTCGTACAGCAATTTATTAGTGGCAAGATACTTTTCAACCTGTTCATAGACTATTTTTTCCATCACTTTCGAGATGGAGCTTAGAATAGAAATAGGGCGGTAGTTGCCGGGTTCTAATTTACTCCCTTTTTTGTACAAGGGGGTTACTTTGGCCAGTTTAAAATCTTGGGGGACCTGTCCCTGTTTGATGGAGAGGTTAACTATGTGGGTGATGACTGGAGCTATGGAAAAGGCTAAGTCTCTGAGAAATTTGGAGGGAATATTGTCATGGCCAGTGGCCTTGTGGGGTTGGAGGGCACTCAGTTTTTTAAGTACCTCCTCGGTTGTTACCTTTGCCATTTTAAAATCATCTTTACAAACACCAAGGCATGGGACTGTTGTTTGGAAGTGATAAACATGCTGTAATATGTATCACCTGTTAATATGTACATTGATTGGGGATTTGGCTTTGGAAAAATGATTTCACATTTATCTTACAATATCTTATAAAGAGGTTTGAAAGGGTAAAATAGGTATTTTTAAATATGTATGTAAGATTTTAGCACCGTTTATGCCCTGCCCTAGTCTGGGATCCTCGGGGTGAAACTTCAAGGTCCATGAGGAAGGGGTAAATGTTGTCCGATTGAGGAAAAAATTTCACCAGGAGGGTTTTCTCAACTAGTGCAACCAATTCAGGTTGGAGCTTAGACTTTCAAAACTTTGCGTTTTAAGGAACACCCTATAATATTCCAGTTCCTAAATTAACCCTTGATTATGTTCTGGCCCATTGTGGACCACAATGGAAAGCTTTCTTTTAATCCATTTTGGCAAATTTAATTGGTGATAATGTGCTTTTAATCACGGTTGCCATAAAGTATTCTATCTACCATTGAATAGCTTTGAAAATAATTGTCCCAAGGCCAAACTTATCTGCGTCATAGTCAAGCTTGTACATCGACTATTTCGGCCAAATGTTTTCAAGGCCATACTCAAACTCCTGAGTTGGTAGTAGAACATTAAATGGATTCATCCTTTTGATTTGTTGAATTTAGTTCCTGCTCTGTGTCAGGAAACATCTGTGATTTCTAAGACTTAGACTTAATTAATGTGATCATCAAAATTTAAAATGTAAACGTTCAAACTTGTAGTTGGAATACAAGGTTTGTCTAAAACTCACAAGTCAAAATACAAATCTCTTGTCCTCCAGTGTACAACCTCAAAATGCAGGTTAAATCCATATATTTAGTTAGCACATAATAATACAAAGTGACAATAGATTAAGGCAATTATCGATTACAGTACATTTCAGAATGAAACATATCCTATGCACAAAACAAATCCAGTAAATCTGTATGTTAACACATCTGGTAAATAGCGCTATAACCATAGACTGTAGGCTATAACAGGGCAAACTTTTGTAGTGCTGCTGGATCAGGCATTTTGCTTTTGAAATAGAACACAGAGAAAATCAGAAAAACAGTAATGCTCCAGTAAGCAGAGAACCGTGGCAAGTTTAGTCAAGTTTGTCGTGTCCCTCCCTTCATGTCGTGTTGTAGGGAGCTAGGGGATGCTCTTATCCTGTGTACTAGACACTGTCTCCCAAGCTGTGGAATGAGATGCCCCCACCCACCCTGTCAGGACTGCAAACTGACTCCATTTTCTGCTGGAGTCGGAAAAACTCACCTCTGCTGGCTCACCCGCAGCACCCCTCATTCCTTATATCACTTATTGTCTCCACCAGGCCGAAGGCCTAGGGAGAGAGTATGTTTTGCACTCCGTCCGTCCGTGTGTCCGTGAGGAGCTAATCTCGGCCACCGTTAACCCGGTCGATGCCAAATTTTGCACACACACTCCCTGGATGCCAACCATGAACCTCTGCCCCAAACATTCCACAACGGCCTGTTATAGCGCCACCAGGAGGCCGCTTTGTGCAAAACAAGTTTTTGCACAGTACACCTACAGATTTTGTCCAAACATCACGCAAATTGGTACACAGTCTCTCTAGAGCCATTCAACGAAACCAGTCTTTCAGATTTCTCAGACTCCATCCTGATTGGTTAAGATTGGCTTCCAAAGTTCACAGGAGTGCTCAGTTTCAAACAAAATGCTGCAAATCATGAACACATCGCGTGATTTCCGTGAAATTGTGCACCCACATTCCCACTAGGCCGAGGACGCAATGCCACATGAACAATTTCAACTCAGCCTCAAGGTGGCGCTATAACTGGCCGAAAAGTGTTTTTACCTCTAACTGCACGGATCTGTGGATAACCTGGTGGAGACCTGTGCCCAGAAGGGCACTTTTTCTAGTTGCTGCCTATTTTTGGTAGAGGCAAGTTATATTATACTGATGTACAGAATGTTGGACATAGTTCTAAGTGATATATACTATAGGCCTACTGTTTGCTTGACCACAAACGCAAAGAATACCATTTAGATAGAATGTTGTTTAGACATATTTGATGTTTAGTGAAGAGAAGAGAGTCCGCACACAGGTTTGCTCCAATGGTGTTTTCTTTTATTTAAAACACCATAATATAAGACACGACGTTTCGGCCGCAGGCGGCCTTCATCAGGTGATATTTTATGTTTACCCACGTATCATCATAGTTTCTTAAGTAGCACTTTGTTGTTTTACAATTTAAATTGATTTTCTTTGCAATATACAATTATGTATTTATCCTGTCATTTGTTGACTAGGGTTCATGCAATTTACTCTGATAATATATTTACACTCTGGATAAGAGTCAACTAAATGCCTAAATTGTAGTAAATGAGGCAAAAAAGACGGCACAGTAATCTATCCAAACACAGTCGACTTTTCAGAATAACCAGAATATACCACAAGTCTCATGAATACACACACGTTCTGTGTACTAAACATTTTTTTTAGAATACAGCATCTGCATGCAGATATTCCATCTCCCAAAACTCTGATTTCACATGGTGCTAGACAATGGGTACACAAATCTATTCCACCAGATGAAATCAGTTTCTGAGAGCGGTCATTTGCTCTGCAAGTTGTGTGTCTCTATGGTCAGGCCTTCCTGCCTTGACTTGACAATGCAATAAATAACAGGTGTTTGATGTTAAATATCTAACTAACTACTATTTCAAGAAATGGCTGTCCTCATAAACTCTCCTCAAAAAGTGTCCTCACAGCGGGGGATTTCCCACTTCTCTTTAGTGGCTGGAGCAATTTAACTGTGGGCATTGACTATTAGCATAATATAACAATAACTGCAGCCAGCCAGCGGTGTTGTTGAGCAGCATTCACCGCTCAGTTCACACAGGTGTGATTTTATATCAGTGCGGCTGAAGAGTTCATGTGCCCCATGCCCATCTTCCCCATGCCCAATAACACCATTTAGTGGCTGCAGTCCACAGTACAGTACAGTACAGTACAGTACAGTACAGTACAGTACAGTACAGTACAGTACAGTACAGTACAGTACAGTACAGTACAGTACAGTACAGTACAGTACAGTACAGTACAGTACAGACTACAGAGTACAGTACCTTCCAAAGTACAGTACAGATTACAGTACAGAGTAGTACAGACTACAGTACCTTCCACAGTACAGTACAGTACAGTACAGTACAGTACAGTACAGTACAGTACAGTACAGACTACAGAGTACAGTACCTTCCAAAGTACAGTACAGATTACAGTACAGAGTAGTACAGTACAGACTACAGTACCTTCCACAGTACAGTACAGTACAGTACAGTACAGTACAGTACAGTACAGTACAGTACAGTACAGTACAGTACAGTACAGTACAGTACAGTACAGTACAGTACAGTACAGTGTTGGTTTGGCTGTTCTTAAGCTCTCAGACCCACATGGGTATAGAGGGTATGTGCATGCGTAAAGTGAGTGGCAAATCGAGTGGCAAAGTGAGTTTAACGTACATCTACGATATACGTTAAACTCACTTTGAAGAATATGAGATTAACAGTTATGTTAGGGTGTGATGAGATGTGATGTGCTGGCAAGTGTGTTTGGGAGGAAAGGAAAGTTACTGTAGTAGGGTATAGGCATTAGGCAGAACAAGGCCAGCTGAAGGCTCCACCAATGACAGGGCAGCATTACTCACTATCTTAAAAGGACAGATCTAAAGAGAGGGAGAGAGAGAGAGAGAGAGAGAGAGAGAGAGAGAGGGAGAGAGGGAGAGAGGGAGAGAGGGAGGGGGGGACAACAAGGTTACACCATTAGACAAAACAGCTTTATGACATTATTACTCACTAGAAAATAAACAGCTTAATAGAAAACAGACAGAAAACACAAGTAAAAACACTTCTAACAAATTAGATGCTAATATCCCTTGCTATTACTTACAATTACTAATATTTCTCAGTGGTGTAAAGTAACCAAATATGTTTACTTAAGTACAGTTTTGAGGTAATTGTTTTACTTTACTAGAGTATTTCCAATTTTCTGTACTTTTACTTCTACCCTACTACATCTCAAAGGCAAATATTGTACTTGTTTACTCCACTATAATTATTTGAAAACTTTAGTTATTAGTTACTTTGTAGATTTTGATTATTATTACAAAACCACTTCAGACCTATATACTTTGGCAATTTGAAAATAGCCAATCTACAAGCTATGTTGTGAGCTTGTAGATCTGCTATTTTCAAAGGAATTTTGTACATTGTGAACTTGTGAATTTAGACATTCTAGTACAGGTGTGCCCAGAAGGTAGATTGTGATCTACCAGTAGATCACAAAGGCTGTGCAGATAGATAAAATGCCACTTGAATTAAGGTGACTTGATTGATTGACATCAGCTCGAACCCTAAGTGTTGCACACAAAGTTATAATTTATCTGAAAATACTATACCAATTACATTTCCCCCCTCTATTTCCTATTCCAAGTGTGTTTGTCTTATATGTAACAACAGCACCGTGCAGCTCAGCAGTTGGATAATAATTTTTGGGGTGGGTAGATCTTGTTTAGCTGTTCATTTTAAAAGTATATCTCGAGTCAAAAATGTGAGGGCACCCCTGTTCTAGTAGTTTCCACTTTTGGTACTTTCGATATGAATACTTAGTAGTAGTAATACTGTTTGTTTGTTTGTTTGTTTGTTTGTTGTGCTGGCTTCACATGGTTCTTCGTCCTTGGCTTGTTTGTCACAGGATCTGTGGAGAGGTCGGTTGATCAAGTTACACACAGTTCATCATCCCACTGGTGACCAGGTTCATGTGCCAAATCTGCCCTACAATTTAATTATTCATCTTGAAACTGGAATTGGAAACAACACAGCTGTGAAATGACAAATAAATGCACATTTTGTTGAAAAAAAGAAGAAAAAAAACGTAGCATTATTAAAGTCCTGCAATCTTAGTTCCTACTACATTACAATATGTTTTTTGTGCAAAGTTCACATTTCTGCCTCAGGGTGGTGCTAGAGGAAAGGTCATGATCATTCAAATGTTATGGATTACGTTTGAATGATACCATGATGGGCAGTTGTTGTTTGTTATTCTGTAAATTATTGACTCATTGATTTTCATTGATTCAAAGAGCTAGAAGGCCCCCATTGTGTCCTCATGCCTGCCGGTCTGAAAGAAACAGTCACCATGATGATGACTGGGGCATGGCAGCTGCCACATGAGGAGGTATCCAGAGAAACTGTGATGTGTTACGCAAAGCGCAGTCATCAATTTGTCACTCATCATTCTAGTGACTCTTTGTCCTCTGGCTTCAAGGAAGCTCAGAGTTTATTCTGATCAATGCCGGGAGTGAGTCAGTCAACACAGTTCATCATCAGGCCATGAAGAATAGCAGTCTCTCCATCCATGCTATGGATGGTGATATAATGAAAGCAATCTCTTGTTGTTCCCTTGAGCTTCAGAGGATAGTGCACCGTCTGTGTATGTTTTACCATATCTCATTTGGAGGTTAATATGACTCTGTGTGGCTCCAGGTCAATCGTTGAGTTAATGCTCCCATAGTATGCTGCAGTAAGTTCATACATGGGGCAAACAGAGCAATTATGCTTAATGGCAGAAGCTATAGCCTCATGAATACGCGTATGCATGTGTGTTCTAACGTGACAGATGGAGAAAGACAGAGTGATTGCATGTGGGCAATGTATGGGACCGTGGGACGGGAGACAGTGGGCGAATGTGCTGATGGAGGCGCATTCCAGAAGAGTGGAGTGGCATTAATCGTGTCTTCAGCAGGTTAAATTACGGCACCCTCCTCTCAACAGAAACACAAACTATAGTACACAAACAGAGATAAATTGTGTAGCACTGTATCATGTTCCTATTTAAACTAAATAATGGCCCTAAATAAAGACTTGATGTGAATTTATTTTTTCTTTGCACTCCTTATACACTCCAGGCTAAAGCAGCCAGTAGCTATGGCCGTTTATAGCCCAAGGAGTGTTTTTTTTTGCAAAACTAATGCTTGGAATGGATTCAGCATCATGAAAACCCCCTAGTTTGTCACATGCTACATAAAGCATGATGAAATTTTGGAATATTTTGCCTTCTATAGGTTGCAAAGGTCACATATTATGCCAATTATGAAAATTGCTCAACATAATGCAAGTTAGCATCTGGCAGTTTCTACATGCTGGGGACCCATACTCAACATTTCTAACATAAAACTTTGGTGTACTCAACATGTCCGGGCTCTATGGGCTGGCAACTAGACTACCGGTATATTAGAGACCCAACTTTTACCCCCTTGTGTGACATGGAGGTGGTGCATGTTGTCAGCACGGTTGTTAAGGATATGTTTATGTTTGGGCTCCGTCAGTGAGGTCAGATCAGATGCTTAAGATGGTGTGCTCTGTGTTAGGACACATTCTAAAGGATCCTGTGGATTTCAGAAACACAGTAAGGCTCTGGGCACTGGGCCAGACAAGAGAAACTCATCCCCAGTCCTCTTAAAGTAGGACATTGAAACGTAGCCTCTGTTCCATCCAGTTCCTCATCAGTGTCAACACTTGAGATGGGATGTCACATCACGGCGCCATGACAACAACTCTTCTGTCTTGACTTGCACCAATCACTGGCTATATCCTTGTGGCAGGTCAGTCATAAACATGAAGTTTATTGGCTTCTGTTCTGTATAAAGTCTGCCGGACCAAGCGATATTAAACAACTGCCCATTTTAATATGGACATGCATCCTAAGCCATAGACACAATTGTGCATGAAGAGATGCACACACCAGAGACAACTTTGGAACTTCACGCTGTAATGCCACTTTACCACCCTCCTTTTGATCAGGGACTGTACTGACAAATGGGAGACAACATCGCACACAGGATTTCAATGACAGAATGAGGTTTGCTCGTTCCATGGCTGATGCTATATATATCCCACACATGCTGATGCAGGATGACAACCAGTGGTCACCTGACACTCACATAGTACGCTATACCATCACATAAGGGAAGGGAAACTGAAATGAAGCCAATTCAAGCAAATGTACGTGCAGTAGAGCAGTGGTTCTCAAAGTAGAATCTGGTGACTCCCAGGGCCCCCAGTTTAAACCCTTTAACTCTATTTTATACTAATACATCTATGTGAAACAAATACCCTGTAGATGTTTTCAAAACATTTGTAAATAAAATCTTGAAAAACCTGGCACTTTTCAGTCTTTTCAGATGTGGTTCTGTGGCCAAATACAATTTGGGGTCTTTGTCATGAAAATGTTTGAGAACCACTGCAGTATGTCCATTCGCAAACTAATACAATGGGAGGCTCGAGTGCATATGGAGTGGATGACATGAGGAGAGGAAATCTGTCTACTATTTACCAACAGTAAACTGTGTGTAATAGAGAAAGTATTTTTCTCTCCAAGGCGGAGCAGGAGGTCCTGATGACGGGGAACCTGTGTGCTGAGAGCAGAGTACTGCCTCCTATCCCCACAGAACCTGTGTGCTGAGAGCAGAGTACTGCCTCCTATCCCCACAGAACCTGTGTGCTGAGAGCAGAGTACTGCCTCCTATCCCCACAGAACCTGTGTGCTGAGAGCAGAGTACTGCCTCCTATCCCCACAGAACCTGTGTGCTGAGAGCAGAGTACTGCCTCCTATCCCCACAGAACCAAGAATAATAGGAGCTTGTTGATGCTCTTTTCTTGATCAGGTTTATTTCAATGACCGTGAAACAAGAGAGATTCAGCATGGCTAAAGGCTACAGATGACATGGTCTTCTCAATTCCTACAACATGTTGACACAATGAGCAGAACAATGATAGCTGTTTGGATTAAATGAGGAAATGCCATGCTACGTTGGTGTCAGGTATACAACAATAATTATATATGCATATAACACACACACACACACACACACACACACACACACACACACACACACACACACACACACACACACACACACACACACACACACACACACACACACACACAGAGTAAGTAACGAGTAACAAACAAACACGAGCCTGTGTCTTTCTTTTCACTCACCTTCCATCTTCTCCAACCAAGATGTCTGCATGATTACTGATTCAGTTGCAAGGTGCTCTGCCCATGTGTCCATCTTTCTACTGTATGTCAGTGTGTGGTCCTCAGTCCATCTCTGTGCATGAGCCCACTGAAACACACAAGAGTTATGAGATGGAGCTGGCCAATGAGAGCACAGCCTGCTGCCGCCCTCTGTGTGTGTGTGTATGTGTGTGTGTGTGTGTGTGTGTGTGTGTGTGTGTGTGTGTGTGTGTGTGTGTGTGTGTGTGTGTGTGTGTGTGTCACGCGCACTATCACTCTCTCCGTAAGTGTGAGTCGTTTGTCCACTGTCTGCCACTTTCCAGTCATTATTACACACACACACGCACGCACATGCATACGCACACAAACAAATGTACTAGTCTGTACATGTTTACAGTAAATGCTAGGGACAAACAGTGGAGATGGTCAAAGGTTTTCAAGTCTGGTTTGAAACATTAACATGCCAGACAGGTTGGCACTCACTCGGTGCTTAACCTTTCTTTTTCTGTCTCTCACAATTTACAAATATGCACAGTGAAAGTACACATACACACCCCACCCTGGCAAACATTTCAAACACAACTTTTCCACTCAATCTTTTATTCTTGTACTTGACTGACTCTAAAATGCTCCATTAATTATCAGTGGATAGGATAATTCCATGGTTTCCCTTCTTTGAGTTTCCATAACTAAACTAAACAACAAGTGATTCAAAGAAAACACCAACTTGTTCCTTCTGAGCTAGCCAGGAACTGAGAGAATTGTCGAACAGTATCTGATTATCCACAGTCACACTCGCATGGTGAGTTACTTCCACCATCATCGGACCACAGGAACAGGGAAATTCCCTGGTAGTGAAAGGATGTAATAGGATCAGTGTGTCAACAGCAGGTGAGAGGGCACGACTCACAAAACAGGAATTCCACTCCTGCATTCCATTTATGTGACACGAAATGGAATAATTGTTGCCCCTGTCAAACACAGAGGGATGTTCATCAGTAAAACACGCACATGCACACAAATATACCGTACACAAATTCTCCTACACAAAGCACAAAAAGCCCCCGGCACACCCGCAGCTCAGCACGTGCTTCAGTCTGAGTAACTCCGTTCCTACATGATGAGTCAGCTGACCACATGATGAGTCCCTCCTTCCTTCCCCTTCTTTCATCTGTCCATCACTTTTGGCTCCGTGGGCTGAGTCACATCAACCCCTCACCTCATAACCCTTTACCCAGATCAGCCCCCCCACACCACCAACGTGCCAGCCACGCTTATCCCCACCATTCACGTTCTTCACAGTACCTACAGTAAGAGGAGCCCACCGACAATTATCCAGTGAGACAACGCAGCATCCATACACACACAGCATCCATAGACCTGACGGTTCTCTCTCTCCTTCTCCTCGGTGCCTCTGTCCCTTCCCTCAACCTCCATGTCCAGCCACAGCATTGCATGGAATGCCTCTCTGGACACCCTCAGTTCCACAGCTTGCCCCTGCCCGCCAGCCGACATCCTTACCATTCTGCCATCCCATAATCCACACCAGCTGCTCTATCTGGCATCAGAAAACACTTTCCCTTCTCTTTCAGTAGCTGTCATTCTCCTTCCATCTCTCTCTCTCTCTCTCTCTCTTTCTGGAACACAAAGGGCAGGTATACGCTCCTGTATTTTAACATCAGTTGTGGTATTTAGTACCATCAAGTACCAAATACCATCAAATGGTACTTTGAGAGCCAAATATTTTCTGAGGTGGTACTTAAGTATAAAAAGGTTGGGAACCAATGGCCTAGAGTAGACAATCAACATACAGAGCTATGCAACATGTGTTTCATGACAGAGTTGTTTCACTGACATGACCCTGCCTGCTCGACAGTTTCAATTAGCAACTGTTTTAATCAATAATTTACAGCCTTCAGCATAAAACCATGAGTGAAACATGTGTTTTACAAAAGTCGGCCTCCTGGTGGCACTATAAAAGGCAGATGTGAAAAATGCAGATCAAAGGTTTGTCCTTGGCCTCTAGGGAGTGTGGAAAAAAAATGGCCTAGATATTGGCACTACTTTTGAATGACAGTCCATCAATACATGTATACATCCAAAGTTAATATTATTCATCCATCAACAATGAATTTAAGAATGTATCCCTGTGTAAACACTCAACAGTGATATTTAATTCATATATACCAAATATGGTCTGTCAGTGTCAACAGACCTTCAACACTATCTGCATGAATACGGACAATCTATCAACATTCAAGATTGCAAGTGAACCAGAGTCCATGCAGGAGTCTGTGATTAAAAGCCATTAACAGACAGTGCCGGTCTTAAAGTTCTCATATGGCTGGGTCAAGTTTGGTTGTGGAGCCAGATGGCTCCTGGATAAAAAGGACTATATCCAAGTCACTTCATGGAGTCTGTGGCGAATGTTGTCCTCATAGCTAGGTAATATAGAAATGTTACATTTAAGCTCAGAATAATCTAAATAACTTCAACTGCCCACATTTAATCAATATACTGAACAAGAACATACATGCAGAACAGCAGTCTTGTAGGCCTACCATTCAATTCACAATAGTTTTGTAGAAAACATTTAGATACCCAGAGATAATTACATTAATGGCAACTTGGCAAGTGAAAGAGGAATACTTTCCCCATTAATATAGTCCGGCAGCCGACAGGCTTCTTTTGTTTAAAGTGGGAAATTAGTATTGGGCAATCTTTTCGTAGGGGTTTCTTGTGACCCTACCATTAACATCCTATGGCAGGCAAAAATGTCAAATTTCCCTTTTGTTTTAAGTAGCATGTGACATGTCAAACTAGGGTTTTTTCATGATTCTGAATCCATTCCAAGCATTAGTTTTGCACAAAATACACTCCTTGGGCTAAAAGCAGCCATAGCCACTTGCCCAAATGTGCCCAAAATGTGCTGACCTCATCACATTTGTCATGATGTCTATGGTGAGTTTGAGGGGAAGCAGTTTCTTGGGTCACCTCCACCGAGGGACCAACTATGACCTATAAGTTCATGATGCGATCCTGTCTGTGACCTGTTATGAATGTGAGAATGCATTTGGTGAAAAGATCCTTCCTTGACCTACTGCGAGTGTGCAAAGTTCTGTCACACACCGTTCATTTGGTGGGTGACATGTCCAGACTTTCAGGGACCTTCACGGCGACATGTCTGGAGAGATGTCCGCAAATGTTGCAGCAAGTCGGAAAAGGGGCGACTTTCCGGTTACCATTCTGAATATATCGGCATCAGCTGACGACCTGCCGTTTGAATGAAATCTTTATGACCGACACTTATGTGGGGAAAAAACAAACATGCCATTTACGAGCAAAGATCCACAGGTGTCGCGCTTCACAATGACAGCAAATATTCACCAGATCCATCACAGTAGCCTTACTAGCCTACACTGAGATGCCCGTTTTTGTTTTTGGTTCGGAAACTTGTCTACCATCAATCTAAAACACTACAAGTATACTTACATGGTAGCAGAATGTGTCGACCTCCATGGAAACATTGGAAAGTCCATTTACGTCCAAATAGTGAATGCCTGGTAAAGTACGGTCGTGGTAGAATTTCAACAACCCGGCCATAGGCTACTCTTTGTCCTAGGAAACAGAACCAACTAATAAATTACCAATTTTGCTAAACTGGCTGGCTACATAATGCATTCTTTGCAGCGCGCAGTTATTGCTCTTTATTTCCTAGCAGCATAATTGTTTGATGACACAAGTCACACAAACAATATCTTTCTTATAAATCATCATTTGCTCAAAATCCACAAGAGGGCAGTATCCACAAAGCAGTGAAATGTCATGTTTTTGCAACATTTATTGAGAACATCATAATTTTACTTTAAAACGTCACATTAAAGTGCCTCACTTTACTTATTCAGAATACACTAGCATTATGCACGTGCTTTAAATCCCACAATTCTTTATGCAGTGGATTTCTTTTCTTATTTTCTGATTTGTCAAGATATGTTAATAGCATTAAGGCAATGGTGCATATCAATCTATTACACCACATCTCAGTGCATACAATTGTCACACTACTACCCCAGCTGAAATCCTACAGTTGAACATGGAAATAAAATACTTCTGAAAATGTCTTGTTTTTCATTGTTGGAAAACAGATGTACGTGAGCAAAAGGAATGATCCATCTTTCATTATAGCTGTAGCATAGTGTCAATTTGTCTATTATGAACCAGTCCCAAGAACAAAACATGGTCACTATATCAAACACGCCAGACTAAAGCCCAAGTTAAGCCTATTTTGTACAACATTGTCGCTTGCCGAAAAGACGTGGCATAATTACCACTGAAGATTCAGTTATTTCTGGCAAGCGACACGGCCATGTGATGATTATGCTATATGGTTCGGGGACAAAATGTAATTCGGCGAGTGACGGCACGACACTGAAGCATAAAACAGGCTCACTTCTAATGCCGGTCGTCCAGATTTCTGTAAAATTATGAGGTAGATGCTGTTGCAATTCCCTCTCTGGTACCTGTGGGCTTTTGTCTCTGGTTTGGACTGTTAGTTAATCTTTAAGTGTGTTTGGTGAATGCCGCCCGTCTCCTTTCCTTTGGTGTTGGACTGCAGTAATGGCATCAGCGAGTTATTAAGGCAGTTGTCCACAGATGATCATATTAGCCTCCAGTGCTCGTCTTCTGGGAGAAGTAAAGGGCAGGATTAAAAGATGTTAAACAGTAGATGTATTGTAGTAAATAGTACAGAAAGCATAATGTGGCATGCCTGATTTATAAAAGATCTGTTCCTTTCGGTGTGCTGAGTATAAGGGGCTCTGTCCACAGAAAGTGTTATTGGAGCTGCTACCTGCTAGCGCCTTTCTGTCATGCATTTTCAATGGTAAAGACCTGCCGGAGCGCTCCTCTTCCCAGCACCGAGCATAGTGTTTCAGAGCTCTGGGAGTACCACTCAACAATGTCATGTTTGATACTTCTGGAGGTGTCTGACAACCCGGTTATTTGGGACATTACATTGAATAGTTAACACAACTATGACAACAAGTCCATGTTTCCCGTCGTTTCAGCTATAGGTTATCTGTGCCAATAACGCAGATGATGAGACATCCAAGCACCGCAGCGGTTGACAGATTTTAATGTTGTCTTGTCAGCGTCAATAAATGATAGATGCAAGCACTTCTCCACCCATAAAACCCTTTCTGTGGACAGTGACACAGCCACTAGATTAGGCATAATGGTATTTAGTCCTACTTTTTTGGCGTTGTCCACACACTGCATGTAGGCAGAGGCAATCCCGGAGCAGGACAGGGTGTGGCCTGCATTCTCCTTAAAGCATTTCAAGATCTGACTCTGCAGGTCACCACATACTGGAGTGATGTTGTACCGCCTGGGAGGAGAAACATTAAACATAATGGTGGTGTTAATGCTGGAAAATACCATGCTGCAATCAGACATTTTTGAAGAGTGTACGTTGGGAATGGCATTCAAACTCACGCAAAACGGCCATGTGCGTCCTCTTTGCCCTTCTGGAAGCTCTCAGCTGTAACTTTATAAAACTGAGCACTCTGTGTCAAACAAAAGCATATCAGAATATCAACAACAAAACGAATAGAATAGCGAAGTCTGACGGTTCAAGTGATTCAAGGAATATACTGTACAGGAAAGTGACGTGTCAATATACACCATGATGAAATTGGGATACCTTTGCTTCAAGTTTAGCCACATGGTCCTTAAAGAAGGCAGCCTGTTTTGCCAATTCTTTCTCTTTCTCATCCAGCTTATGGGCCTGAAGGAGGAAATACAACACCACACTGTTACCTACATCTGTAAATGTCAATGAGACAGATAGACATTTATTGATCCCCATGGGGAAATTCAGGACAATGACAGCCATGATGATGATGACGACATCCGCATAATGTAGCTCTAACAACCAATACATAGTAATGACTGACAAGATGAGATAACATGCGGCAAGAAAAACAGGTGGGTTACAGTGTTCTTTTTTAGTGTACAGTGGAATTGCCTGGAAAGATGAAACAAAGTGAAAAAGAATGCCATGCATCTAGGAGTTCTCGTATCTTACCTTCAGCTCCAACCACTGAAACAAGGCCAGAAGACAAGACAGGGGAGGTGCAGTAAGACATGGAGAGAATTCTGTGTTTACAGTTGGATTATGAGAAATTCTAAACCACAACAACACTCTGTCAGAAAACGTGCAAGCACTGGGGCAGAAAGCAGCCCTTAACTGACTAATATCCAGTCAGTCCAGTAAACTGCGTAGAGAAGCCAAGCTGATTAGAAGTAACAGTCAAACATACAGAGCCAAACTCAAAGAAGAAACTCAAGCCGATTTAACATGCAAGAAACATCATCAGCAACAGTCTCTTTTGCCACTCTATGCAGCCTACATGAACAATGGCACTCTACAATGCGATAGCCTTTGGACCTACCAGTCAATAGTAAAACCAAGTAATATAAAATACAGCCATACGCATGATTTTAATTATAAATTAAATTATTTTAGTTATTACAGGGTAATAACATTAACAGCATAATAGTAGTAAATTGATAAATAACCATCATTGCCATGCTTGTTGTTCTTACATATAGCTGGGCCATGAGTCTCGCGTCCTCTGTGTTCATGTGCTCCGTCATGAGGGATTCTTTCAGGTTCTCCATGTATACTGCCTTCTCCTCAGCCAGCGTCTTCTTTACCTCCTCCTCAACCAGGGCCTTGGCTTCTGCTTTCGCATGAGCTAGGGCCAGGGCCTTCATCTCCTCTAACCTGCACACAAAATGCAAACACAGAGGCACATGAAGACACAGATATGACATGAGTCCTTCTAATTAGAATAATAAGATGCTTACTCTTTCATAAGCTCCTGCTTCTTTTGGCTGATCTCCAGCTCCAGACCATTCTGCAGCTCCTCTTCGATATTCCTCCTCAGCATGGCTTCATCCACTGCAGCAGAAGATGCCACCACACATCATGTCAATAAAGATCTTTTTGTGTAAATGTCTAACAATCTTCTCATAGCCTCTTAATCACATGAACTCTAGCTTCCCTATTTTAGGCATGTCATAAATAGGCCAACATTTACTAAGAATATCTGTTTTACAAGCTCAATACATGCCACAACGCGGTGTGAGCTATAGATCTATTTTCAAAGACGAGATTTGGTGCAGGGGAAAAAAAGAGGGGACCAAAAATAAAACAGTCAACTAAGTGGTTAATCTATTCTGCATGTCTGAATATTCAACCGTTACCTGGCATGCACATCTTGGAAATGAAAGAAATTTGTTCTTAGGGCACCTGTTCGGGGGGGGGGGGGGGGGGGGGGACGACTGGGACTGGGACTAGCCGGTACCTCCACATGCGTTAACGCCCCCTAGTGAGACCCTTCACTGTCACGTGAAAAGAAGATGGTGGCTTGACGGCCCGGGTATCGGAGGAGACTCGAGGCTATCTTCACCCTCCCAATGACTTATTGTGGGGGTTAGCAGAGATTGAGTAGGCCTACTCGTAGAGAGGCTGGGGAAAATAAGAAGGGATTGCCTTACTTATCAAATTGGAAGGGGAGAAAATGTTTTTTTTTGTCTGGGAGGGTATGGGTTGCTCAACAACATTGTATTTTAATTATTTACCTGCCTCTGAGATTTCCGTCATTGAAAATGTTTCAATAAAAATATTTTGAAAAGAAGAATAAATGTGTTCTTACCTGGTGCAGGTGGGGGTGGTGGGCTCATCATGACTTCTTCATCAAAGACAGGGGGAGGGAGGATCACAATAGGCTCCAAAGCTGGCGGATTTGGAGGGGTGAATATTGGCTCCTCAGAGGGCTCCGTAACAGGTGGATAAGTGGATAGAATGACCACTTCCATGGAGTGACAGGGTGGAGGCAGCAGCGCAAACGGCTCTTCGGTAATGTGCTCTCGTGCAGGTGTGGAAGAAAGGGGAGGTGATGGTGGTGATGCATGCTCTACAGGAGGTGGAAGAACAGGAGGAGATGAAGGTACAACAGACACAGGCTCTGTGAGTGGAGGAGAGGGGCAGGACAATGATTCAGCAGGACAAAATGGATCTATGGTGTGAAATGGAGTAGTAAGCTCAACTGGAGTACTCTCAACTGATATAGGGACAGCTACAGGCTCAATAGAAATAGTCTCAACTGGTGTAGTTGCTACAGGCTCAACATAAATAGTCTTAACTGCAGAGAGTAAAGCTACTAGCTCAGCATAAATGGTCTCAACTCGACTAGGTAGAACTACTGGCTCAACAGAAAGAGTCTCAGGTGGACTAGGTAGAGCTACTGACTCAACGGAAATAGTCTCAACTGGCGTAGCAAGAGCCATAGACTCAGTAGAAATAGTCTCACCTGGAGAAGGTAGAGCGACTGGCTCAGTAGAAACAGTCTCGGCGACTGGTGTAGGTAGAGCGACTGGCTTAGCAGAAACAGTCTCAACGACTGGTGTAGGCAGAGCGACTGGCTTAGCAGAAACACTCTCTGCGACTGGTGTAGGTAGAGCGACTGGCTTAGCAGAAACAGTCTCTAGGACTGGTGTAGGTAGAGCGACTGGCTTAGCAGAAACAGTCTCAACGACTGGTGTAGGTAGAGCTACAGGCTTAGCAGAAACAGTCTCAACGACTGGTGTAGGTAGAGCTACAGGCTTAGCAGAAACAGTCTCAACGACTGGTGTAGGTAGAGCTACAGGCTTAGCAGAAACAGTCTCAACGACTGGTGTAGGTAGAGCTACAGGCTTAGCAGAAACAGTCTCAACGACTGGTGTAGGTAGAGCGACTGGCTTAGCAGAAACAGTCTCTGCGACTGGTGTAGGTAGAGCTATAGGCTTAGCAGAAACAGTCTCTGCGACTGGTGTAGGTAGAGCGACTGGCTTAGCAGAAACAGTCTCTGTGACTGGTGGATGTAGCACTACAGGCTTACCAGAAACAGTGTCTGCGACTGGTGTAGGTAGAGCTACAGGCTTAGCAGAAACAGTCTCTGCGACTGGTGTAGGTAGATCTACAGGCTTAACAGAAACAGTTTCAACGACTGGTGTATGTAGAGCGATTGGCTTAGCAGAAACAGTCTCAACGACTGGTGGATGTAGAGCTACAGGCTCATCCGAAACAGTCTCGACTGGTGTAGAGGTAACTACAGGCTCAATGGTAGCTACCTCAACTGGAGTAATTTGAGGTATTTCACTTCTAAGCTCAGAATATGTGGTGGGAAGTGTAACAGACTCACCAGGGGTAGATAGACCCGTTTGCACAGGTGAAGGGGTTGGAAGGATTTTAGCTTCAACTGGTGCAACCATTTCAGCACATTCAACAGAGGGCGCTGTGACAGCAGGTGCAGTGGAAGCAGTTTGATCAATTTCAACAGGAACGGCTAGAACTATAGGATCTACAGGTGTAGCTAAAACGACAGGCTCTGGAGATGTGGGTAACAATTCAGGCTCTGAAGGTGGAGCCAGGACTATTGACTCAGCAGGTGGGGGAAACACAATGAGTTCAATTAGTGCTGATTTTACTTCGGACTCCCTGGTAATTGGTTTAATAGCTGGGTCAGTGGCTGGGGAGAGGACAACAGGCTCACTCACAGGGGGTAGAACTTCAAGCTCTGAAGGTGGAGGAGTCGGGACTATTGATTCAGCAGGTGGGGGCAACACAATGGTTTCAACAGGTGCTAATGTAACTACAGGCTCCTTTGTTGAGGGACTACCATAGATAATTGCTTCAATAGCAGACTCAGTGGCTGCGGAGAGAACCACAGGCTCATCCAGAACCAGGACTATTGACTCAGCCAGTGGGGGCAACACAATGGGTTCAACTGGTGCCGATTTAACTTCAGACTCCCCGGTTGAGGTTAAACCAAAGATAATTGGTTCAATAGCCGGCTCAGTGGCTGGAGAGATGACCACAGGAACAACCACTGTGGGTACAACTTCAGGCTCTGAATGTGGTGGAGCCAGGACTTTTGACTCAGCCGGTGGGGGAAACACAATGGGTTCAACTGGTGCCGAATTAACTTCGGACTCCCCGGTTGAGGCTAAACCAATGGTAATTGGTGTAATAGCTGGCTCAGTGGCTGGGGAGAGGACAACAGACTCAATCACAGGGGGTAGACCTTCAAGCTCTGAAGGTGGAGGAGTCGTGACTATTGACTCAGCAAGTGGGGGCAACACAATGGGTTCAACATGGCATGAAGTAACAGGCTCCACTGTTGAGATACTACCAAAAATAATTGGTTCGATAGGTGGCTCAGTGGCTGGGGAGAGGACCACAGGATCAACCACTGTGGGTACAACTTCAGACTCTGAAGGTGGAGCCAGGACTATTGACTCAGCAGGTGGTGGGGGAAACACAATGGGTTCAACAGGGCATGAAGTAACTACAGGCTCCACTGCTGGGGGAACAGTCAGCAGGACTTCTGGCTCTACATGCGGTTGTAGTATTGGTTGAACAGGTGTGGGTTGCTGAGCCAGAGAAGGCAGGCAAACAATGGGCTCCTCTACAGGGGGAGGAGGAGCTGTGGGCTCCTCCTTTCTTTCAACAGGCACAGGTGGAGCCATATAGACAGAGTCCAGAAGTGGGACAATCGTTTCAACTTCAGGAGGTTTGGATGGAGCTTCAGGCTCAACAGATGGAGGAGGGGGTGTGGCTGTGACAACGGGTTCTGCGAGAGGTGGTGAACTTGGCTCTACAGGTGAAGGGAGAACTGTGGATTCCACCAAAGAAGGTGGAGGGGAATGAAACTTAACAGGTGGAGGGGGGGCAAGTTGTAGAGGTTGAGAAGGTACAGGTGTAGAGGAAGGTGGGGTGAAGAAAGCAGGAGGGTGTTCCAGAAGTGACAGTGAGTGTTCAACATTGGGGGTAGTAATTATGAGTGGTTCTGGTTCAGATGCAGTTCCAGATGGTTGAGGTTTCCCAACAGTTGAAGGCTGTTTCATGCGGTTGACAACTCTATCCGACAGCTGTGGAAATGAAAAGTCTTTAGATCAGTATCAGGGCATATTTGTTCAAACAGGGCATATTTATTCAAAGCATTAAAAGGTGCTGTGTAAATGATCTTTTCTGGTAAAAGAAAAAACAATATGACGTCTTACGTCATCATTTAGTGCCCTGGCAAACGATTTACGTCATAGGTGCTCTAAACAAACATTAAAAAGCACTCTTATCATCATACATCATCATGACTAGGGATGTCCCGATACACTTTTTTCATTCCCGATCCGATCCCGATACCACAATTTCTGTGTTAGCCGATACCGAATACCGATACTAGAGAATAATATTTATAATAAAAAAATAAAATTACTTATTTTATCTGGTGTTGTTAATAGCAGACTCCTCACTCAAAGGTGCACTTGCTGTTTGGGCAACTCGAAAGCAAACTCCACATTTTTTATTTACCTGCCATAGTGTCAACCCCTTACCCCTGTGTTGGATCGATGGTTAGACTGGCATATTCGCCGATACCGATATGACCCGATCAGGGTCGATATAGATACTTTTCCGATACCGATACAGTATCGGGACATCTCTAATCATGACGTAAAATAGACACTATGTCTATTTGCTCAGACACTATGACGTAAAATTCTCCATTCATTGGAATTTAATGTTTGTGTAGGACAAAGTTTGTTGACAGACACCAAAAGCTGGATATAGGAGGGACTAGCGTCTAGCGCCCCTCAAAAATACCATAGACGTGGCTGCCATTATGTGATGTAATCTTCAAAAGCCATGCGCCCCTCAAAAAAGTGTATTATTAAACAGTTGAAGCATTGAGGGGTCTCTCTTGCTTCATCTGTGACCTCCACCTCTGCTTTCCACCTTCCCAAAGACAGCCCATTCATCCTCTAAGTCCTCTCTAATTATATTAAATAACGTCAAAATCACCAACATTGCAGCTGTAGGGAAAGCTTGAATTATCTTTGTTTAATAAAAATCCACCATAGACATGTTATGAGCTACTTCCTGTCAAGAAATTCCTTGCAGATGATCAGAGTATGGAAGCGTTCGTTATCAGTAAAGCAACTTCCTGCTGCACTATGTGCACATTCAAAACAGGTGGTACGCATGGGCTGTTGAGTGATATTCAATGAGCGCTTCCAAACACTTCGAAAAATCACATGCAAAGAATGTCTTGACAGGAAGTAGCTCATAAAAAAAAATCTACGGTGGATTTTTATGAAACAAACACTTTACAGATTGAAAGAGGATAATTCAAGCTTTCCCTACAGCTGAAATGTTGGAAATATTTATTAACAGTTTGCACAACTTTGCAGAATTACGGTACATTTCAAGCACAAATCTATACAAAGACTGTTAACTGTGAGTGGACGTTGTTTAATATAATTAGATAGGACTTTTCTGTTTGGATGAATGGGCTGTCTATGGGAAGTATCACCTTGCTGGCAAGTATCTTATCAAAAATGTAAAGATTGCAACTTTCACCAGCATCATCCTACAGATGTCTGTAGTTCCAATGGTCTGAAAAAAAAAAAGAATCCATGGTTAAAACAACCTTTTTCCTTTTTAATGTCTTACTTATTATTTTTGCCAACTTGAGGTTAATTAGTAATGTTGGCACGTTCCTGATTGGGAAAGTGCATGCTTAATATAGAGTTGCGTTTCCAATCAGGAACGTGCCTCCAGGTTTGACGGTTTCGCCTCAACCAAAACTTAACGATAGGTGACCCTATAGTCCCGGAGCTAGCAACAGAGGTCACAGACTGGGCTAGGGTCTCTCTCCAGCTCTTTAGCAAACAGAAAATACATTTTCAGATGTTAAATAATGTCAAATATAATTTATCAGCTTCCAGTTCCGTTTTTTCATTCCTGGCTTCCATTTTCATGTGTTTATCCATGTATTCTATATGAGGTCTCTCTCCTCATTGCAGTTAAATTGGTGGTATCCCAACCTGAAAGGGAATTTTCTGTTTACTAAAGAGCTGGAGAGATGTGGAGTCCACGCCCCCTTGTGGCCTCCACATTTCCCCAGCTCTTTAGTAAACAGAGAAACGAGAAAATACATTTTCAGGTCAGTCAGTTATCAGGATACCAACTCCATCCAAGATAAATAAGTCATACATGGCTCTATGGAATAGAGCTGATTAAGAAATATTTTATGTAGCCTATATAAATTACTGCACCTTTAAAATGAGGTGTAACATGTAATATAAGTTGTCATTCTTGTGTCAAGTGTCAACAAGCCCATACCCCCTGCCCACATGCACTTTGGTCTCTATATTTAGCTATATAAGAGAGCCTCCCATGAGCAGTACTCAATCTCATACAGTTCTTCACGTTATGCCGTTGGCAGAAACTGCCACATTCAAGAAGAAATTGGGCAGATCACCCTGGACTTAAGATTTGCCTTATTTATCTGAAACGACGCTGAATAGGCTACAATTGCTTGTACTGTTCAGCAAAGACACAATTATATCAAAACATACAGTAATATTTGTACAATAACGAACGAATCGATTAGCCTATTTTGCAGCCATTAGGATGTGTATGAATTATAATATTTTATAGATCCAATAATTTCTCAGTGAACTCACCTTAATGCCCTTCACAAAAGTAACTTCGCCGCCTTTATCATCGTCTTCGTAAGGCATGTGGCTTGGGCTGTTACCCCCCATTTCAAACCCCAAATGTCACAACTGTATGTAAGCAAATATATATTGTTGTCCTTATGTCGATTTGATTCGTTTTACACACTAACGTCCACAGCCAGGCAAAGTAACACGCCAGCCAGTCCCAAATGCCTGCCTGCTGCCTGCATGCATGCAGAAAGTGCCCTTCCCACTCCAGAAACCAATAAGAATCACCTTCATTGGGTGAGAGAAAGAAGGGACTGAACAAGACCTCTCTTAATTGGTTGCATTAAGAAAGTCGTGACGTAATGAACATTGTGTTCCTTTAGGACGGTAATAGTCGTGTAATAATGTTCAGTAGTTCCATTGTTATTGCTCAAAATCAAATACATTCCTATTGTTATCATTCTTTTTCGGTCGTTTCGGCCATTAAAAGTCGGTGTGTGTCTTTTGTAACTATTGGAATCATAGACTGTAAAGAGATTGGAATATATAAGGAAGCACTTATGTTCGCAGACACATGCAATTTAGCCCATAGGTGGCGCTACGCCACTGTCTCCTCCAATTTCACTCACATTTTACCTTTCTGAGCAAGTGCCTTGTATTTTGTCAGTATTTCTTAAGTTATAAGTAAAATATAATTATATTATATATCATTTTTTACGTTCCTTTTTGGTGTGTGACAATAAAGAAATGGAAATGTGAGTACTTTGTCCGCCATTTATTACATTTTTGGATGTGCTACCTTTTTGGAATTTTTAAATTCCTTTTTTAACAGACGTTAGAGCATCTTCAAAAGACCACCATGATTAGGCTCAGACAGCCATTGGTCAAATTTGAAATTAGCTAAAAGAGATAAGTCAAGTAGTAAAGGCTAATGGTGAAAATAGAATTTGCATAAAGTATGTTTTAAGCTACTGTTGAATTGCCATTGCTATTATTCTAAAGCGAATGTTCTAAGTCAAAAAGCCTTTGCTTTGCTTATGTTTCTTATAATTATTTGGGTTAACGGTAGATTAGTTAAGTGTGTATGTATATGCAATAAGCTAAAACTTAAAAGGGCAGAGTAGAGATACTAGTTTATGTGGACCAGTGTGGATAAACAAAAAGAAAGCTAGGGCAGAATGGAGATACGCAATAGAAACCTTGCTACTTAATTGATTAATCTATTGAACACGTTTTAGTCAATGGGAGAAAGAGACTGGGCATGACCTGGCTGTAATCCTAGAGTTTATATGTGGTGCAGCTATATTATTATTTAGTTTATTGCCTTTTGAACACCTTATTCCTGCTGGTTCAGCATGCACATGCAATTTACACTACAGTAGGCCTACTAATTCATTTTATTCAGGGTTGATTGAAATTGTTTAGTCATTTACAGTATTTACTAGGCTCCTCCTGATACATATTGGTCCAAAATCCTGAGACAGTACAACGATAATTTATAAGCAACTAAACATAACTAATACAGTACACTAAACTAATACAAACAAATCAAGACTTAATCAAATTAAATAATTATCCCTCTGTATGTCAAGCCAGTCTGTAATAATATCAATGATAATATAACACTGACATTAAATGCTAATTGTTTACAATATGCATGGCCATGTCAATAACACCATATAGTATACTGTGTCAAGCCTATTCCCATTGAAACTTGTATTACATCGAACATGTCACAATCTCCTTTCACATTAGAAAGAAAAAAAAGATTTAAATAAATAACCAACCAAACATAAAACTGACAAATGAAAGACAACAGCTTTCTCACAGTGTGCAGTTGGAGGTTCTGATGAGGTAAGCTAATAACTGAAAATACTGAATATTAAAACAGTAGGTTTTTCTTACATCCATTACTATGGCACACACTTCATAATGCATGGGAGCAACACCGTAAACATCAGTCATACAAAACAACATCAATACCCCAAATAAAACAGTGCGTAATGTAATTATAGAGTAATCCAAAGTGTAAGATCCTTGGGGTTTTACTGTGCGCAACATCACAGTCCATGACGAACACATCGGTGCAGAGGCACTCTCCACGATGTAATGCACATTCTGCAGGTCACTGTCCCTTTTTCTCTTTTATGTCTGGTCCACGCAGGGCTGTTTGGACATTGGTCCAGACCTCTGTGTAGATCAACGTGCCCAGGAAGACCACGGCTGTGCCCACCCAGTGCCAGGTAGTGAAGGGGTTTTGGAAGTACAGGATGGAGATGATGAGGCTGAGGAACTTCCTTAGGGTCACCACCAGGGTCACCGTTAGTGAGGTACACTCTGTTGTCAGGACGAACACGGCACGAATGCACACATACCTGAGGACATGGGTTAAGGTCTGCTACAGTAAGACAACTGGATTTAAAAAAAAGTACATCTTGAGAAATACTTCCAGTTATCTTGAGGAGTTCGTTTCCATGTTGATTGGCCGCGCGCACGCACGCACACACACACACACACACACACACACACACACACACACACACACACACACACACACACACACACACACACTTTTATATTACATATAACACTCTAGGGCCAGGGTTTGTCAAAGTCATGGGGTGCTGTGAAATACTTTGATAATATTTGGAATTTACCAATATCGCGTGTTACTGCTAGCTGTCCCACACCAATATGCCTGATCTGCAGCCAAGGAAGTTTTTTTTGTTTTCAAACACTTAGGGGTGCCTTGTGCCGAGCCCAAAGACTACTGCTCTATACTAGGCATTTAGCTAACAATTTGACAAAGACAGCACCTAGATAGAAGTAAAACAAAAATGGAAATGGAAAAAAGAATGAAAAACAAACCATATACTATAGTAGAGTGAAGTGTTAATGATGAAACTACAGCCAGGGAAAAAAACAGTTTTTGTTCGTTTAAGGATACTGTGTAAGCATGTTCATCAGTAGGTACAGCCACAGTACCGGCATGGTCAGGCCTATCACAGGAACCTGCACAGGAGCTGTGAGAGAAAACATGCATGTATGAATACTGACTCAGCAAACCAAGCATCTCTGGCTAGAGACAGAGTAAAACTAGAAAAAGTGCCCTTCTGGGCACAGGTCTCCACCAGGAGGATAGGAGAGGAGAGTGTGTGATGTTTGGCAAAATGTTTAGGCGTAATATAATATATATGTTTTTTTTGTTTGTTTGTTTGTTTCTTGCAACAATTTTCTTCATTTTGTTGAGGAAATGCAGAGCCAGATCAGTCATAGCATCTCTGAGGATAGAATTCTGGATGAGCAGGACATGTGAAGCATTTTGTACAAAACGGGCTACTCCTGAAAACTTTGGATGGCAATCTTAGCTAATCAGTGTAGAATCTGAGAAATCCAACAGGCTTGTCTTGATCACATGACTACAGAGATCATGTGTACCGATTTGCGTGAGATTTGGATGAAATCTGTGCGACTAACAAATAATGTGTTTTGCAGAAATCGGCCTCATGGTGGCGCTATAACCGGCAGATGTGGAGGGATGCAGGGGAAATGTTTTTCCATGGCCTCTAGGGAGTGCGCATACATAAGATGCAGTTATAGGTAAAAACAGGAATTGGCCTTTTATAGCACCACCGTGAGGCCGATTTTGGAAAGAAATTAGTGGCATGTCGTCCTCGGCCTAGTGGAAATGTGTGTGTATAATTTCATGGAAATTGGACACTGTTTGTGATTTGTGGCATTTTGTTCGAAGCAGACCAATCATGTGAGCTTTGGAAGCCAATCTTAGCCAATCAGGATGGAAGATGGGAAATTGTTCATATCCGTGTTGATCGCATTTCCTCAACATCACATGACTATGGAGATAGTGTATACCGAATTGTGTGATGGATAAAATGTGTACGAGTTATCTACAGAAATGCGTTTTGCCTAAATCGGCCTCATGGTGGCGCTATAACAGGCCGTTGAGGAATATTTGGGGCAGAGGTTCGTTGTTGGCATCCAGGGAGTGTTTGCACAGTTTGGCATGGAAGGACGGACGGAAAGACGGACACACGGACGGAGTGCAAAACATACTCTCTCCCCATGCCTTCGGCCTGGTGGAGACAATAATAATTAATAACAATAATAATGATAAACTGTATTTATATCGTATAGCACTTTTAAAAAACAAGTTTACAAAGTGCATACAAACCACAACAAAACACAGCGTGAGAAAAACACAGTGCTATAGGCTGCCAACTAGAATAACAATGATATAATAAGCCAATCATTTAACAATAAAACCTAACAATAGTCAATAATTCAATATGAATAATAAAGATCGGGTATTAAAGATCAATTCTGACTATCTCAGGAAGAAGCTTTTTTGCACGATAACAATAATGGCTAATAATGTTTTTGTTCCACTCAATCAATCACCTCAATAGCCCGTTGCAACTTGCAATACGGTCACCTGGTTAGTCAAAAAAGGGTGGTTCCCCACTGTTCTATAAAGTACTATCCTACTATCTAAATTACTGTATATGAATTGAGGCTGAATGTTGCACCCACTCACACAACCACACAATCACATAAATACGGTACTGTCACCCAATCCAAACAACGTTTTAACCATTTATCTCACACACACGCACATGCATGCATACATGCACGCAATATGTTCACCCCCCATAGGACACGTGCACACGCAGACACACTCCAACCCTAACAAGCATAAACAGATACGTAGTCTAGACAAAGGCATTAGCTTTAATCATTACAGTAATGCATCTTTCTCTTCTCATATAGATCAAACCAACTAAATCCCAGTGAGGGGGAATGTGTGGCATATTGGAATAGATTTATTTGGATAGTACTTCAGTCTATCAACTCTGTTGCATTTAACCACATGGTGTACAATTTAACCAAATGTTTATACATATTTACCGAAACAGGGTTACTGACATAATGAATAGCACTATGAACTAGAAAAAGTGCCCTTCTGGGCACAGGTCTCCACCAGGATAGGAATGTAGGACATTGCAGCTTGCTTTCATCTGGTGGTTGGATAAAAGGGCAACAAAAGTAAATTATCCACAGATCCGTGCAGTTAGAGGTAAAAACACTTTTCGGCCAGTTATAGCGCCACCTTGAGGCTGAGTTGAAATTGTTCATGTGGCATTTCGTCCTCGGCCTAGTGGGAATGTGGGTGCACAATTTCACGGAAATCACGCGATGTGTTCATGATTTGCAGCATTTTGTTTGAAACTGAGCACTCCTGTGAACTTTGGAAGCCAATCTTAACCAATCAGGATGGAGTCTGAGAAATCTGAAAGACCCGTTTCGTTGAATGGCTCTAGAGAGACTGTGTACCAATTTGCGCAATGTTTGGACAAAATCTGTAGGTGTACTGTGCAAAAACTTGTTTTGCACAAAGCGGCCTCCTAGTGGCGCTATAACAGGCCGTTCTGGAAAGTTTGGGGCAGAGGTTCATCGTTGGCATCCAGGGAGTGTGTGTGCAAAATTTGGCATCGACCGGGTTAACGGTGGCCGAGATTAGCTGCTCACGGACACACACACACACACACACGGACGGACGGACGGACGGACACACGGACACACGGACGGACGGAGTGCAAAACATACTCTCCCCCCATGCCTTCGGCCTGGTGGAGACAAAAATAACCTTCATACTCTACCAGAAATACTGGTACTACCAGTAGTAGACCTCGCGCCTCGACATTTTGGAAAAAACTACCAATTTAACGAGGTGCCAACTGGATTTACTCACTGGGCTCTATGAATCAGGGATGAAGGTCATTACATGTACTCATGACTGCTTAAATCCCCATAGGAAGATTATGACACCTCAGATAATCTGTATATTGATGAGCCTTTTATAGTCATCCCAAACAAACAACCATGGTAAACTGTGCATCACTGCTTTGTATCATCCTCCCTAGCTCTCCCCTGTCTTTCCCGTTTGTGCACTGTACTGTATACAATACATGTACTGTATATTATAAACATCAACACTGGCAATAACACATTGTTAGGAGCAGCTTTCCAAGCATTGCCCTCATCAGTCTAGATTAACGATGGCAGTTACCACGGGTGTGTGTGTTTTAGATGTTAATACATCTAAAACAAGGGTGAAAAACTGCCACCCACTTCTGCATGCAGAGTTAGGAGCTGTCACCCACACACACACTTATATCTTACTGCTCTGGCTGAAGTACACGCCGTGGTTGTAAATGTCTGTGGCCAAAAGCAGGAACCCAGGCAGTGGCATGAAGTGCTGTGAAGAGAAGTGGAATAGGATAGCTCAACTCAGTATGAAAACTATGTGATACATAACCTTTCACATTACTTTGTTCACTAAGAAATCTCTACATACTTGGTTAAGCAACAAGTTATTTATTAGATTAAAAACACCTTATCACATAAGAATCGCCCTGATTGAGGCTGAATTAGCGTCAAACTGCATGTTTGAAAAGGTGACTCACATTGTAGAAGAGGGCCTCCCTGGGGTATTTGCCATATTGCTTGTATAATGTCTCCTGGAAGATTCCCATTCTTGCAGACATGAGCAGAGCAAAGGTCAGCATGGCTATACCTAGGGGAATATGGAATACATTGAGTAATATGAATTACAATTTAGGCATTTAGCTTAATCCAGAGCGATTTACATTAGGCAAGAACAAAAAAGCATGGGAATACATTACATATATAGAATGCATTTATCATGAAACATGCGTAAGCTAAGAACGTAACTAGAACATATCTATATAATGACACTATACATATAAACTATACATATATACTATACTATGCTATACATATGTACTATGAAGTGCTATGACTACATACAATGCAATTATTGTGCTGTCTACTACAACTAGTACAGAATACAGCCGCCAGGATTCTCACAAACACACCCCGCAGATCTCATATTACTCCCGTGCTTGCTGCACTCCATTGGTTGCCCGTCAAATCTAGGATCAATTTCAAAATTCTCTTAATAACATACAAGGCATTATACGGACTGGCTCCACTCTACATCTCTGAACTAATGCATGCTAAACCTAACACACGTTCTCTCAGGTCCTCCGATAAAGGCCTTCTGTCTATTCCTACAACTAGACTCAAAACTAAGGGTGACCGTGCATTTGAAGTGGTTGCCCCCACTTTGTGGAATGCCCTGCCCCTTCAGCTGAAGAATGCAGAGTCTGTTGACGGTTTTAAGAAATTGTTAAAAACGTATTTATTTCGTCAGCACTTTATTTTATGATATATTTTTACTTGATTTATTTGCATCTCAATGTTTTACCTTCTATTGTTTGTTTCATGCCCTTGTTTTAACATGATTGTTTTACCTTGTTGTACAGCACTTTGTAACATTGTTTCGAAAGGTGCTCTATAAATAAAATGTACTTACATGACATGCTATAAGTCTGTTTCAAATGCTATCTAAGTCTAAAGTGCTATCTAAGGGGGTAGGGCAAGTGCTATGGGCCATGATAGAGTCTGAAAAGGTGGGTTTTCAGACTACGGCGGAAGATTTGGAGTGATGCTGCAGTTCTGATTGCAACGGGAAGTGCATTCCACAGTTTTGGGGCCAGAAGGGAGAAGAGTTTGGGACATATGGAGCGTTGTCCCGGCATTTTTAGTGAGGGTACTTCCTAGCCTGGTTAATAAACCAGACCGAATCAGCCGTTGGCAAAAATAAATTGCCTGCCGGCGGATTACGGTCTGGAGAGGCTCAATTGTACGCCCATTTCCTACACCAGAGAAATGGGGTGGCCAATCGGGACACGGTATGCAATATGGGCGGGCTTTGGTACAGTGACTTTCAATGCTTGAGACCTTTGACTGACAGTAGCTCTGACCAATTGCGTCAAAGAGAAAATGTTTCAACCCGCTCCCCTGGAAATGAAATCCAAGCTGAGCCTCCCCAGACTAATATCCCGCGGTCCGTGCGATATTAGTCTGGTTTATTAACCAGGCTAGGTACTTCCAGCTTTCCTGCGTTGGCTGATCTGAGTGCGCGGGAGGGTTTGTAGGGTCCAATCATGCTTGCAAGATATGGGGGAGCCATACCTTTGGTTTCTTTGAATGCCAGCAACAGAGTTTTGTATTCTGTGCGGGCAGCGACCGGGAGCCAGTGCAGGGAGCGGAGCAGGGGGGAGACATGTGAGAATTGTGGCTGGTTGAAGACCAAGCGAGCTGCAGCATTTTGGATCAGTTGGAGAGGCTTAAGTGCACATGCCGGTAGGCCAGTAAGGAGGGAGTTACTATAGTCAAGTTTTGACAAGAATGTTGTCTGGATTAGGAGATGGTGAGGAACGGTCTAATTCGTCGTATGTTAATAGAGTGTGAACCTACAGGATCGTAAAGTGAGGTTAAAGTATGGTACATCCTAAGCAGTGTATCCAAGTGAAACATGGTCTGCTCATAGACTTATTGAGACCATAACTTACCTAACAGCCAGTGCATGAACACATAGACACCTTCCTCCTCTGAAGCTTCATTTGCCACATTCTATAGAAACAAAATGACAAATCACTAAAACATGGAATAGCACATATCACTTTTGTTGTATGTATGGTGTATCTGTTACAATGTATGTTGTGTTATTGCATAATTTGCATTACATGAAAATGGCACACAATCAGTGAGTGACTTACCACTTGTTTAGCAGACATAATGGTGCATATGAAGATTCCAACAGAAATGAGAACTATGGACAAGTATTTACTCGCTGAATAACTGCAAGATAAAAATAAATACCATTCTGAGCAATGATGAGCTTAGGAAATAGGATCTACTGGCAGTCTGGCACTATGATAGTGTTACTACTACAGGAAAACAAATGCAGTAAGTAAGTATGAAGCTACAATCCTGAAGTTTTGTCTTTATAACTAAAAGGTTATTTTCACCTATATGGTGCCGATTTTGCACTTTAGTCACCCTTTCCTTCCTTTCATGATCATTGAAATTCAGGACATTGTTCTCTTCAAGAATTCGGTAACAAGTTTAACGCAGCCTTGCATCTTAATAGCATTAAGCACCTGTTTGAGACAGACAGGGGGTAGACATTTGGAGTTTTTGGTGTTAGGTATGATACCTGCTGATTTGACAATGTAAAAAAAAGGTATTTGAAGCAGTAGTAGATGGCACACTGGATTGGACATTAGATGCAACACTAACATTATTGTACTTTGGACATAGTAGCAATTACCTCACTACATCGGGAGTGACATGCAACTTCAGGATTATAGCTTTAAGGCAAGTTATGACCAGCTTGACAAGTTAAGTTATAGGTAGATGGGTACCTTTTCTTCAGAATGATTATACCCAGGACCATGTTAGCTATTAATGACCCCTATGAAGACAGGAACACAAGACATTAGTCGAAGAGAGATTAGGCCCACGTATTGGTGGTAGATATTTGAGATGAAAATCAAATATACAGTTGAAAAATGCATGAGGCACATCCCAGACCAGTATCAGTAAATACATTGTTCTTACTCATTAAACAGTGTCATCAAATTGATGTGTTTTTGTCATACTCTTCTACTTATCAGGACAGGAAACGGTATGCTGTGCCTAAGCAGAGTTTGTACCACATCTGACACATCATCATGTTTTATATATTATCCTATCTCACCTACTCTACTACCTATCTCAGTCATCACTCACATGTCATCGTGTTCTCCAAGTTGGCACAATAAACGTCTATTTCTGTCTAGTAGAGGAGCTGTCAGAATGACAACAGATGATTTGAAATCATAAGAACAGTACTTACAGATCTGAAGATCATGTGCAGTGGCATAGATATGTTGAAATTGAGCGCATAGTTATTGACCACGCTGACTGTGAAGAACATGGTCACCATAATCACATAGTTCCTGGAAAATAAGAGATTCAAGAAGCATTTAGTGTCCATGTTCAATCTTCTCCATGATGACAGGATTCTCAAACAGAATCAGTGAGATGTCACAGTCATACCTTATAGGGATAGCTGGTTTCTTCCTCCCAAAGTTTGTCTCAAAGATGAACCCCTCCAATGCGATGAATGCAAATTGAGCGAATGTCACAATGTTCCCACATCCTGGATGTTCTCTGCAGGAGCATGTCATGTAAATTAATACGGTGTGTGTGTGTGTGTGTGTGTGTGTGTGTGTGTGTGTGTGTGTGTGTATATATATACACAAATGTATACAAATGTAGAAGCCAGTGTAGTTGTTAATGTTATAACAAAATGTATTATATGAAGATACATTGAAAAGTGGTGAAGTGGTCCTTTAAGTGGTCATATAGTAAAAATCATCACTGACCTTACAAGAAACTCCAGAAACACCACGTTGCTACAACATCCAACAAAGACCAGAATAATTGCAAAAACAGGAGACATGATTTGAAATTCAAAATGAATATGTTTTACGCCTTGAAGTGGATCCCTGATCAATTACATTCTGGCGAACAGAACCCCGGACGTTTTCACAAAATCTCCTCTAGTCTCAACAAACTCTGCTTTTTGTGTGTACGTATCTTGTACATAGAGTTATGGTGAGTATGGATCTTGTTATGCGGCGACGAGAGGCAGACAGTCTTCCTCGTTGGAGGAACATGGGAGTTGTAGTCCATACATCATCCCAAATCCGGTTTGTTTTGACATCTGAAATAGCTTGTTATTTTCAACACATCACGAAACCATTAATTGAGCTGCATTTGGATGAGAAAACTTGCAAGAACAACAACAACAACAACAACAACAATAATACATACCCAGTAGGCATACATACCTGAGATAAACACTATATCTGCGCAAAATCTGCGCAGTTGCGATTCACGAAGATGTTCAAATGCGTGAATGCGACGTACGTGCGTGGTTCCGGAAGACGTGGCGCCAGCCCAGTTTCTGGCTGCGATCATCATCGGCAGATAGTAGTTTTGTGTGCTAGTTCAACAAATATTTATTTTTTATTTTAAAGAGTCTTCTAGTGGTTTGCCAATTGCCCGCAGTCAAAATGATTTCTCTTACGGATTCACAAAGTAAGACGCATTTTATGGAAGTTCTGATTTGCTATTAGGCGTGCTAACTTTAGCATGAATGAATGAATTAGGACAGTGTTCTGGTGGTGGTGGGTCACTGTAGGGTTAATGCACTTGTAGTAGCTAAGCTTTGTGTTGTGACTTGTTTGTTCTAAAACTTATTTCAATCTACAGAAATCGGTATGGGATTGACGGGTTTCGGGGTGTTTTTCCTCTTCTTTGGGATGATGCTGTTTTTTGACACAGCTCTCCTGGCCATTGGAAATGTAAGTCTGTTCGTGATCTGATTATTACGACTGCGTAAATATGATTATCTGATTGTTTGTGTGCATCTTGTCTTCGTTTCACTTTCTTTGAACAGATCACTTTACTGTATGCCATCTCCTATTTGTGTTGTATCCAGTGCCAATTTGGAAACGCATATCATGATGTGTCATAGCCCCAATACGTTCCCTCAGTCCCTACGCAGCTACAGAATGATCGTAGGGACTGAGGGAACGTATTGGGGCTAGATGCTTCACATCTTATTCTGTGTATACCGTATGTATGTAGATCCTCTTTGTCGCAGGCCTGTCGTTTGTCATTGGACTGGAGCGGACCTTTAGATTCTTCTTCCAGAGACACAAAGCCAAAGCCACAGGCTTCTTCCTGGGAGGAGTGATTGTGGTTCTCATCGGCTGGCCCATCATTGGAGTGGTCTTGGAAATCTATGGGTTCTTCCTCTTATTTAGGTCAGCTCAGTTGCAAATGACTGTAATGAGTGCTGTTTCAGTATTGGCCAAACATTTGAGATTTTGACCTCACCTGTTTTCCCTCAACAGGGGATTCTTCCCAGTGGCTATCGGTTTCATCAGGCGGGTGCCTGTACTGGGGTCCTTGCTCAACTTACCAGGGATCAGCAGTGTAAGTATAACGATTGTTATGATTTAGAATCCACTGTACTTGCGATCCTAAAAGCTCTCCTCTATTAAAGGTGGTGGTGACTTGATTAGGTTGCATAACTGTAGTCCCAAGGTTTCCCAAAGGTTAGAGGGCATACACGTTTCCTGTTCATTTTCCCATATCCCTGTTTTATTGGTTTGACAGCGAATTTGAACCTGAAACACATGCCGTTATGAATTTCACAGCCTATGTATCTCTCTTGAGACACTGATTCATATACCAAGTCCATCAAGGTGTGTGTGTGTGTGGTGAATTCTATTATAACTCCCCCAATTCTGTGCATTCCCCATTGCACATCCACATTGTTGTTAATAGTTGGTGTGACTAAAATCTTTTTAATTATTTTAATATTATTGTTTATTTTATAAATTTTCATTACAGGTCCAGTATTCTTATTATCTCAGTTGGATATTGTTATGCTTTTGCACAGTTTTGTAGACCTTGTTACTCCAACATGTTGCTACTTATACCTGTACACCCCTCTTGATTCTTGAAGATAATAGTCAAACAAAATGAGGATAAATGCATATCATTGTATTGCATTAAAACTGCATCCATCACGGTTGTCTCATCAGTGAATGTGACAAGCTAATGCTAAAATATAATATCCTTTATTTGTGTAGCACTTTTTAAGTAGTCAAAGTGGTTGACAGAAGCACTATACTTACTGTGTATATTGTGGAAATTGCAGTTTGTGTTTAATTGTCATACTTCTTATTACCTTTCAGTTGGTAGACAAAGTTGGCGAGAGCAACAACATGGTATAACAATGAGCTGTAGCTGCAGGAGGCACAAATCGCCTACAAGTTACAACTGACTTTGGCCCTTACCAGCCAAAGCCAATAGTAAAGGTCAAGACTGTGAATCCAGGCCCTTTTCTTACATCATGGGTGGAAAGTATTCCTTTGGACATTTGACTGACATCATGAAGTTTCCTTTGTTAAAAGGAAATTGTTTCATCATTATCACTGCGATTTTTTTCATTTTAGGCCCAAAGTCGGCTTCCATTTTTTTCCATCATCCCCTACTCGTTATATCCACTGATTAAAAACAGACATGTTGGGACCAACCACTGGATACTTGGACGACTCGATGAGAGCAACCGGGAGCCTGATAAAACGTTTTTTCCTCAACTGGAAATGGAGTGTTACTGAAATTTTGTACAGCTGTTACATGAACCAGTTTCTGCTCCACGTGATCAAGATCAAAATGAGCTGCTGTGGAGATACACAGCAGACCTCTCTGATTGGTCTCACAACTCTACTTTATTTAAACATGAACTTTGTCAGAGAGACATTTTAATGGATGTAACTTTTGTAAATACATACTTGAAATAAAGTTTGATTTTTAATTTCTGCCTCAGTTGAGCATTTCATACTTTTCTTAACCACATGAACCCTGATGTGCTTATTTTTTGGTCATTGACCTTGGTGTTCCTATTTTGGGCATGTAATTTTAAACAAAATAGTGCAATTATTAGGGACACGGCCACATAGCGTTTGTTTGGTAGTATAGAGGGCACAAAGGCAAGGAAGGCCATCAAGTAATGATTTCTGCCTCACAGAAACAATATGCAATGTGGCCCTCTGGAATAAGTTTGGAAATAGTGGCCCTTTCCATGAAGTTTTCCACCCCTACTGGTTTAGAATGATGGGGCTCCTTTATTTAGTAGTGAAAACCTGTCTTTTTTTTTTTTTTAACTGCTTTAATTCCTGGGTATGTACAGATTATAATAAACCTAGTCTCTCGAGACAGACTGTTGACTCACACATCGCTAATGAGTTCCGAGATTGCACTAAACCAGACAACCAATCAGAAAAATCTGATACATGGGCAGGGCTTAGCATATCCGTATTCTTCAAAGATGTCATCAATCATGTGAATGCGATCAGTGATAGTAGGTACAAGATACTATCCATGCACAAATCATTTCAATTTGGAATGGCTGCCTCCAGCCTTATGAGTCAAACTAGCAAGGACTATACCAAGTTCATAATGTATAAGTTGACTTCAACCAGTGAAGATACAGACAAGTTGTGATCAAAAACCTTAACTGGGAACTTTCAACTTATAATACCGGTAGACTATCCAAAGTAAGACACCAGAGCCCTTGGTTTTGCACGTTTATTGCTACTTACTCACTTATTGCAGAAGTTACTGATGTTTCGACAAAGGTCTTCCTCGGAATAAAACTGTAGCACCAAAACCCTTTTATTCGAAACATGGCTGGACGTCACATTAATTTAATAGCAATGAACAATTAAACAGCATGTAACCTATTCAAGTGCCAACACTGGTTTATTAACAAATTTATTCATCAAATACATTCATTTCACATTTTGAAACCTGTGCAGGAGGATGCTAAACGCACACCAGTCTTAGTAGTGGTGCCAGCTCACAGCAGAAACAATCTAAAGGGTCTTAAAAAGACAAAAGAGTGGCCGCACACACTGATAGCCAAAGTGCCGATTATTTATTAGGATGCAGAGTAGGAACCAAGTTTCGGCAGGTACAACTGGCTTCTCCAGGGTATTACCCTGAAGAAGCCATAACCTGGGCATACCCTGAAGAAACCAGTTGTACCTGCCGAAACGTTGGTTCCTACATCCTACTCTGCATCCTAATAAATAATCGGCACTTTGGCTATCAGTGTGTGCGGCCACTCTTGTTTTTTTAAGACTTAACTCTTTAGACATTTTGAAACCTACCTAAGATTTATTGGATTAACAACCCACATACATAGGAATCTAGAGTGGTGGATAGACAGACAAGGTGCAAGCTGTATGCTATTTTGTGCCTTCTGCAAAGTAGGGTTAGGTATACAGTATAGGCCAGTCAATAGAAGCTAAAAAGGGAAGTGACCCAAAATAAATTGCAATATTTGTATATAGTTGTTCAAGATTCTTTATGATCCTTAGGGTCATCCAAATAACATTAAAAATTGATTATTACGTATATACATTGTAATCATGGTACATTCAGGGGTTGAATGTTGGGGTACCATTGAAAACCTATATAAGGCAAAAATGTCAGGCTAAAAACGGCCATAGCCACCTCATCACATTTGTGAAGACCGCTATGGCCGTTTTTCGTGCAAAACTAATGCTTGCAATTGATTCAGAATCATGAATAACCCCTAGTTTGACATGTCATATGCTACTTAAAGGGATTGTGACATTAAAAAAAAGGTTTTGGAATTGTTCTTTATTTTTTTAGGTTTTCTAATCTCAATTGCACCCAAAAAACATGAACTTTTAACATTCAGTAGATTTTCTGTGATCTGGGGTTTTCTGGCTCAAACAGGTGCTCTGATTTTCCTGCTGTTTGTGATGTAAGATCCTGCAAATCCCATATATGTCAATGGGATTTGCCAGCAGATGTCACTGTTTTGCCTTTTTTCATTGTAGCTCAAAAGGCTTCCAAACCCCAAAGAAAACTTCAGACCACAGAAAATCCACTGAATGTTCAAAGTTCAGGTTTTTTGGGTGTAATTGAGGTCATAAAACCTAAAAGAAAAAAGAAAAATAAATTAAAATGAATGTCATAAAACCTTTAAAGCATAATTTAATTTGGAATTATACAGGTTTTCAATGGTACCCTAACGTTCACCCTTGAATTTACCATGATCCAAAATTGATATAATAATCACATTTAATGTTATTTGGATGACCCTGAGGTTCATAAAAAAAACCTTGAATGATTACTATTGCAATTTCTTTTGGGTCAAATCCTAGATTGACTGGCCTAGTAGGTATGTTTCCCCCTACTGTTCAGTTAAACATCCGTCAGTTCCTTTTGGATGCCCCACAATGTGGCGGCGCTCTCCTGCAGTTGGGACACCTCGTCCTCTGTCAGAGTCACGTTGACAACGCTGGACACACCATTGCTGTTCAGCACGCAGGGCAGACTCAGATACACTTCATCTTCAATCCCATGCATTCCCTGTTGGTGAAAATAAACAGCTCGAGATCCACTAGCCTCGGAAACCCAGACGTTTTTGACCCACTGACTATGGCTACCCATAAGCAAAATAGGGCTGGGCAAAATACATTTTAGATCGCTTGGGATTTTTTAAATATCATGATATAGCATAACTGTGGTCTTTTCCAGGTTTTAAAGGCTGCCTTTTAGTAAAGTGATGACATTTTCTGACTCACCTTACCTGTTCTAGCCGTTCTATTATTTGCCTTTACCCAGTAATGGAGGCATTACTGATGATTACCAAACATTGAATCATGTGGATCGCGGGATCCACATGGGAACACAGAATGGCTCCAATGTAGATCTCACACTTCATGTGTCCAGGCTATTCCCAATAAAAAATCTCAGATCTTTGAGGGTGCTAGCCCCTCCAACATCTGGCGGCCAAGTCTATGGACATTTTTGTTTGTTTAGAGAACTAAGAAAGGAGAGAGGACATCACATTATCAGCCCCTCCCCTAACACAGCTGTGGGTGTGGATTAAGTTCAGGTGGATTACCACCCACCAGGCAAACCAGCCATACTTAATGAACTGGTGGGGGTGCCCACATAAAAACTACATTTTAACAAATACTGTACACTTTTTTGAAAAACTTCTTCCTCCTTATATAACAATAAGACCTGCTGATCATGTTTTAGGGTGGACAAAAATCATGGCACTCCATCTTTAAATGTCGACGTCAGGCTTAAATGGACAATGTTCGGGATATTCTTTCTGCTACACATTTGGCCATAGTTTGGTCCTCCCTGTGCAAAAGGCTTGTTTCTCATGTGTCCAGCCTATGACGACTGACGAGTCATCTATTACACCAGTCAGCTATGACGTATCTATGACATATGAATCCAAATGTGGGTAAGGCTTCAGACTTACAATATTCAATTATAATGTGGCCTACTGGCAGTGTGCGCAAGACATTTGGTGGTTTGCGACTGATCAGCAGTCACAAATAGTTTGCGTAAGTTACTCCAGAGACACACAGGGCTGTATTTTGCGTGTCTTAAGTACCAGGTCTTATTCCCTAACTTGAGTAAACTAAAGACCTGGAGGCGTGATCAATGCTCTTTTGGCTATTCTGAGTGGCCAAAGAGCATTGATCACAACCTCCAGGTCTTTAGTTTACTCAAGTTAGGGAATAAGACCTGGTACTTAAGATACGCAAAATACAGCCCACAGTCTCACAGACCCTCTTTTAAATGGCTCTGCCTCCTATAGAGCCACGCCGTAAAAATCGCATTGTGTGAATATTTTGTGAAAGCACCAATAGCTAACCTCACAATCACAATTATATTATCTATATCGATAGCCTTAGCTATGACAGTGTCGCTCACAGAAAATGTCTTGGTGAGCGACTTTAAGTACTGCTTTTCAAAAGGTTACGCACCCCATTTCTATTTGTATCTTTGCTAAATGGGGAATGAAAATAAGTTGATTTGCTCGGGTGTGTGTGTGTGTGTGTGTGTGTGTGTGTGTTTGGGGGAGTGCTCACCTGGACCATGCATGAGACAGGATGGATCCGGTTCATGTTCCTCATCAGGCTCTCTGTCAGGTCAGCCACACTCAGTCCAATGGCCCAGTTGGTATAGCCTTTCAGTTTGATGACCTCATAGGCACTGAAGTAAACCACCATCTCAATCATTTTAACTTCATGGACTCCAAGTTTGGTATGCATTGATTGTGCCAAGGACCCATAACTGTACAAATTGAGCCAATCTTGGTTCCATTTGTACAGGGTCAGAGTTACGCCTACAGACCAGGCTCTAAGGGTCCATTTGGATCCTAACTATCACTTGGGGACCCACTGGAACTACCTCAAGGACCCTTGGGTCTCCGAACCGCACTTTGAGAATCACTGATTCATACCAAAGTCTGAGTAATGTGCATAGTGTGGTATATTTCCCACTCAACCATCAACCATCGCCGCTACAAGACAAGGGTCACTTGATGCACAAAATATACATTAATAGCTTTATGATTAATTAAACACATTGTCTTCATACATAGGAATGGTTTGATAATATGTTATATGAACAATTATAATGGCTGAACTTTATTTGACACTTTTACACAATCCTAGGTGTATAAAATTAGGCTTTAGTGAATATTTCCCAACCTGTCCACCACCATTTTGTGTGTCTCCTTCCAGTTCTCAGTGTCGAGGTCAGTGCCGATGTCAGGGTTCAATGTCTGCAGGCTGACTCCGGCTACATTGGCTCCGCTCCACACAGGCACTGAAACACACAGGAACCTCTAACTCATCAACACTTCACATCATTGTGCATTATCCCAGTGGTTCTCAACATGTTCAGGCCGCAACCCCCCGATATAATCCTATTTGAACTGAGGACCACCCTGACAAGCACTTGGAACGTAGGAGTTGAGGCATTCAATGTGGTTAATTCTCCAGTCCACAGATAGAAAATATCAAGTTTCATCTTTTGTTACGATAATGTTAAGTCTAGTGTGGTCTTACCGCTGGTGTCTCCGTGCTCTCCCAGGATCCAGCCATTGAAGCTACTGGAGTGGATGCCCAGTTTGTCAGCCATCAGGAAGCGGAAGCGGGCTGAGTCCAGATTGGTGCCGCTGCCAATGATGCGGTGCTTTGGCAGACCACTCAGCTTCCAGGCGACATAGGTGAGAATATCAACTGCGGGGTAGGAAAGAATGTGAGCTGTATTATAGTCTATCTGCATCCCATAGGACAGGGTTCCCCAATAGGCGGCCCGCGGGCCATTTGCGGCCCACAGAGCGCCCCCTTGTGGCCCATGAAAGAATTTCTTTTTTTGAAGGGTCCCAGATATAAATGGCATTGAATGGGGGTCAGTAGCCTATGCATGTCAAACTGGGCATCCTTTTCAAATGGGGTCTTGCCCTGAAAATGAATTTTCAGGGCAAGACCTCGACCTCGCGCGTGCAGACTCGGCCCCCAGCCTGGTACGCTAGTCAAAATATGGCCCTTGAGGAAAATTAATTGGGGAACCTTTCAAGACCCTGATTGGGGAATGTTTTTAAGGAGGAGTGTAGATGTTTCCAATAGGCCGTTTCATTTTAAGATATTTTAATTACAAAGTTTTGTCATAATTTCTGTCAATGTAACTTTTACTTTTTGCTACCTTTCTTGGCCAGGTCTGCCTTGAAAAAGGGCTCAAATGGCTTTTCCCCGGTTAAATAAAGGTTACATGATACATCAACGGTACCTGGGTTGGACACGACAATGATGATGCAGTTAGGGCTGTGTGTGACTATTTGGGGGATGATGTGTTTAAAGATGTTAACGTTCCTCTGGACCAGGTTGAGTCGGCTCTCTCCCTCCTGCTGACGGGCTCCAGCTGTCACCACCACGATGCGGGAGTTAGCTGTAACAGAGTAGTCTGAAGAGAGGAGAGAAAGTGGAGTTGAACTGGTGCTGCAAGGTTATCTAGGAGGTGACAGATGTATGGAGACGAAGGAGTGAAGGAATACACGAGGGGGGTATACAGTTGTTCACTGTCATAGGTTGAATGTCAGACTTTTGTTCAAGTCTATTGTGCAGGAATTTAGCTGAACCATGCAGCTATTTTACTGACAGGATTCAAGCACCAATACAAGTTTCAGTTTTCAGTAGAAGATCAAGCAAAATGGCCACAAGATGAAGTATAATCAGTTTGGGGCCATCTTGATCTTTGTTGAGTGTGTTAACAGTTATAAACTTATATATACCATAACCTGAAGCAGGCAACCTGCTTGCCGAAACGTTGGTTCATTAAAAGGTTTATAGCATCGTGACTACGAGCTGTGCGGCCTCTTTTCTTATGTTAACAGTTATAAACTTGCCTTTGTCTGCAACGATCGTGGGGGTCTTCAAGAAGAGGCTTCCATGCTGCAGGTCCATCATCTCTCCTTTCAGTTTGTCTTCCATCACATCTACCAGGGCCAGCTCATCCGCCAGTTCCTGCATACACACCACAGGACATCTTAAATGTAAATATACTGGGCTCAATCACATCACATTATAATCTCCCTATGGACACAATTATAGAGGTAAAAAGGACAGACCACTTCACAGCTCACTGATGTCCTTTTACCAGAATACCTACACAATGAAGTTCAAATCATTATTGTTTCTGCAGTGTGGCAATGAGGCTTTGGGATAAATGAACAAAGCTGCACCTACCTAACCTCTATAGAGGGTATGCGCTTGCATAAAGTGAGTGGCAAAGTGAGTTTAATGTTGTCTAACATTGTTTAATGCAATTAGATAGGACTTTCGTGTTTGGATGTATGGGCTGTCAAGGCCACTCAGTAGGCGTTCCCGCATTACATCTGGGTATGATGATGTCACGCCCATACCCTATATATTCATGGTTATTACTGCACATTTCACAGAGCAGTACTATTACAACTTTCTACTGATACTACCACATTAATCTAAATTAAGTTGTGTTGAACTACAGAACGAGGTGAGTGTGTACCTGCCATTCTAACCACACCAACAAGGAGAGTGGCATTGGAGAATGATGTTGATATGTTGCTGATGATGACGATGTTGAAACAAGCACTTTATATCCTAGAACTTTTTCCGAATGTAGCCTTTTTTATCTTTGACTATACTTGCACGAGATGCGCCCAGACCTGTTTATGCTATGGTGTCTCATGTCTGTTGTTGTCCTGTATTGTTTGTATGTTTTAAACCACTACTCTTGCTGTAAACCTAATTGCACTTCTGGGACACTAATAAAGACCTTGAACCTTGAACCTTGGCAGCATAATACCCATACAGACCCTCAGACAAGGTAATCTGTTGTCAGCCTGGAAATGACACAGTAATATCCGGCATATAAAAACTGACTACAATTTGAGTTAGACACACCAGATTTTACCTGGTGCCCTTCCTGTGACACTAGGGAGGCTAATAGGGGGGACTCTTACCCTGAGCAGGATGCTGACAGCACAGGCCATGCCCACCTGGCCAACCCCCACCACTGTCACCTTGTTCCTGGGGGGTTCAACTTCACCACTGAACAGTGGGGTGAGCAGCTGCTGCAGAATTGAGGCCATTTTCAGTGCTAGAGTGAGAGGACAGTGAGTGAGCAAAGGGTGGCAGCCACAGAGGGAGAGATAAAAGACAAAATGTTGGTGCCAGACAAGTCCTCAGACAAGTGTTGGATGTCACACAATCACAGCCGGGACATGCTGTGCTACTCTCTACTTTATAAAAGTTCATAAATACTGCATTCAGGACATAGGCCTGTAGCCTTCTCCTGTAGCTCTCTGGAGGACAGACGCATTTCTAGGGATTAGAGATTAAAGTTGACATGATTCATTTAACACTAATGGAGCTGTGAGTGACTCCTTTCTGACATAGGAATCCATTATTTATCCAAGAAAACAGGCTCGTCTCAGACTTTACCCTCCTGCAGAGTTCACCCCAAAAAGAGAGAGCTATGCCTCACAACAAACAACAAACATGGTATACTTGCATTGTTGAGTGAAGCTCCGAGCTGCAAGGTATATATACCAAAATATAATCAGCATGGTAAGCTAAAAGGAGACCTAAGGTGCGTTGGCAGAGGTCAGTAAACCCAGCATCCGCAAAGCCTCACAGGCTCACTGTTAGCAGTGCAATACAGTCCGTCAGCTGCTGTGCACAGAGCGCATGTGACTCAGCCCAGACTGGTGTGTTGCGTGATGCACACAGGGTTATGCTCATCTTCTCCATTACCCTTCCTGCCCAAATGGAGGGTCACCCTAATTGGACAGCAACCTTGACTGCCTGCAGACTGTTAGGAGTTAACAGTAATCCCTTAACCCAGTCGCCATCTGCTAGTCTAATCAACGTGTCTCTCTCTAATATCTTGTGACACTATATGTACAGTATGTAGGTGAAGGGATTTATTAAACAAGATAATTGTCTCAAAGGAGTAGAATGGCCGACTTGGCTGTTAGACTCACTTTGTCTGAGTCTAACTTAAATAGAGCTCGGTGTGACTACACACCTGCATTAATCAATGCACATTGCACATAGGATAAATCAGTCATCCACACGCATTCAGACAAGGACAGCCTCTGTGATGACTCGGTTTTGTTTTACACATTTCCTTGTGGGTATTATATTATACACAAGGCATGGCAGCCGGTAGCCGCATCAGGAAATAAAATAGATCTTTTGGCCCGAAAACCTTTGGCTGTTGTCTGTCCTGCAATCAAACCTGTTAGTTTCACAGCGCCAAACTTTACAGTAAACAGTACATAAACAATATCACGTAATACACAGAACCATTCAATATCATGCGTTACTCAATACGGGACAGCGCAGTAGACAATAAATGGTGGCTAGTGTTTGGTGCACAAGGGTACATTAGAACTACGCCTATTGTAACGTAGTGGGTACTTAGTTACAACTTGTGCACTAATGATGATGCACTATTAATCAGTAGCATAATCGGAATTGGCCATATCGGTATGTTCTCAAAATACAGATTTTATCGTTTTTTACCAGCAAATAAAAAAGAATATTAATTTGTGTACTAATCTCATTCAGTAGGCAGTTGTGAAAACAGACACTTTGAAGAGAGTATAGGCTATTTATTGATTGATTGAATACTTTATTAACAGGCTTTGGGCCAAGCCCCTAGGGCCTAGGCTTGTTTCAATTGTGGTCCTCTGTATAATATCGGAATCAGTCAGAATCGGTATTGGCAGATATGACAAATAATCGGAGATCGGTCATAATTTCATAATCGTGCACCCCTACTAAATATCACTGTGCATCACACATGGTTAAAACACGATACCCCATGCATGTATTAACGCAAACACTTTACTACGAATAGCAGCCACAATTTAAACTAAAGGCTGCTTATGCCTCATTGAACCAATCAAGGAAGACTTATTCTGCCTTCTACATCTTAGGCTACCTAGTAGTAACTCAGTCTTGTGTAAGAACATACAGTATGGTCAAACCTAATGCAGTAGCTAGATACTCAAAAATTAACTAGCAGTTACCAAGCCCTAAGTATAAACTTTACACTTCAACTAAAGTAAGAACAGCTGGTGCAACCCTAGCCACTTGTTTAGTGCTCTAATAGAGCTGGGGATAAATTATAATTTGTATCAGTTTCTTATTAGTACCAGCTGGTGGCAGAGTTGGTACTCACACCATACAGGAAGTATGGCAGATAAGAGGCTATCTTCTGATTATCCCTGCATGGATAATGCGACTAAAGATGGCAAGGATATACAGTAGACACTGTTGTTGCTATTGAATCATTTCTTGTATATATGGAACCGTGATAAATTAAAGAAAGAAAAACATCCCAACATGTCTAAGGCGTTTAAGATTAACAATGCTTTTAACTAAAAAATGATTTTGAAATAATGGCTATACAAGGTTTCTGCCCAACAGCGACGATAACATATCTATAGATCACATCACACTGAAGTTCTCTTGCGAGGGTCTAAGAATTTCCAATACAAATATAACACCATTGTCACATTTCTGTTCTAAATATTGTCCTTTCCCTTTCACCAACGGTATAGTGAATCTTACCCTTGGTGTGCTGTATCAGGTCCTCTCTTAGCCGGCTATGCTTGTCTGGCTGCTACTGACGACTGGATTTAATTGACTAAGCCATTTCATCCCCTACAAGGACTCAAATCTGTCACTCATGACACCTCAGGTAGCACAATGCTCACTCGTTCCCTTGTGGAGAAAGAGAAAACTTTAATGTCACTGCAAAAGACCACAAAATTTTGTTTATAAATTCTCTTTTATTTCAACATTGACCTACAATCCGGTGGCAACACCTGCTTGCCTACAGTTCACTTTTATAGACCTCCAAAGAGGGGAGGGAAACCGGGATTCCTTGTTTAAATGTTTTCACAAGTCTGACAAGAAGCCCAGTGCAGGTGGGCGTCCGGACAGCTTGAGGCTGTAACAGGCAGAAGACTCGTGCACTGCAGTGCTGGGTACAAGGCTGGGGTGTTAAGGCTAATTTTGTGCGGGGGTTTTAAGGCTGCTCGTGTTATTCCGTCAGTCCCAGCTTCTTCTTCAGGGATTCTGGCATCTCCGGGGGAGGGGGGCGAGGCAGACGGAAGTACACTTTAACAGAATCGTAGATGAACCACTGAAGGGCGGTCAGGGTGCCGATCATTATGATACGAGCCACCAGACCCTTCCACACACCTGGGATGGGGGACATAACGGACAAGGGTTTACATTCAGCCAGTCATCAGGTGGTACAAATACAGTAAAACAGAAAAGAATACTATTGAGAATTGGGTCTGAGATGATGCATCATGGGGGTGTAAAACTGCAAGCTAGGTCACATACTATAGGATTATTCATGCAACTAATATCACATACTGTATAACATTTGAAACTATGACATTTTTAATATTTCTTCATACTTAGCCATACATCCATAAGTTCTTCTAATAGCTAAGGATTGATAAAATTGATTTCCAGACATGCACAAAGTAACATCATGCAATGATTTTTGGCTGAGCTGTCCGCTCCCCAGACTGTCTACACTGGTTGTGGTCCAGTTAAGGGCCAGTGCAGCTCTGTGGTCTGAGGAGCAGGTGGACTGTTCTCACACGCCAATGACTCAAGCACCTCCAACTGTACAGCCTAGAAAGCTGCTGGGGGTCTCAGAGCTGCTGCAACACTCTGGGACAGAGATCAGCAGCAGCCCAGGAGCACCCCCCAGAGGTGGATCTAAGGAACGTGTTTCATTCTGGTGTTTTTTTGCAAGCCATTGCTCGTGTGATGTCAGGCTCACAGAGGACCACTCTTACTCACCCATGGGTCCCAGCTTCTTGAGCACCTGGACAGCTGTGCTGCCACTCTCCTTGTTGAGCACAGACACCACAGAGTCAGCGGGATGCGACACGATGGCACAGAACACGCCGGCTGCATTGGGGTGCAGAGAGGAAACACGGGTCAGTCAGGAATAAGCTTAGCATACAATCCTGATCAAGCTTCAGGACGACATAGAACGTTTCTGAACAGAACCTGGTATGCTAGCAGCTAGCCCATAAAAAGTTAATGCATTAAAAAGAGGGGGGAAAGCCTTAATTGTGGGATTCACAATCAGATTTTATATTTCAGATTAGAATGCGAGACTAAATAAACAATGCTTTCATATTTCTGGTTCTATAAAAAATAAATCACATTACAGCTGTATTTTCCAGACTACAACACAGGACTAATTTGAATTAATAAAAAGTGATTTTAACTAATATGTATGGTCGAATAAGTTTATACAATTGAATAAAGCTAGAAATCTGCAGTGGTTGGAGGTAGTGCTGCCAACGAATATTCTATATCCGAATATATTTTCGAATCAATTTTTTTTAAGAATAACCAAATATATAAAATTAAGGTTCAAATTAAAAATAATAACTAAAAAATATTTTTTATTATTAGTTTTCGCGAGACGGGTAAGCAACGCGTTGTGACTTGTGAGCTTGTAGATTAGTTATATTTGCCACGCGACACGCCGACACACATTAAAGAATAAATCAGCTGCCTCGTACTCTTCCTAAACGCAGACTACGCAGCGCAGCCTGCGTAGTGAGCACAGGGCGGGCGGGGCCGCGGGAGCCTTTTACGTTCTTTGCGCAGTGGGTGTACGCTGCTCAGAAGGGTGAAATCTTCGGTCAACACCGTATCTAGTGATCAGAATCTCTGACAGGCTTTGCTTCGGTGTTGTTTCGGACAGACGGGAGAGTATATTTTTAGACAACACACAGATCTATCACTCATCAATCTTCAATCATGAAGCGACTTTATCCTTCAGGAAATTATAAAAAGATAAATAAAATGCGTAAGGATGAAATGTGGTGCCGGGTCCGGCAGCAGCAGCAATGCAGTGTTCTGTTCTGTGAATTAATACTGCCTCCGTGCCTCGGTTTGATATGGCTGGCTTGTATATGGGATTTTCCCTAAATTTGGCTGGTGCGGCTTATATTCAGGTGCGGCTTATAGTCCGGAAATTACGGTAAATATAATTAATAAATCCGAATGGCTCGAATTGAAATCCGAAAGGGTCGAATTGCTCGAATCCACGTGGGTTTTTAAAACGAATATCCGAATGTAATTGTTGGACAATTCCGGCAGCACTAGTTGGAGGTGGTCTCCCTCCATTTACAATTGTAGACCCTGGTGTCGAGCAGGAATAGTTATTTGAAGCAGATAGGGCACTTGATTGGACACTAGAGCCAAATTGATAGCAGTTCGGACATCGTTGCAATTACCCCTCTCCATCGAGAGAGGATGACGTATGGACTGAACTGTAGCTTTAACAAGCTGCGGTACTGTCGATGTCTAACTCACCGATGTAACCAGCCACGAAGGTCACCACTAGCTGCTCCGACTTGGTGCACTCGCTGCGAGGCTTGGGCACAGCGTATTTATAGAGCACCTCCACGGTCCTCTCAAAGCAGGCAAACTTCATCATCGTGTATGGAATCTGCCTACACCACAACGGGACCACACCTTTGTAGAACCTGCAGCAAGATGAAACGTAGACACTTGAATCCTGTATACTTTGTTTGATATCTCTATAATAATTTTGAGTTGTAGTCTTGTTTACATTTGCGCTGTGGCAGCGCTTCAATACGTCATCAGTCTCACGTTGATCCCGCCTCTAGCGGCCTCATACAGCTGCATATCGCTCCGGCCAGAATTGGACCGGAGTACATCATCTCTGCCTGAGTTCCCAGACTCTCCCTGCTGGCAGAACGTAAATGTTGTCCAGCAGGGGGAGTGGTTTCACTACACAAAATCTCTGTGCTGGAAATGGTAGATCCCGGCTACTGCCATTCATGCAGAATGCTCACCTATTATGACATGCCCAGGGAGGGACACTAGAGTTCAAGTGGATAAAACTGAACAGAATGATTTGAATGAAAAAATTACAATTTCACTTGAATCGACAGTTATAAAGTATAAATGATGTCCGCTCCCCAGACTGTCTACACTGGTTGTGGTCCAGTGAAGGGACAGTGCAGCTCTGTGGTCTGAGGAGCAGGTGGACTGTTCTCACATGCCAATGACTCAAGCACCTCCAACTGTACAGCCTAGAAAGCTGCTGGGAGTCTCCGAGCTGCTGCAAGAGCAGAAGCACAGGATGTCCCCCCAGAGGTGGATCTAAGGAGCATGTTTTCTCTGAAATCGTTTCAATTAAGGTGTGCATAATTTCAAAGTTTTCCGCTTTTATCACCCCCATTTTGCAGAGGTTAAACTATATCAATGACGTGAAATCGCAGCAAGCAAATTCAACACAATACTCACGCCCAGAGCCCCTCCTCAGCATGCATCTTGGGTGCACACTCTCGCAGGTTGTTGGCGTAACCAGGCTTGGTCTGGATGCGCACTTTACATGCCTCCATGGGGGACAGGGCAATGTCCGCAAAGAACTCTGCACTGGCAGACGCAGCCAGGTAGACAGATGTCCTCCACAGGTAGGCATTTTCCTGTTTAGTTACAGGGGGCATTGGGGCTAAATATATATATTTTTTACAAAGTTTTATAGCGATTTATTTTTTTATTATTTACTATAGTCCTACTAGACCAAGAAATTACATCTGGGCACAAAAGATCACGAGATCTACTGAATGTGTCAAACTGACATATTGAGCCTATGACACACCGTATGGAAGCCCCCCAGTAGGCCTCTTTCACTAGATCCTACTGGATAGGTCCTTTAATCAATTTAAAAAAATGTTTTTGAAGGGAAAAGGCTCTAAATAAGATAGAGTAAAATATTTAGCAACTCAATGAGTTATCATCTACACAGATCCTGTCCTGAAGCCTAAATAACTTTACAGTTGTATGATCGCATCACTCACTATTTTCAGTGAGTATTACAGAGCTACCAACCTGCACACATTGTGTACCAACCACGCAATTCTAGGTGTCTATACGCCTAGAAGTGCGTGGTTGGTACACAAAATGTGTGCAGGTTGGTAGCTCTGGTATTACCGTTGTACGATTATTATTTAGGTTAAAATCAACAATGAGCAATGCTTACCTCTCCCAGAAGGTCACTGTAGACTTGCTTAAAGACCTCATAAAAGCCAAACTTGCAGAGGCCCTGCATGGAGTATCCAATGAAGGTGGGAGCCCAGCCCTTTGCCAGCCCACGAACACCATCCTCTTTCACTGTAATTCTGAACCCTTTGAAGATGTTCTGGTACTTCTCAGGGTCAACCTAAGACAAAATAAATATAGGATGATGCGACACGAGTGCTTATGATTGAGGTGAAAATGCCACAAAGACAAAATACATCCATTTGATCCAGCACTTCATGCGAATTAGTGATGGTGTTCATTTCAGTAATACGTGGGCTAACAAGACACCATCCATTTACCACGTTGCATGCAGATTTTATTATATATATATATATATATATTCACACACATATACATATACACACACACACACACAAGCTAAACAGGTGGGCAGTGAACGGGCCTACCCAGGAATTATGCAAGTTGTGTATCCCTTTATTTGAAATACAAGCTGTTTTAATACATCACCTTCAAACAAAACATGCAACGGAGAGCTAAAATACAGACCTGCAGTCGGCACTTGACCAGATCAAGGGGTACAACTGCTGTATGTGTGATTCCGCAGCTGAGAATGCCCCCGAAGCCGCAAAAGGCATAGTATTTAGCAGAACCAAAGTCACAGCTCACATCAGAGTCTGTAGTGAACACAAACACCATGCTGTCATTTTACAGTACAGATACATGTACTATACATACAGTACACATATACAGATAAATGTGCGTACACATTATAAATGTACACATACTGTATATTTTTAAGAAGTCCCATGCACTCAGCAGCACCTAACAAAGGCAACTCACACATTATTATATTTTAGTTATTGCGACTATAGGTCACAGATTACTATGAAAACTTGCAAAACATGTCCGTCAGTCGTATGACTCGTATCACACCTCCATATATGGTTATCAGTCCATCACGCCTTGTGACATCACGCCTCGTGTCATCACGTCTACATATATGTAGATCACAACACCACTGACCTCATCAAACCCTGGATGGCCATACATAGACTGGATCATCACCTAGATCTGCATATATGGAGCAGGCCAGCAACTCTACATCTGACCTCAAACACTTAGATCTCTATATATGGAGTTGAATGTTCTGACATTCCATATGTTGATCCTACCCCACCCGTCCTTCCTCTTCAATGTCTCCCTTTTGACAGGCGGATGCGTGCATGCGACCTCGCCATTTAGGGTGAGGTCGCTTCTCGCCCTCAGGGTGTCTTACTAGTTGTTTATACTATTATGAACTTTACACTTGTATACCTAGGATGTATTATGTAACCAACAATAAAATATTGAATCCGTTAGCCTGCATTATTCATCACAATGTTGTTAAGCATGAAACCTGAAGTTTAATTTTAACAAATTAAATACCCAGTTCATGCAAAGTATACCACTGATCAGGTCTAGAAATTAATATGGAATGGCAATTAATGGAAGAGGCTAATTGATGGGGTTGTTGTGTTAGGCATACCTCGCTCTCAAAAGAAAAACATAAGGTTAACTCACATATTGCGTTTTATTATCCATCCATGTTGTTAGGGGTATCACCATAATTGAAAATAAAGTTGAAATGATGTCCGCTCCCCAGACTGTCTACACTGGATGTGGTCCAGTGAAGGGCCAGTGCAGCTCTGTGGTCTGAGGAGCAGGTGGACTGTTCTCACATGCCAATGACTCAAGCACCTCCAACTGTACAGCCTAGAAAGCTGCTGGGGGTCTCCGCGCTGCTGCAACAGCAGTAGCACAGGATGTCCCCCCAGAGGTGGATCTAAGGAGCATGTTCTCTGAAATAGTTTCAATTAAGGTGTGCATAATTCTTCCGCTTTTATCACCCGCATTTTGCAGAGGTTAAACTATATCAATGACATGAAATCGCAGCAAGCAAATTCAACACAATACTCACGCCCAGAGCCCCTCCTGTGTGCATAATTTCAGAGTTTTCCCGCTTTTTTCACCCCCATTTTGCAGAGGTTAAACTATATCAATGACTTTACACTTGTATACCTGGGATGTATTATGTAACCAACAATACAACATTGAATCCGTTAGCCTGCATTACTCATCACAATCTTGTTAAGCATGAAACCTGAAGTTTAATTGTATGCAAAGTGTACCACTAATCAGGTGTAGAAATGAATATGGAATTGTAATGAATGGAATAGAGGATAATTGATGGGGTTGTTGTGTTAGGCATACCTCTCTCTCTCTCTCTCTCTCTCAAAAGAAAACATTATGGTTATCTCACATATTACATTTTATTATCCATCCATGACGTTAGCGGTATCAACGTAATGGGTTAAGAATATCAGTAGCTTTTAAATGTAATCCAAGTCACTAGTATGGCGAGGTCAAATTGCAATCAAAAACAAAGATATTCATGCCACCTCGGCTTTAGGTCACAGACCTGTCACCTGAATCCCAGGTACTGCAGTTTGTGGTACACATACCGGATACAAAGTCACAACCATCTCTTTCTAACTGAAAAATAGTGTGGGATGGGGGAATCAATCTGTCAGATTAGGCTTCAGGACACCAATCTCTTCCTGCTGAAATGCTAAATCAAAGGTTAAAAGAACATCGACACCAGCTTCACATGACACCACTCTGCTGCTGACGTTGTCCACTTTTGACAGGATAAGGAGATAATTATTACCGGCCACTGCAGCAGCTGCCAGCCTCCGTCCTCCGCCAGGTACAGTGCGGCTTGGTTCTTCTAGCTCATGGACTTTTTGTAGTGTGAACTGTGGGGCACTGAATGGGTTGGCCCGGGCACGGTGCAACAGCGCAGTCGGATACATGGTGTCCTGGGCTGGATAAGCTGTAGTACAAAAGGAGATTGTGTGAGAAAGTGTTAAAGGTTTTATGACATTCATTTTCATTTATTTTTCTTTTAGGTTTTATGACCTCAATTACACCCAATAAACCTGAACTTTGAACATTCAGTGGATTTTCTGTGGTCTGAAGTTTTCTTTGGGGTTTGGAAGCCTTTTAAACTACAATGAAAACAGGCAACACAGTGAAAACAGTGACATCTGCTGGCAAATCCCATTGATGGGATTTGCAGGGTCTTACATCACTTACTGGCAAATCAGAGCACCTGTTTGAGCCAGAAAACCCCAGATCACAGAAAATCTACTAAATGTTAAAAGTTCATGTTTTTTGGGTGCAATTGAGATTAGAAAACCTAAAACAAATAAGAACTATTCCAAAACCTTTTTTTTAATGTCACAATCCCTTTAAGATCAACTAAAGATCGACTAAAATTCCCTCCAGCATCTACAACAGCACATCGACTGGCTTGTTGAAGCAATGCTAATAATAACCCAACAGTGTTGGGCAATGGGCTTGCTAAGATACTATTCTCTTTATTAAAGAAAAGGAACTAGCTAAGCTACTAGCCTAGTTACTCTTGTAGCTTAGGTATTTTGTACCTAGTGGTGTTTGACATTGAGTCATTGAGTGATTGAATAAAACATTATGTTGTGTAAAAACTGAAATTTAGGGAGGATTCCATCTCCTTCGGTGTGACTGCAACTTGTTCCTGTTCCTATCAAATGGCCACCAACGTTATCAAAAAAAGTCAACCAAAGAACAAGAGTCCTATACAGGATCTCCTCACTGGTCGACAAAAACACCTTGAAGACCCTAACAGGAGCCCTCGTACAAGGTTTCTTCGACTATGCATGCACCTCAAAAGGCCCTTAAAACAAGGCTCCAGACTTCCTCACTCCCCAAATCCACCTCAACCCTGCCCACTTTGACAGGCTGAAATGGCTTTGGGTTGACGACAGAGTACAGCATCTTGCAATGGGTCTGGTCCACAAGATTTGCTACAACACCAAGATACCCATGTACACGTCTAGATACTTCCTTAATGTCAATGAAGTCCACACCCACATGTCATTAAGACATGCATGTGAATTCCTTGACTCTCAAAGGGCACCTACAGACAGCTGCAATTCGAAACTGGTCCCCGTAAAATCGGAATCCCCCACACACCCCTTTTTCCCCTCACTGTATATGAATTTCCCTTTTTACTGCCTTTTATGATTTCCTGTTTTTGAGTGTATATTTGTACGTCTCTAATGTTCTGATGAATTGAAAATGGTAGACCCTATTGTAAACAAGTGTAATGCTTTATAGTATCGTCCACAGTTTTTGTATCGAGTTGTGCTTGACATTTACTGTAATTCTGCAAACTGTTAATAAATACTTCAATGAACAAAGCCTACGTATGTGCCACTGAAAATGTAGCAGACTTATTTGGTCAAACTACTCCCAAATCTACAAAAAGCTATGTTATTTCAGTACATATACATTTTAACTTTATCTTCCATCTTTTCTTATACTTACCGGTAGTTTTTTATTACAGCACATCCGGCATAATTTGAATCCTTGTTATAGCTATAGTTGTTAGCCCACCAACATTTCGCTTCTCATTAGCCTAGCCTAAAATTTACTCTCGTAGATGTATTTATAGATTCTGACATTCTGACAGAATCGATAAATACATCTACGAGTCTACATTTTAGGCTAATTGTAGCCTACCTGTATGAATGAGTGAGAAATAAGCCCAATTTCGAATTTTTTACTCATTCGTGAGTCTACCCACAAGCTACTGGGAAATGTAGTCAAGCTAATAGTTGCAAAACTTCTACCAAGAAAATATTGTGTCCAATATATACGGTAGTATCTAGTATGTAAATAATATGCGTGTCGTGTGTATGCGGTGTCGGGTAGGACAATTACTGATTGTTAAATAGTGCTACCTAAGTGCAGCTAGTAATAATGCATCTTGCCTGACCGGCAATGCGGGAGAGACTTGGGTTCGAATCCTGAGTAGGCCATGCAGTAAAAAGTTGTGCATTGCAGCTTTAACTGCCAGCACTGCTTGCCCATAGATATACGTCTATGTGCTTGCCAAGCACGTTTCTCTGGAAGCCTGCGTAGTTACTACCCCGAGGCAACACTACTAGTAGTAGGCTACTATTCTCAAATATTTAAAAACAGTCGAGTAACTTATTCAACAGAAACGACGCTTTTATTCCGGTCTAGCATAAATAATGCCACTATCTGTACTTAGATTAGTATATATACATACTTACTCTTAAGACTTTGCTGTAACAATATGGCGCTGCCGCTAGTGTGGGCCTCCGCCTGGGTAAAAAAAGAGTGAGTGACGTCCGACTGCAAGGATCCGGTCTAGACGAGCCTACGAAAGTTGTCTCGTTTCGCGTTATTGCCTCGCACGCTGCTTTTCTCCACTTTTCCACAAGCCTCCAGTGCCTAAACCCCGCCCGTCAGAACTACCGCGGAGTTACACGCCTAAAATACTGTCGAAAACTAATACGTCACAGACACAAAAATAGAGAAAGGCGTGATTTCAATTTTCAATCTTAAAAGTAAAAAAATAAAAAATTGAAATCTTCAAAATGCACGTGTCAATTAAGTATATAAAATATGAATGCCAGGATATTTTCAGCAATGCCCTGGAGATAAACATTATTCCTTCCTGTATACATTTCCATGTCCTGCTGGTCAGTCAGATGCATACATATTTGATATTTCATATCACATAATCTTCATGTAGGATCCAATATTTCCTTTAATTGACTCAAATTATTTAAGATATTTTACCAGTCTTGATCCAGTGCACTGATATTGAAATCTTTCCTTTATTATTTTGGTTTATTATTATTTTTTACAAAGCTTCAATGAGTATGAGTGTTAGAGTGTTAGATTTAAGACACAGTAGAAATATTACGGTTAATGATTTATCTTATTTAATGTTGGAAACTGAAAATGTCTAATTGTATTCTCTGCAGCTGTTTGGTCTTGTGGCCATAAGGACTCTGTCATTGTTTGCTTGTTACCAATCTAAGTGCCCTTATTTTATTATACTGTATTTATATATATGTATGTATTGTATGTTTTTGTTTTGTTTTTCATTTTAAGTAATTGTATTGTCTGTATTATGTATTGTTTTGTTGTATTGTCCGTTTGTCAAAAAAAAATGAAAAATGCAATAAATATATTGTTTTAAAAAAAAAGACACAGTAGCAAGACATTTGGCAAAAAAAACAAATTTATTTCATGATACACGTCACATAATACATTATAAATAAAAACAGATTCAAAATCCTTACCCACATAATCCACCATTTCTGTCCTTTAGAGAGCTGCCTGATAAAAACCAATTGTTTTAAGTAAACAATGTTTTTTTTAATTACAATACACTTGTATATTTTCGTATTGCATTTACATTATACATAAAGCTGCAATCGATAACGGTGGGGTCTGCAACCACCAAGCTCGTTTGAGCAGAGGTTAAACTGCAATTTGACTTTTTATAGTTTATACCTCTTGTCTGAGGAACTGTAACAAACATATTTTACTCTAGGCCTACCCATAAGATGTAATAATAAACATCTCACCAACCAGTAGTTGCCCTACTTGACCACAGGATAAACTTGTGGCAATAAAAGAGCATGTAGATCGACTATAACTACTGCATGTGCTAGTTATATTGTATTAGCATACTCTGCCATGCATTTTGGCCAAAATAATGTAGTCGCAAATAACATTATGGATTGCAGCTTTAGGATGTGCTATAAAAAGTTCAACATGTCACATTAGAAAAATACCAAATACCAGAAACTAAAATGTTCCACCACATTTTCCACATCAATGCCACTGCCCCATTCACAGTAGCCTAGAATTTAAACACTGTAATTTGCAGGCAGAAATACTAATCAATAATAATTTAAATCAAATCATTAGAATAGATCAGTGGAGTTTCAGTCACACAGTAAAATCTTGTGTTAATTCAGCCATTTGTAACTCTTGAGTACAAAAATTTAACCAAATTGACCTGAAATAGTCCATTTGGTTACATTTGTACACACTGAATTAAATTAACATAATGATTTTACACTATGTCCTTCATGGGTCTACATTATAAATCATGATTCAATATAAACGCAGTAAGTGTGCAGGGCTATGTGGGTGCACTTTAACAGCCAGTCCTATAGAGGAGACTGAAGGATCACAAATCTTAAACACAGCAAAAAATATATATAAATTCCGCAGCAGTTTATTCAATGCAAGCCAGCTGTTATAGCGTATGCTTATCCCAGCAGGCATAAGAAACTTCATTTATTTTATTGAGCACAACAGTGACTACTAGCAACTGAGCAAAAATCTTTTTTAATGTATTATTTTTTACCTCAGCAACAAGCTTGGCTGATTTTCCTCATACAGTGATGCAACCTTATTTCACCAGGTGTCTCCTCCCAGTACGGATCACATTAGTTTAGAGGGGAATTGACCTGAGCATCATAAAAAATAAATGAGACACTATCTAGCTCTATATGACTACAGTGTAGACTTAAAGACGTCGTTTAGTAGTAGCATTTCATTGTGCTTCGGAATGGGAGGGCCGGGGCACTAAGTGCTGACAGTGTCCAGGCACTTCACCTGAAAACACCTGGCACCTTTAAAAACTATATCCACCAATAACTACAACCATGCATGGATAACTGTCCTCTCCATTCTGCACTGACATCTACGTAGAAGAATACAAATTCACAAAAAAGGACAAAACAAGTCACACAGATTGAATATGACAAAAACTAGTCTTAGTCTTGGACTGCCACAGGACAGAAGCTGCTATTAGAACAAACCTCCCTCTTGTTGTGGGAAGAAAAGTGGAGCAAGTGGGTGTTGGGGGTCTACAATGTGACCCAACTGAAATTGTGTCCTTGATTCAACCAATGTATAAAAAGAATAGGCGTTCGCACATTGCTGTTTAGGTTAAGGTCTATTGTGGCAGATGGCAGGGTGTGGCGCAGGCTGGGTAGACAGGGGTCCTTACTTGTCAGTGACCTGTGCGACACCGTTGCCACTGATGCCAAGGTAGGTGGCTGTACTGTCAACCACTCCCTGGAGGGGGGTGAGCACATTCTCCAGGAGGCTCTTGAGAGCATCAACGTGCTCAGCACTCACATTTTCATAGGCGTAGAAGAGTGAACCTGCGACTACAACCGTGAGCAGCAGCCTGAGTAGCATAGACAGAACGCCCTGTCGAACTGGTGCCTTGCTGGGAGGGGCTGTACTGCTGTAGACACGGGAGACAGACTCCGAAAAGGAGCGGCTCTCTGTGCAGACGCTGCGCTTCAGGAGGGACTCGTCCAGCCAATACTCGCTTGGTTTCAGTGGTCGCCCGGCTGCCCCTCGTATTGGCCTCCTGCAGCTGGCACTGCTCACGGAAGAAGATGACACACATGGGAAGATGTCACAGCTAAATCAATGCAAAAAGTATCACGCAGTACAAAATTTAATCATACTGTAGTCACATTAAAATAATTACATATAAATAACTATCATCAGTGAGTCCCATTTAAAAAGTTACCTGATGCCTGTTGGTGTGCTAATTTCGTTGGCAAGGATATCTTCAACAACACTCTCCCCAGCCTTCTTTGGGGTCTCCTCCACTGCCTGTCAATATTTTAGGAAAAAATGTAAGATAGTGTCTTCCTATAATAAAACATATGTACCTAAAGGCTAATTTATTCTTCGCATGAATCGCCGGATGTCGCAGTTGCAGACATTTTATCAAATGAGGCGTAATCACATTGATTGGGAAGAAGAAGTAAGCTCCTTTGTGTAACGTGCAAGACCATTCAGTTCCTAGATAAGCATGTGAATCTCCACCACTGAGGCCGATTCGATACGCATCTTGATACATTGCCTGGGATACGATACATTTGCGATACATTGAATCCCTGCCCGATACGATTTGCCGCTGTTCCCGATGTGATGTGATAACAATTTAGTTGTACCCAATGTGATATGATGCGATTCGGTGCAATACAATGCGATGCAAAACATTTAATAAAAAAAGAAGAAGATGCAATTCAGTATGGGACTAGAGACAGAGGATTTGTTTTATTCCTTATAAGCAGCTAATTTAACAAAAAAGTGCAAAACACATTTTGATTATAATCTCTACTAGTACTACTACTAGTTCTGCTTAATGTAAGTCTCTCTGGATTAAGAGCGTCTGCTAAATGCCTAAATTGTAAATTGTACTTAAGGCAACTTCTTTTTGGCCTTCTGTAAAGTCAATTGGACTCTTTCAGTAGGCTAACTGGGCAATGAGCAGAAATTACAGGGTGATTTCTCCAACAATAAAAGAGTAAATCAAAATGTAAACAATTACTGGCAGTCACAGCTGCTGTAAACAGTAGTGTGACCCATCGTCTGACACTTAAAGCAACATAAATGGGCCTTAAGCGAGGATTAAACTAAGTAAGCAGCCGAAATGGGCCTTAAACAAGATTTAAGCTACGTTTAGTATTGTCAGAATGTATCTAACCTTATTTTGACGTCTACTACTGGTCCTGAGGGTGACAGGAGTTTTCCCTCTGCTTTGTACAGGCTTCTCCACAACAGGAACAGTCTCTGGTTCAGGTGCAGGAGTCTCATCTGAAAAAAATAGAATAATGGATGAAAACCAAGGCAAGAAGTGAGAAATAATCCAAACATGACATTGCTAAAACTCATTTATTGCCCGCTAGGTGGTAGCAAAAGCACAACCAAGCTATGCCAGCCATAGACTCCCATTCTACAAGCCTCCGTATAATTTCCGAGTTAGCAGGGAGGTTGATGTGATGATTCATCATTAGCATGAGCGCACCTCTTTACCTCTCGCCAGAATCGGTTATACGTCAGGAGTGATGTGAGACAAAGTCACAAATTAAATCTGAACAATGGATTACCATGGACAGCGCTCAAAGCTTTAGAGAAACGGGGCTTTGAAAATACTGCTTAAATGGAGTGTAAATGGGGCTGGATGTAAAGAACCCATAGCTGGTGGGGACGGAGACGTTGCATAGCAACCAGATTAACGTTAAAAGGTAAAAATGACTGTCTCCACTATACGGGGGTACGAACATGTTCGTAGTTGGCTGATGCTGTACCCTAGCCGGAATCCTCCGAAAATGTTCGGGGATTCAAATGTGTAGTTCATCCAAGAAATGACTTTGAAGAGAATCTAAATGATAATATGATCCGTGTTTTGGACTTCATAGACACATTTTTATATAATTTCCATGTTAATTTGTGTCTCTAACAAAGGAAATAGAGCATGCACCTCCACTCTAGCCCAGGTGCTAGACAAAAGGCAGTACAAGAGAAAAAATAGAGTCTGCAACACTGGTATGAAAAGCTCAGCTCCACTGGTTTATTTGATTCAACGTTTCGATCCCTTAGGATCCCTTAAGAACCTCTCTAGTTTACCTTGTGTGAAAAGTTCTGTTCAAACCAAATCCGACTGTTCTGATATGAGGAGATCAATAATTCAGTGTGGAAAAAATACTAATGTCAAACGCATCGTTTCACGTCATCCGTACGGCAATAATGATGTGATCAGTGTGATCAGTGTTTTGTGGCTCAACATTTTGCGAAGAAATACACGGAAGATATAAGTCATATATTGGCACACAAAATGTCTTCACATCAGAACAATGGGTTTTAAGTTAAAGTGTCCCTTTAAGTGCACCATGCAGTATTTAATTTCCATTTCGGACCCAGCAGCCTGAATCAATGTTCAGAATGTGATCTTACCTTCTTCCTTGTCACTGTAATGGTCAGAATTGGTGTTGCCGTTCTGGTTACTGTCTGCGGTGGTCTCTGTGGTGGTCTCAAGTGCACTGGGGGCTTCTGATGGAGGTTGATCCAAAACCTTCTGCAGCTTCTTCTCATACACCTTACGTGTGGAGGCTGAAAGGAGGGCATATATATCGCATATGGTGGTCAAGTAGTGGTAAAAGAACACATTTCTAATATTTTTGAAGGTTTTATCAACCACAGGGAGCCTGCTCCAATGATCTTACCCACGATGGGTCCAGCCTCCACACCATGTTTTTCCAGCTGTTCTTTTAAGCCTTCATCAGTGAGTCCGGCCACTTCTATTTCTTCTGTGCGTGGCTTGTCTGTCTTTCTAGTAGCTTTCTGTAGAGTAATTATTATTATTATTATTTATTGTGAGTGCTTCTTAAGTATTTATATCACAAAAAACAATTAAGCCCTATAGATACATTTCACCCCGCGACGAATACCTTGACAGGACATGCCCAAAATAGGGACCTTAGCGTTGAAATGGTTAACTATAGCCAATTATGAATCACTATGTTGTTTGCTTTTGCAGTAGAGCATTTTAATATATTAGTTGATAGTTGTGTGCCACAAAACAATCGCTTTGCTAAACTACTGCAATACATGTTAATGTCTGCTATGAGTACTCACAATCAAATCACAACATGGAGCCAGATTATAGTGGAGTAGAATACAACTTTATTGTCCAGAGAAGACAGAAGATAACATCTCTGCTATTATCATTTGTTTAGATATATAATATATTTGACATTTCTTGTGTACTTTATGTAACTGCAATTTGTGGGCATCTTCTACTAGCTTGCACAAAATAAAAATGTACACACGTTTACACCTGTATATCTGTGACAATAAATTGAACTTGGGTTCATTAATAATAAAATATGATTTCTATTCTATGATCGGTCAAGGTCAATGAGCAATCAAGCTTAACTGCATCACAGTGAGCACACCGGCTCTATGGTTTTCCGGTGTGTCTTTGTTGTGCTTGTGTTATTAACGCATATAAACCCATAGATCCACGCAGATATTTAGACATGAAAACATAAACTTACTCTGCCTGAAGCACGGCTTCTGTTGGAGACAACAGGGGCGGGCAGTTCGTCATCATCACTGGAGAAGGTGTCTGTAGGGGGGATGCTGCTCTTCTTGTTGTTCAACACGGTCAGCTTCTTCAGGTAGAGCTGAACGTACACTTCCTTCTTGTGCTCACCGGTGGGAAGCGGCACATTGTTCGCCGTGAGCTCGTTCTTGAGCTTTTCTTTCGTGAGGACCGACGGATCTTCGAGAAACACGGACATGTTGTTTCCTTTCTGTCTGTCTAGTTGTGTTTTTTTAACGGTTCAGCTGAAAACGAGCTGCAACTCTCCCTTACAAACAACAACACAGAGGAACGTGACCGCTGTTGTCAAACGGAACTGGTGCGCGCTCGTGCGATGTAGCTGCTAGCAAAACAGCTAACATTTAATTAAAAAATAAAATAAATCCCAGTTCGCGTCTAATTTGACTCCGGATTAATGGGAAAAATCAATAAGACACACGTGTATGCTGCAAGTGAAAATGTGTACGGTTTTAAAACCAACTCGATATATAAAAAAAATCACGGTTGAATTAGCTTAGCTACAAACCGGCCCACTTGCTACTCTGTCTGCGCCCTGCGGTCGCATCAGGCCACAACAAGAATCAGGATTTCTATTGGACACGCGACGCCAATAAACTCTGGTCTGATTGGTTTGCTATGAATGTACGCAAGCCCGAGCTATACGCCGTCGTGCGATGGCGGGCGCGCCGGAAACAGCCAATCTACAAGCTCACCGCGGGTCGTGCCCGCGACGCGTGATGAGCTTGCAGATCGGCTGTATTTCGCGCGCCGCACCGCCGTACGATGAAGCATAAATTAGGCAGCCGAAACCAGCGAGCCACAAAGAAACCAGTAACCACAGTAATCCATTCCTGCCCCTAGGCACTGGTCTCACTTAATAAATAGGATTTTTTTTGTAATTGAGAAAAAAAAGAAGGCTAATAAAAAAAGAAGAAAATCCTTGTGTATTTAGCATTATATAATAATATATTTAATAGCATAATTTAATATTGAAGTCGAAGAGCTGGATGCAATCCTACCTGGAGTGGAGAGAACAGATGGAGGTGAACGGAACACTTTCAAGTGCAGAAGGCTCCAGACTTCCCAAAACAAACTGGTCAGGCTACTACTTGGCCTCACTCCCCAAACCCACCTCACCCCTGCCCACTTTGACAGGCTGGAATGGCTTCGAGTTGATGACATTCGATACAAAGATACCCATGTACCTGTCTAAATACTTCCTTAATGTCAACGAAGTCCACACCACCAAAGGGAGTTCAACAAACCATGTGCAACCCAGATTCGGCACGAACACGGAATAAGGGACTAAATTCATTTAGCTCCTATACCACCAAAATGTGGAACGCCCTACCAACAGTCATTAAGACATGCAAATCACTTGACTCCTTCAAAACTGCTCTCAAAGGGCAGCTACGAACGGCTGCAATTCGAAACTGGCCCCGTAAAATCTGAATCACCCACCCATACCACCCCTTTCTCCCCTCACTATATATGGGTTTTTTTTTACCTCTATATGATTTCCTGTTTTTGGCTATATAGAACTAAGTGTATATTCGTATGTCTCTAAATGTTTTTTTTTTTTTTTTTTTAGATTTTTTTTTTGCGGCTTACGCCTTTTATTGATTTTTTAAGGGACAGATAGTAGGCTGACAGGAAACGGGAGAGAGATGGGGGGATGACATGCGGTAAAGGCCGTGTCGGGTTCGGGAGTCGAACCCGCGGCACACCGCGACTGGATCACCAGTCCGGTGCCCAGACCGTTACGCTACGGCCTGGGCCGTCTCTAAATGTTTTGATGAATTGAAAATGGTGGGCCCTATTGTAAACAAGTGTAATGCTTTAAGGTGTCGTCCACTCACAGTTAACAGTCTTTGTATTGAGTTGTACTTGAAATTTACTTCTGGCAAACTGTTAATAAATTCAATCAATCAATAAATCAAAGATCAAAATGTAGGCTGTAAATATTCTGCTTTTGCGGCAGAAGGGGGCAGTATCAGCTACCTTATCAACCTTTGTGGTGAAACCATAGGTAGTTTTATTAGAGGTCTGGCACTGGCAGTCATCTCTTTTGACAACTGGGAGAAGGATCTGACAACTTGGAGAAGGATCATAGCTGGTCAAAATTGCCTAGCTAGCCACACTTAAGCGAAGCAGGACAAAGACAGGTAGAGAGATGCCAGTCTCTCCCTATACTAGTCTGTCTACCTGTGTTTGTTCTCAGCCCTTAGTTAGGACATAATAAATACAGAACTATAGCCTTTTTAATTAGGCTTCACTCTATGGTGAGGGACCATGCCTTGGGGACAGTGGATTGAGGTGGCTGTGCATGCCATGCCACCCCACCTGTCCTTCAGAACTCATCCCTCTTGGGTTTTCTGCGATGCTGCTGCAGAAACCAAGCAATTGATCCCCACCTCAAGTCCAAACCACACTAAATACAGGACTCAAAGTACAGTTCAGGTTTTCCATACTGGACTTGCCAGTGGAGTGTAAGCGTAAAAATGTTGAGCCCTTGAGAAACACCTCTTAAGCTTTCTTTGTATGTAATTTATACAGAAAATAAGGCACAGGCCAAGAATCATAGAAAGTGCCTCTTTAAGCATAACAGTCATGCCCTCTGAAAAATGATCAAAGCTCACTCTTTAATCGTCAACATTCACATTTTCAGAATTAGTTCATTTAACCACTTAAGCCCTATACTCTTCGTTGTACGACAAATAGCGAAAATAGCCAATCTACAAGCTCACAGCGTCATAATGATGCGTGCACTGTAGTCTTGTATCTGCTATTGTTGCCTGCCTGTCCACCTGTTTTGGCTGGAATGTACTGGGGCTCCTTAATTGTGTGTGTGTCTGCTTCACTTCCTTCCGTGTTTATTGAACGTTCTGTTTGTTGAATTATTAAATTTATTAAATTATGTTTTTTAATTGAGAGACAAACAGAGTAGCCTCGGTACCAGGCTTTCATACAGAGTAACAAATAACAAGAGACAAAACAAAAACAAACAACATCAGTGGATCAGAATCTTGCCAGAAGAGTCACAAAAGCGACAAGGTCTGATTGATATTTAAGCAGGGGGATGGTTTCAGGAAGAACAATCGGGAAATAAAAGGGGATGGATCTATAGGCAACTTAACACATCCGAAATAGTATAAAATATAGATGACTCCTTCAGCCAGTGTTGCCATGTCTGCTTATTATAAGCTAACTTTGGCTTGTTTTTCTGTAAAGTCACTATATAGTCACAATATAGTTGCTGGTTGTGTTTTTGCAGGCTTGTTTTTAAAGTGTACAGTAGTTGCTTATTTGGGCTTGCTTCCTAATGTTGTTTAAACCAGTGGTTCCCACTGGTTGTCCACGGACATAAATCTGAAAACATTTTGTGCCAGGGACCCCCATCAGGGGCACCATCAGGCTCTCAAGTGCTGGGACTAGATTGTAAATATTAAAGTGGGACAGTGGAAACAGGTCAATAATGGCATGCCCAAAATAACGACTACAGGTTGAAAGTGGTTAAAATTGAATTAATCTATTTGACTAGTTACTATTACCGGTACTAGGAGAGGTCTATAAATGTATAAACTTATGAACGGAATTATTAAAAATATAATTAAAGGCCTGTGTAAAATAATTATGGTGTACATTTGTACAACTGTAATGTACATACTGTACGTATTTCAAAAGGTGTGTTGACAATATTGCTAAACTAAAGTTGTATTATGATGGCTGGAAATGAGGGAACAGATGTTTTGAATGAACTCCAAATCAAAGATCCAAATTCTAAAAATGGATTTTTGATAATTTAGCAAAATGTTGACTACAGATTCTTTCATCCAGTTTATCTTGGATTTTAAACATTTCAGAATCCCAATTGAGCCAACCACAGGAGCAGCCTAGCTAGGAAAAGTCAACCCTTACCACCCAGAGAATATGTGATCCAATTCCACTGACACAACAAAATAAATACTTGTCAAATTAATCATATTTCTGAAATTTCAACATGTTGTATGATCATTACTGGTACAGCTGTCACCAAGCTGGCCTGCATCTGCTATATTTGCTGACCCTGTTACCTATACATGGTTTTGCATTAACAGGACATCCTTTAATGTTGTATCTTGTTTTGCAAAACCTTGTTTTGGGGGAGAAAAGAAAAAGTTTTATTTTCATTATTATAGGTTATTTGTGTGATTGCAGTTTATATTTATCACCACTATAAAAGAAAACATAAGCACGTTCAACCAATCTATTTTGGGCATGCCATTCATTATGGGTGTCAAATTATATAAAATAATATGAAAATAGCCGATCTAGCAGCATTACACCGGCATCCAACTAAGTATTAAATAGGGCTAAAAAAACAACCAAGTAGCATCTTCTCTGCGGTAATCTATAACAACAATCTCTAATCCTCCAAGGATGTTATTCCTTACTGCTAAACTAATTAAGATCAGGCACTCTGTAGTTTCCTGTGCCAGAAAGCATAGTAGGATGCGGGCAGCGGGTGCCGTGCATTTCACAGGAGCTGAATTTGTGTGTCCTGGCCTCAGAACAGCCATCTAGCAGTGCTCACACAGTATATTTTCGTCTGTTGACCATCCAAGATGTACTTAAAGGACACACACTTAGCTGTAGACATTTCTCTCAAAAAGAAAAAAGTGAGACTCCCTTTCTGGCCCTTGTTGATGCCCACTTGGCGTGCCATGTTCCTGTTGGTGCCATAATTGCTAAGTACTCCTCCATATATTTGCATTATTATGATTTGAGCTTTTACAGTTTTGTTTGGCCATTGAACACAGAAAACACTGGACTTACTGAACTCCAGACTGTATATATGTCATTAATAAAATAAAACACAATTTAAAAAAATGTTGACCCTTCATCTCCTCAAATTTGGATGTTATTATCTAACTCACAGTGACCAGTAAAGATAGGCTACACTATTGCCTTTGCAGCTTCAATGCTGTAGATCCTTCATTCACTGTGTAATTCAAAAGATCAATCATGGAGCCTATGTGCATAGCTGAGCAGAGTGTGTGCCAGCAATCTACTGTGAGCCAAACACAATGACCACCTCTGCCCGAAACAGAAATCTATCCACTGTCCCCAAGCACACACGCTGGCTCCCCAACCTTAGGGCCCTCTGAAACTTGTTGCAACTCTATACTGTAACAATTAAGGAAATTTCATTCTGCCAAAAAAAACACCCTGCAAAGTGAACATTTTCTTATTTTACTGACAACGATACCGTGTGACAAAATCTCAGTTGAGAGCTTTGGCTCACTGGAGATTTGAAAACCACCAAAGTTGATACGAATAGCTACATCTCATACATGGTTTATCACCAGATAATCTTGCTGTCTGTGCTTCACAAGGCTTTAACGAATGGCCAGTGGCTCTGGATGAACAGAGAGGGTAACCTCACGCAGGTGACTGCCAGACTCTTGAGTTAACAGGAAAGAAATATTTCCGTGCTTAACTTGGCTGAGGCTCCTCAACAGACCTGCCTCGGCTCAGTTTTTCTGTTCGCATGGATGAACACTGGTACCGGACCGGTATGGGAAGAGCCAAAGATTTCTCAAAGGCCTCCTGTGATGCTTCTCCTCCTGGATGCCTGTGTTGTGAGATCACAGCCCACTCGTACAAGCATGTCACCACTCAGCAGTAGAATATCTAGTATTCAATGACAGGCAGACAATCAACTGAGACTCACCAGCACTGTCACAGTGGCAGATTGATGAACATGCCAGCAACTCATTGCATTCATTTCAGTAGTGCTACAGTACAGTTTGTAGTCCTAAAACCCGGAAGTAAGTTCGCACTGGGTTACCTCGCCAGATTTCCAAATGCTTTTTCCCTCCATTGGGTTTTCGATTAATGTGGAAAATAAAGTCTGTGGTTAACATAAGAGCCTAAGAGAGCTTCACATCTTGTTCTCTGACATAAATTACACTTGTGAACCCATGAACCATGAATTCTGAAGTTTGTGTGGTTCGACTATCATAAAAAAGTGTGTCGATTTGTGGAGATTATCTTGTTGAACAAAATGTGTTAATATAATAAGCCCAAGTTTGCCACAGGGCTTGTTTTCTTAATTTATCCGAAACTCAGCACAGAACTTCCATTGTAAATCTGCAGGAACCTGTATGGTAGGAGAAACATCCAGATTGGCCTACAGAAAGATGTTATCCAGGTAGAACTTGATTAAACAAAAAAACAAAAAAGGATGGTGATCATATCTACCAGAGCTGACAAGAGGCTTCTTTATCCCACAGATATTTTCTGAAATGTCCTATTCAGGGGTTTTCAACAGGTGGTCCATGAACCACTGGTGGTCCGTGAAGGTATTGCATGTGGTCCCTGACCATGCATTTAGTAATGTAAGTAATATGTCGTTTCATTGTCATTCATTCATTAATTCATTATTTTCTTCCACAGAGAAGTGCAATAAATGGCCTGGTGACCTATAATGACACGTCAAGTTGGCTGTCAAGTTTTCAAAGTGAGTTAGAATATCTAGTATGGAAAATGGTTCATTTATATAGTGCTTTTTGTTTGAATCCAAAGCACTTTACATAGATTGTGCATTACATTCACCCATTCACACACACATTCATACAACGGCGATGACGGAGGAATCAATGCAAGGAACCAACCTGCACATTGGGGGCAATTAGGGGTTCAGCGTCTTGTTCAAGGACACTTCGACACTAACTCTGGGGGAGCCCGGGATTCACGTTTTCCCCAGCCATTCTACTGGCCAATGGAATTGTACTGGCTATTGTAAAAGCTGGTGTTTTTAGGGTATGGGTGTTGTTTATGTAGTGTTTGTTTTTAATAGACCCCTGAGTCTACACAAATAAAGTTGATTGATATTTCATTTTGCATATCATTGCTGTCAGGAGGAAACCACCTAACTCCATTTTTGAGGGTTTTGATTTTCTTTTTTTCCCCATAAATCAGTGCTATTGAACACGGCCCTTCTGTGTGTGGTTTCGAAAATATTGAACCAATGAAAAGCAGTAAAAAGCGCTTCGATCAAAACCTCTTAACTCCATCCTCAAACTGAGGATGGAGTTAAGAGGTTTTGATCGATTGATTTTACTGTCTGCTAAAGCAAGTACCGGTAACTCCACCACCTCTCCCCCTCTCATGGAAGTAATTGACAATATATAAATTTAAGTCACAACTGTGGCTCAAGAGGTAGAGCAGGTCGTCCAATGATCCATGGGTCGGCGGTTCGAATCCCGGCTCCTCCTGTCTACATGTCGAAGTGTCCTTGGGCAAGACACTGAACCCCCAATTGCTCCTGATGTGCTGGTTGGTACCTTGCATGGCTTCCGCCGCAATCGGTGTATGAATGGGTGAATGTAATGCACAATCTATGTAAAGCGCCTTGGATAAAGGCGCTATATAAATGCACCATTTACCATTTACACCAACTTTGATGGGGCAGTATTGCTTTGTTTTCAAAATATAGGGTTTCTTCATTTCCTGAAAAATGTATATTTTTCATTTTGGAGTCAGGTGGTTTCTTCCCGACAGCAGAGATATTCAGTATGCATGATTAATCATGGTCGTCCCTGCATGGTTCACAATCAGTTGAAAACCTCTGTCCTAATTTAAGGAAATTAGGCCTTTTCGGTTTCAAGTGTTTGGCCAGTCACCAGTGAGATAATGACTATATATTACTCTAACGTGTGTGACTCTTATTAGTTGTACACATTTCCTAAAAACTGCTAGTAGTAGAATAGGCACTTTACTTGATAATGATCTTATTTATGCAATCCTGAAAGCTGAAACCTTTGGCTCGATCAGTCTCACTGCTTGGGTGGACTTGGCCTCATCTTCATCAGAAAGGTAGATCAGGGGGCGCCCGCTGGCCTAGTGGTCCAGGCGCATGCCACATAGAGGCTCTGGCCTGAGCGAGTCCCGTTCATGACGACCTTTGGTGCATGTGTCCCCCCTTCTCTCTCTCTCTCTCTCTCTTTGCTGTCTGTCTTCACTGTAACTATCAATAAAGGCACAAAAGCCAAAAACAAATCTTAAAAAAAATAATGTTAGATCAATATCGGCAGGGGACTTTCATCTGTAAATGTCACCTTTATGTTTACTGTCCACAAGGACATTGGCCCAAAGGGGTCAAGCATTGTGTAGTATTAACTCGTAATTTTGGGCAGTAAAACGCCAAGGGCCTATCGATGCTCTGAAGCCTCACAGCGTGGCTCATACGTGCCAGCGGTAAAGGACAAATGTGCCAAAGTCTACTGGGTTTGGCTCTTTTCTCACCCCCTGGCTTCCAACGCCGATGTATCCAGCTGAGGTACAATAATTTGACACCTCTTAAGCAGCAGGACCTTTAGCGTGACAACCACTGCTTTGTTTTATATTCCTGCCTATTTTGAACGCAATAAAAAATTACAGTCAGCAACATCCAAACTGTGTTTTTATCCACTTTGGACATTTGCCCCCACGCCCCTCACCACCACCCCCTTCAATCTCCTTTATCCCTCCCTTTCCTATGTGGGATTTAACATACACTTTGTGGTAACCTTGCTAAGTTATCAATTTTTTCTACGTTCTCCTACACTGAATAAAGGCTTGTTTCTCTGTGTGCTGGCTTGTTAAGACTTCAAGGACAGCTACTTCCATCTGGTATTAAGTGTTCCTTCTGCCAGTGTCGGGTTAACTGACACTCCTGCACTTAAACTAATGGCAGCGAACAGTCATCTCCCATGAGGTGCTCACCTTGGAAAAAATCACCCGGCTCCCTCATCCCCAATCATACTGGTGCTCTCGCCACCCACTGAATGAAACCATGGGCATGAAAAGAGGGATTGTTTCACAATTCAGGCGTACATAACGGCAAATGAAAACATGTAATACGCATGTCCTCTCTTGGATTTGCCCTCCCCCAGACTTTGGTAACTGGGAGGGGTAAAACATCATATAAATATTAAAAACACTGAATCAGCAGATCATCTATCTTAAGAAAACATCTTCATAAAGAAAGAAACATTTGACTGATTACATACAGAGCAGTCTCGGGTCCTGTTTTTTAGTGAAATATTAAAGATCCAAGTGCACTTTTGGGGAAAGTTTCTACGCATGACATTACACTTTAACCATGATGCTATCAATTTTATAAATTGGCCTCTTTGTTGGTTTGTTGTTCAGCATAAATGAAAGACAGATTTCGCCAACAAGTTTAAATCTGTTTCCATCTAATTTAATGATGTTATGTTTGGTTTAAGTTCCACGTGCCTTTCTTTAGTCATATTAATCTTTATAGAGGTAATTCCAAAAACGTATGACTTGGAGTCAAAAGCATGTGTTTATTTGAAAAGGTTTGTTGGACAACATATTTATGTTGGTAACAAAAGGGAACATGGCCATGTCTTTAGCTTGTGAAAACAAACTTGAAACAAAAAACAACACCCCATATATTTATATGAGGACATCAACAAAAGTCCAACAATCCACACTTGTATCAAGGGACATTTCACTCATAACCCAAAAACCTTAACAATTATATCAAAATAGCAATCGCATTCCTTCTAGAGGTTTCCATTATAAAAAGAAAGAAAAAAGAATAAGAAACAGCATTTTTGGCACTCCTTGGGAGACAATTTGTCTGTCTTCCGCATTGCTGTTACTATTCAGTTAACCACTATGTATTGCTCACCACAGGGGTCTATTGTGTCCCCTCCTTTTTTTCCTCTACACCAAATCTCTTTGCCCGAAAATTGTAGATCTACAAGCTCACAATGCATGGCACCTTGCAAGATTGTATCTGCTATTTCTTTGCTGAACAGAACAGGGACGTCATAGGGGTCGTGTGCATCTTCTCCAGTTGAGTGGAGCATCACTAAACAGGCACTGGACTGCAGCATCACGAGTCACGACCCGTCCTCCTCTGAACCGCCTTCTCAATGGAAACCTAAACAGCTTTTTAAGAATGAAGAGGTTTTTCAAGTTTGTTGCTAAATATAGGCCAGCCCAGTGGGAGGCGGCTGCAGGTTCCAGAGCCATTTTCAACAAAGATGAGCCCCAGGTCTTGCCCAGGACCCGGCGGGTGGCGACTGCCGGTGGTCCGCCTTTCTCTTATGCACCGGCTCTTAAGTAAACACTGCAATCCTGCGGTCAACTACAGCATGGCAACGAGCAAAAGGACTCACTGTGCAGTTGCACACACAGCTACGGTGTGTTGTCTCCTCCGCCCCGCTGCACCCTCTCCCCCCCCCCCACCCCAGAGGCCTGGGGAAGGGGTCGAGGGCCAGCGACAAACCTTGATGTGTGATCCCAGAATCCTGCTGGGAACTCCTGGTGGGGGCAGTGTTGGACTTCAGCTCCCAGGTGGGCCTCAGCTGAGACTTATTTCATACCTAAAATATGTCTAAATTAAGATCATAATCATGTTTATTGAATTTACAGTAACTTGTTGCTTTGCTGCCCACCATTGCTTGTGTTGAGCATCCAGAAAGGTCATGGCTGGATTGATCTTCACCATTTACGTGATCCACTTAGAGTTAATCGCTAGTGATTGTTAAAAACAGCCCCTAGCATATACAAGATTAACGTATCCCCTTGCAAGATAAGAGAAGCATTTTATTTCTGGATGAGGTGAAAACAAATCAAGATTAATATTATATACTGTATATATTTGTATATACGCACACACGCACGCACGCACGCACGCACGCACGCACGCACGCACGCGCGCGCACACACACACACAGAATTTAACCTGGGACATTGCACAATAATGTGATCAATGCACTACTCAACTACAAGTGTGCCCCTAAGGGATTGGGGCTGTTTTAGTATTTTGTTGCATTGGCCAAATTATATTGAACTGAACCAAATCAAGGCCAACAGCTTGTAATGTAGATATTATTACCACTATACCACCAATGAATTTCTGCAGCTTAATAGATCAACCAAGCAAACTCGCACATCAATTTAAATTCAAGTTCAATAATTTAAAGCTTTGTGCTTTGGAATGACAGCCACAAACGGAAAGTTCATACAGGAAATATTTGAAATCTGAATGTTTTTTATCAGAGGGAAGAAAACAACCCACAATAATATCCCATTAATCACCACACATCCAATACACGGAGGACACATGAATCAGCACAGGGGTGACCAGACAGCACCCGTCTTTATCCATTGATGAAAACAAGGGGCAACAGGTAGTTCTTTATCCATTGAGCTCTGTTCTCGTATTGCTCCCCTACACATGGAGATCATAATTTGGGGAGTCTCAGTGGCTACCTGTAAGGACCACAGGGGTGGCAAATAGCAGGGCTGCGGCTTTCTGAGCTTCTTAGCGGTGCAAGCAGAAGGATTTACGGTAACTCTCAGACAAGCGTTCACAGCTTGGACTGCTGGCAAGGGCAATATATTGTCCCTGGCCAAGCATCAAACCCACTGGACCCGAGGTCCAAAAGTACCTACACAAAAACCTGAGGATATTCCAATGATAAATTGCCGACATAAATAGTGGCAGAAAAATATTGGCCTATCAGTTTTAATTAATTTGCAGTGAGAATGCATAGGCCTACTGGGTGGCTTGATTGACCATAGATCACCTATTGTCTAATTGACATACTCTGCCCTTTAATTCAGCACAGGTGCATCAAGAAAACACAGATCAAAGGGGGACAACGGTGGTGGTGACACTAAATACAGCCCAAGATTTCAGGTGCTTTGACCAAATTGTGACAGAGTTCCTTTTCGCACTTATAGGGCACACAATTTATCTCTCTATTTGACTGTACCACATTTTAATGTCTGCTTTGGCCTGACATCACCAATGCTGACATCACCATATGTTGCAAGTATCCTATACTGAAGATAAGGTCAGGATGTAGTTTTATGCAATCTAATTCTTGTCAGACCAAATGCACTTTTAGCCTTCTATCTCCATATTTCATTATCTCGCAATTAGAACGCAACGGCTGGGAGGTGGAGAAGATTGTCTTCGCTCCTGTGTCTATCCATCCGTCGTGTTGTGAGCATCTGCAGATGTGAACAGCTAATCACAGTACTGATTGGCGTGAAACTTAACACACACTCTCCCGTGCAGTAAGGCCTCATACTCCCATTGGAAAAGCATTGTGGTGGCCTAAAAAAACAAAAAAACGTATGCTTGATTGGTGTTTGATACGTGTGAATGAGGCCCAAGTAAGCCATGGAAGAATTGATTTGTTTTCCGACCACACGACCCCCTGTATGCAGCTTCCCTGTGTCCTGCCGGCGGCACCCCATGATTGACACAGCCCTGGGTGGGCAACTGGGCATTAACGAGCAGGCCTGGTGGAGATCTGTGCTCAGAGGAGCACAAATGTCGAACGCTATTGTTTTCTTCAAATAATGAACAAAAGTAGTGAAAATAGCCATGTTGTAGTGAGCTTGAAGATCGGCTACTTTCACCACTTTTGTAAAAGTTTGAAAATCTTTTGAAAATCATATGCCCATGCAAATGGCTGCCCTAGCTTGAAAGTGGTTAAGTCTGTCCGTGGCTTTTACACATATTTAATCAATGTACTGTTACGTATTAACAAGAGCTTATGAATAAATAATAAATACATTGGATATGCTAGAGTTAGAAGACTTTCCCATTTTCTGAAAAGTTTTCATGCTGTCAGTGGCAATAAAGCATTGTGTTAGTGTGCTGACTGATGATGATGACAAAGGTGCCTTCATGAAGCCACAGAACCAAATCTAAGGTCAAAGAGGATATATTGAGCCACACGCTCCAACCGCCACCCTTGAGAAAAAAGGATGCTAATATTAGGGGGAAGAGGAAGACTGATTACGGTGCTACTATTAGGTTTTGGCTTTGATTTGTGCAAGTCCAAAGTAGAAACGCCCTAGGGTAGTTCTCTTTGGTGCTCATGCCCTGGGTCTTCGATGGCACACACTACATATTATGAAGCGCCAGCTCAAACATGCCAACACAGACCACAGGGTTACTCAGCCCCTGCACATTCTTTTGAGGGGTGAAATGTGACCCAGTCCTATTTTTCAGCAGCTTGTCAGACTCAGTGTGGTGCATGGAGGTAAACTAGAAGGGAAAACTGTTGTCACCTTCCTTTTAGCTCTTATTTTCTCTCGCTCTACAAGATGGCAACCCTCAGGTGGCAAAATGAGAACAGATGGGTGGGACAGGCTACTGCTGAGAGCAAAAGGTGATTTATACTTAGTTGCACTCCGGTGTCACGCAGCCTTCGGCACATTGACGATAAGACATGGGAAAGAAATTAAAAAATTAACTAAATCTTGTCATTCTGAGTGCGACCCATCAATTTTGTTTAACCTAATAATTAGTCTAACCTATTAAAGGGGATATCGCACCAGAGGAGTCAGAGCGCAGTGGTAACCAAAAGTTTATCTAACGAACAGAAAATTGACCCATAAGCTCACAACACTGTAGCCACAATGCATTGCATGTATTCAGGAATCTTAACAATATACTATAGTATCACCATTGTTACTGCATGAACGGAAATTAATTCAGTTACTGACTTTCAGTTTTTAGACTTCCAAAAACGTTGAGCTCATAAGGACGTGTTACCATAACCACCCTAGCATCCCTATTCTGGAGATTTTGGAAAGGGAAAAAATTATCTAGGGCTATGGACCCTTGGGGGGGGACTCCGTTAAATGAATAGGGTTTAAGTGGTTAAAATCCACATGCAAACAGGCACGTCACACTTTTATTATCTTACATTAAAAGAGTGACATTTCAGTTAAGAGGCCATGACATTTCAGTCAAAAGACCTTCTTAAGACAAAAACTTCATGCAACAGAAAACTTAATAGCTCACACTGGACCAGTGCCTGGTTTGAGTTCAATAAGTATCTTTGTTAAAGCACACAATTCAAGCAAGCTGTGTGTGCTGAAGCATGTGCACTTTCCCATGTCCAATAACGGTAGGTCGGACCAGCGGGGACTCCACGAAGACCCCAACACTGGTTTCAGGATGACGCATGCGGCCATTTTCCAAAAACATCTTTTCTATGTCTTGCCATTTGGCACTTTTGTCTTTGTTGGACTGCAACATCTGAGGCTTGGACTGAGAAACACTGACGGGCATTCAATATGTCCAACCTTGTCATCAAATTAAGTTCATTTAGAAAAATGCTTGTTATGACTGCCGCTAACCGTATCCACCCACTATGTGCCCAGTCAAGAGGGGACGAAGTAGAGGAAGTCTTTCAATCAGTCAAGTCATACCTCATCTCAACAGGCTATCAGGCCGTCCACACTGCAGGTGTGCAGCCAGTGGTGGAAAGTAACTACTATTTACTCAAATGCTGTACATTTGAGGTACTTTTACTTTACTTGAGTAGGCCTATTTACTTTTTTCAATACTAAATACTTCCACTCCATTACACCCTAATGCAAATATTGTACAATTTGACTCACTACAATTATTTGAAAACTTTACTTTAGTTGCCATCCTTTTAGCTCAGATTTTCTCTCGCTTTACAAGATGGCAACCCAAAATGAGAACAGATGAGTGGGACTACCACTCAGTAGAACCCATGCACAATCCCTGAAAACATACCCTGCTTTACCATTTTAATGGGACCATAATGTACAAAAATGCATATCATGCTGTGGGAAGACTACTTGAAGGTTTAATAGCAGGTAATAAAACCAAGTATAAATTCAAGTCAAGTCACTATTGACCAAAGTATGACGTAATTTACACATCCTACCTGGGTCACGTTTTTTCCCCGCATTCTGAATTCTCATACTTTTCTTATGTCGAGTCAAATAAGAATTGTGTTCCAAAAATATTCATATTTTTTACTCATATGGATATGGAGAATCAACTGACTGTGAGAAATCGCTAATGTGACTGCCGCCAAAAATAGTAAAAGTTTCTCTAGAAACAGACTGTATCAAACTGACTGACTATCGTAAACAATACAAAGACACCTCAACAGGTGTCTTTAAGATCAATTATGTTCCTACTCTCACATACTATGGTCATGAAGTGTGCAGGGTCATGGCTGAAAGAATAAGATTGCGGATACAAGCGGCCAAAATAAGATTTCTCAAGACGGGTGGCCTGCATCTCCCAGATAGGGTGTTCAGTCATCCGTGAGAGACACGTTGCTGGGGCGCTAACCCATACTGCTCACCCGGGTGCCGTCTACATTCCGGATGTCACATAGTCTATTCCTATGAGTCACTATAAATAGAAGAACTATAACCAAAAAAATCGCATGGATGCACCTGGGACATATCCTCAGTGATGTATCCCAAGGTCATTGGGGTTTCGGGTCTCTCGGACATCATACCCCTCACTCAGGCTACCCAGCCGGGGTGATCAAGTCCTAACTTACATCCCAGTAGCTACCCTCAATCAGCTTGATGATTATTGGTACAGCTCATGAAAAATTTAAAATCCTATATCAAAATATTAGAATATTTTACGAGACCACTAAAAAAATGATTTTTGAAACGAGAAATGTCGACCATCTGAAAAGTATATTAATGTATGCAGTCAATACTTGGTCTGGGCTACTTTTGAACACATTTTTTAATCAATGGGGCGTGGCATGGAGGTGATCAGCCTGTGGCACTATTGAGGTGTTATGGAAGCCCAGGTTTGCTTTCCCCCCTTTATGATTTGGAGGGCGTTGTTAATTGCCACGTCAACCTTTCTCGCATGAGGGCTTCTGCTCCAGGCTGAGGCGCAGTATTCCGCTGCAGAGAAGAACAGGGCTTGGGTGGATACACGCAGCATCTTAGCAGAGGCTCCCCAGGTTGTTCCAGTGAGGCGGCGGATCAGCGCAACCCTGGATGTCACCTTGGCCTTGAGTTCTTCAAGGTGTTGTCTGAAGGACAGTGTCCGATCCAGACGCAAGCCAAGGTACTTCGGGGCTTGCGGGACCTCCAGGCTTTTACGGTCGACGCTCACCTCAAGTTCCCTCCTTGCTTCCCTGGTGCTAAGGTGGTATGCCACTGCGATTGTCTTACCGACACTGATCTGTAGACGTTATCTTCATTCAGGCCTTACATCGCCTTCCATGTTGGACGACTCAACATGATGGCAAGGTCGTCTGGGTACAATGAAAAGGAAGGGATGTTCGCACACTGATTCTCTGCTCCCAGGATTTTTTTTAAATACAACGTTTCGACCCTTACGGGTCTTCGTCAGGAATTCTGGAGATGTGCGTAGTTCCTTCTGGATCCTTTCTCTAAGGTCGTCTGCGTAGCCATACTTTCTGGACGATTTGTCAGGTAGATCATTTATGTACTGTAGATGTTGAACAGCATTGGCAAGAGAACCGAAGGTTTCCTTTGATAACAGCCGTAAATTAATTTGCATTGTTCAGTCTTATGTTTCACACCTTCCTCTTGACAATGCAACCTAGATTCTCTGTGGGGTTGGACTCTCTGGACTTGACAAAACACAGTGATGATTTAGGCCATGTTATATGCTGGTGTTGATCCACTGACAGTGTAGAGTACATTGTGCTTCAGTATGTTGACAAGATTCATGGAGATGCTAATTATCCTTTCCAGCTTGATGTGGCACCTGCCCACAGTGCCAAAACTACTAGTAACTGGTGTACTGACCATGGTATTACTGTGCTTATCTGAACAGCCAACTGGCCTGACCTGAACCCCACAGAGAATCTAGGTTGTATTGTCAACAGTGCCACAGGCTGATCACCTCCATGCCACGCCCCATTGATGAAATAATTTGTTCAAAACATCGACATTTCTCGTTTAAAAAAATCATTTTTTTAGTGGTCTCGTAAAATATTCTAGTATTTATTGATAGGATTTTTAGATGTTCATGAGCTGTACGCCATAATCATCTAGATTAAAACAAAAAAAGGTTTCACTTTTTGAATTATATTACGGAAGAAAATGAACTTTTACACAATATTATATTTCTAATTCATTGAGATGGAGTATAGTAATCCATCACCTTTTCTACTAATGACTCCAGCTGCAGCTCCATCCACCACCAACTTAAACCATCTTAACCTCTGAGCAAACCCACAAAAGGAGTTCACCTCCTCATTGACCAAAACATGCTGTTCAAGTCAAAGAGGGTTAGATCCAAGAAACACAGCCAACTTTACCACTCAAATAGATTTCAATAAATTTTAATTTCCGCAGCCACTTTCCCCCATTGCGAGAACGTAATGAATTATCAAACAAACGCCTCAAAAGAATTCCCCACTATTTCTCTTTATTCAATGAATTACCGTCGACCACACAAGGAAAACAAAGATGGCAAGTTTATTTTTCTGTGGTGTAGCCATTTCAGCAGAGCCATTATTCACTGACACCACCTTCAAAGGTTCCTCCATCAAGGGTTTCAAGTACCACAGATAGAACATTACTACAGTGGAAGTATGAGGGTACTGTATGCTATATTGCCATTTGTTAAGAACTGAAATAATTCTCCAAAAATCTAAGACAGTTTATCCAAGGTGTCTGCTATTTATACAAATCAGACCCGTCTGAACTGAGTGGTACTGTACTGTACTGTACTGTACTGTACTGTACTGTACTGTACTGTACTGTACTGTACTGTACTGTACTGTACTGTACTGTACTGTACTGTACTAGCCCTCTTCCCTGGCCTGTGTGTGTGTGTGTGTGTGTGTGTGTGTGTGTGTGTGTGTGTGTGTGTGTGTGTGTGTGTGTGTGAAAGAGACACTGCGCAACAGTGCCACCCAGTGGTATGTACCAAGTAGACTGCTGGACCGCTGGACCTTACACATGTAAACAGAGCTGCTACCTTTAAACAGATCTTAAATCTGAGTTTTCTATTATACTATTTAAAATAGTCCTGACAAAAATGCTGTCATTTGTCCCAAAGTAACTGCAAAAAAGTGCATGTACATAACGATGACATAGCGGTTTACAAAATGCTGCCTGTACCCCCTCCAACTGTATATACTTTCCCCATTTTCAACTGTTTAAACTGAGGCACACACATAGCTACTCAATGGAGTGGCTGCACCACTCAATAATAATATACATGGCGAGTAAATGTTTTACACAGAAGCAAAAACTGAAATAAAGAGTCATACTTCAGGATAATCATCCAAGCTAGTTACCCGGCAGCCCTATACAGTATGTAATTCATATACATTGCAAGTTTTGATCAATGCAAGGCAAAGAATCAATTAGTATGATTATGGATGCACTCTACAGATACTTTGCTGTTGTATTTTACAGTGCTAGGATATGGTAAGATGATTGCAGAATATGCTTATATGTATTTGTTGTTTGTGTGTGTTTGTATAACTGTGGGTGTATATGTGTGTATAAGTGGCCTGTGTGTGGCCAGACTCACTGGGCTGATCTTGGCCCCCTGGCAGTTGCTGGCGTTCAACATGTCTGTAAAGAAACAGCTGGAGGCAAAGCCAACACCAGTCCCACTCAAGAGCACCCTGCCAGTTGCGACAGATTCCAGAACTTTCCATGGTCCTGCGTCGCCATGCCAACAGGTCTTGGCACGGCACAGCTGTCCTGATCTGCACACCTGGCCCACCAAGAGTCCAGAATCACCTCTCCTGTCACTGTGTGATGAACAGGTCATTTAGAACCCAAGTGTTTGTGTGTTTTTAAGAGTTATGGGCCCAGGTAAAGAAAACACCATGGCAGCGGACCTCCTGTGTGTTACCCTAATCAAACAGAGCTATGAACCTCAGCATGGTAGAATAGCTGCCTAAAGACGTAGGGTTGGATTCACTCAAATCTGTTCTGTGGAAAACCTAAAGAATATTCACAACAAACCTAAATTATGGAGAGTTATTTCTTGATAATGTCTAGTTTAATGTCACCAGTTCAAATGCATCCTAATGAGCCATTCTGTGCCAGCTGAGCTGGCAAATACTGTAGTGTTTATTTGGTATACTGGTAAACATGGGTAGGTTTTAGCATACTTGGTTATGGACATGGCATAGGACAAAACAAAAAGTGCCAATATTTAAGCAGTTACTGGAAATTTATGCAATTTTTTCCTGTGATTGAGGACACGCAGCGTTCACAGAAGGGCCACCTACACCAGACAAATGGAAAAAATCACCAACAAAGTGGCAGCACACAAAGAAAAAAGAGAAAAAAAGGATAGACCAGCCTTCTTCAGGGGATTGGCAATCAATACCCTGAAAAACGCAGCTCGTCTGTCTGAAACATTGTTTTCTTATCTCTCTGCGTCCTCAAGAAACTTTAGCTACGTGTGTGTCCACTTTGTGTTTTTTTGTTGTGCATATGAATGATGTTCAATGTTCAATCATCATGCACTCTCCCTTCTCTCTTCACGATCTGTCCTTATAACACAAGAACTGCTGCCATTGATTGTGTTACAGTGAGCACAGAACATGAAGAACAGATGATGCAGAATATTAAATATACAGTTATTTTGACAGTCTGTGAACTCATATTGGTAGCAGTAATATATTATGCTGACCTTCGCCAGGATAAGCTGTTTGGCTGAAAGCCTGTAGTGCAGTAGGTTTAGATTTAGTTTGGGAGGATATTCTGTTCCCTGAATAGACCCACATGAGTCGACTGCTTGTGTCAACTTTTACTGAGTGCAAGCTGACTATCTGCTGAAACATCCCCTTCCTGGGAGGTATGTTGATAGTAATAGGATCCACGTAACACTGTCACTGTGGTGAGCAAAGCCAATTTTGAACAAACTGATGCAATGGCAAGTTGGTGGGCCATTGCATTCACGATATAATACATTCATAGTCTAATATCAGAAGTTGTAATTCCATCTTGCAGTAAAGGTCGAACACAGCCACAATGACACCATTTGAGGTGGGTCTCAGCTCTTTGAATGGGACAATCTTCTGTTCAGGTCCTATTAACTCGTCCATCGGCCGGGCCAAGAGGTTCCCTGACAGCGTCTGGGCTAGAAACTCTGTGGATGTACACTTGAGTCAGTTGTGACTAGCCACTCTAATTCAATTATGGAAAAACCATTTCAAAACCTGATATTTAAACAAGAAAAATAAGGGGTTACGCACATCATAAAAATGCACATTTCACCTAGTGTATCTTGGCTGAACATTTTCAAAAGAGGCCAAAATGTATTGCAATTGGAGAAATAGTAATAATTTCTAAAACGGAGAGTATATAAGAGAGGTGTTATTTCTCCCCCTGTCTCTCGGCATATAGTTCTAAATCTACAAAATTTAAACATGAACGGGAAGTGAACCCAAAGACGCATCGTACCAACACGCTAAGTAAGCTAGGCATGGAGAGAAAACCTCATTTGTACACAGTAAAAATCCAGAGTGTTAATTTAACTGTGTACTTTGTTCAGAGCACTTTGAACATTATGATTGATGGGCAGCAGAGGCACACAGGCCGATCCTTATTAGCCTGCAGAGGCTGCCAGCTGTAAGGGATGCGTGGGCATGTCCTCGCTGGTAAGTGATCAGGTGTTTGACTCTGTCTGGTAGGAAGGAAGTCCTTATTAATGTTGAGAAGACAGAATCTCAGCAACCTCAGGCATGCATGCCTGCCCACACACACACACACACACACACACGCACACGCACACACGCACACGCACACGCACACACACACACACACACACACACACACACACACACACACACACACACACACACACACACACACACACACACACACACACACACACACACACACCCTCCAGACTGTGATTCAAATAGCTCAGGCCGGCACTCTGTGGTTCATTACTGCAACAGAGGGCTGCAACAATGTGTGCTTTTACAGGAAAAACCCTGATTGGGAACAGATATCTACAGCTGGAAAGGTGTTAAAATAAATGTGTGGACACCCTTTACTCTTTAAGCACCACCGCCTCTTTCCTCTTCTGTAATGCTTGAAGAGGCCACCAACAGGGGAAGTGAGCAGATCACACCTACACAACCACTACAATCTCGCCATTAACGCTGAACCTTAAAAGGCATACAACGCCACTTTCCGCCGCTCTAAACCACAAGGCTCAACTTTCCCAAGGGACAATGTAATATAAACACATTCAACATGGCTCATTATTTCCAAATTGCCACCCACACAATACACCATTTGGGGTTGGGGGAAAGGGATTTCGGTTCAAATCAGTAATGTTTTATTTTATTTTTTATTTTTACTTTATAAAAGCTAATTCCCTTTTGCTCATGCATTAGAGAGGCAATGAAAGCCCGGCCTTATGTGACAAGGTTGCGAGACCGTGGGCAGCACAAAACAAACAGTTATGAGTTCGGCTCCTTCCTTTACTTTACAAGAGGGATGCCGATTGGAGAAATATGTTGGCTGTTGTGAGCATATCCGCCTCATGGATTTAGACTGTTGGAAAACCACAGTCGGACAGAAAACAAGCTGGCTGGCAAATGCCCATGTTTGGATTACACTCCATGTTGATTTATCTCCGGCCCAGAGTGTGTAATCGAATGTCTAATGGACTCACTGTTCATTGGTGAATTAACACATTCAAACATTTACATCATTGTGGTGAAGCACATGGTTTCAATTTGAGATTGAAGACGTTATTTTTTATTTAGGTTTCTTTTGGTTAGAGGGTGGGTTAGGGTATTTTTTTCATTGTTTGTGAACCATTCTGAAAATATATTGCCACTCCAGTTTCATTAATTGAAGGCCATGTATGTTCAGATGGAATTCCATGTCTAGAATACATTATGGTGGCTACTGGTCCCTGTTCAAACACTATTGCACCATGGCTGGCTTTGTTTATATTTCATTGCTTACAGATTTTTTTTTTTTTTTTTACAAAGGACTTTGTATATCAATGCCCTAAAACGTTATGTGTAAATAGTGGAATAAGTTACAATTACAGACTTCATCAGTTCTGAATATCTTATTGTGCCTTCTTAAAACAAGCAGATCAAGAACACAATCAACAATCAGATGGTCAAACATTATAGGTTTTGTACGAAACCCTCAATCGATTGTTCTTCGCTGCAGTCACACCAAACCTTAATTCTGGCTATGAGGACGGATTCTGCCAATGCTTTTCAATGGGAACAGAGCAGTTTGTTGCCATTTGCAGATTTAAAAAAAGAAAAAGAAAGAAAAAAAAGTGGGGAAAGGGGAAAAAATACTTTTGGTTTTGGGTGTGATAACCTTTTCAATTGAGTCTGTGATTATGTAGTAGGTCTCCATAAACATGAATATCCACATATGTACTGTTGTATGTCATTGTCTGCTCCCTTTCAATAAACCTTTCACATAATGCTGCTGAAGAACGTTTGAACCAAGAAGACTGCTAATGTAGTTTTATAAGGCTGTCTGTGTTCAGTGATATCTTCAATAAACTTGCCTTAAGCAAAATAACATGATGTCATTGCTCACCACATTTGAAGGTTTCAACTTTAATAATCCGACTGGAAAATATATTCAATGAAAAAAGAAAACAGAGCTTCATCTACAAATATTGTCGAGCTACAGTGGCTTGTATAAAGAGTTTTTAAAAACAGACCATGTATACAGAACAACAGTTTTAATACCTAATAAAACATTACGATTCAGTACTCTGTTCAATGAGCTCACATAGCCTTGAGGTGCCTTGTTCTGCATCTATTTCAACCCAGTGAAGTCTCTTAGACCGCTATATATAATTTGTTATGTATCTTAAAATGTCACATCTATGCAATGAGCCAGCATAATCCACTATATAAAGTTCAAGTTGTCTGTTTGGCTGTGTGTTTGTGGTGGCCCGACATCAGCGAAAATCTACGTTGTTAGGCAATGGTTTATGTGTTTAAGACGTCAGACCAGACCTAGATCGTGCGAGAAAGGGCCCGGGTGATCCCCGGCCTACACCAGCACATCACATTGTCAATGCCAAGCAAGCTGCTGAAAACACACACCCCAGGTTGGGTTAGGTCAGGGGTTCTCAACGTTTTTGGCTGGGAACCCCCGGAAATGCTTTGGCCATGTCTCGCGCCCCTCGCCTCGCCCGCCCCCCTCCCCACCCCCAATACAAACTGCGCCTGCAAAAATAACCTTATATATATCAAAAATATATCATAAATGAATACTGAAACCAGATATAATCATTAAGGAAAGTTTATGCATGTACTGTGTGTACTATGTCAACTCTTCATTTCCATTTCCAGCCATTCAGTTGCAAAATAAAATAAATAAAAAATAATTAAATAATTTGGGGACCCCCCCCCCTAGGCGTCACGACCCATGGGTTGAGAACCCCTGGGTTAGGTAAAACTACTGTAGAATTTTAAACTGAATGCTTGGTGAGAAACTCAAATCGTGGACTGAAGGCTTGGCTTATTCTACCACTTGGTTGACATTCTATTCAGAACCTAATACGGAGCCTTCCTATTATTTCCTCTCCCCGCCTTGATACCCTCTGAGTTGTACAGCTTTATAAAGTATACAACGTTCTCCAGTTTTCTCAGAGAAGCAGAAAATTGAGAGGTGAAAACTGAGGCGGGAGAGACTCGTGCCAGTCTCCTGTGCCCGGGTGAACACGAGGCGGGTGGCCTCTCCCGACTAGGGGTAAAGCCCCATTTACACTTTGTCATACCATGGTGTCGCACACTGAAAATAGTAGATCTGAATGTTCACAATGAGTCACAGATGCGACATGTGTTGAGCTTGTAGATCGGCTATTTTCAGTGCATGACACCAATGTAAGACAAACTATAAATCATGCTTAAAGCTGTCCAGAGGCTGCCTTCAGCATCCGTCTCTGTCTGCCAGGCACCACTGCGTGTCCCAGGACAGGCTGGGAGGACAAGACTGCTCAACAAGGCTTGTGCATTGAGTGCAGTCCATTTAAAATAACCTATGGATAAATAAATATGGTGCCTAAGTTCACTGTACAGTAATTGGTCAGGAAACCAACAGAGACAAGCTCATTTACAGTAAATGGATCAGCTTCGAGCCGGTGAAGTGCACTTGGCTGTCGACGTGCATTATAACAATTTGGAAATTTCAAGTGAAGCCATTTTTTTTCCGGTGTGTAAATAGTTACTGAAATGTTTTTTTTTAGACTGGAAAAACAAAACTGTATCTGTGTGTCAGAACAGAAGCTGAGTAAATATAGAATGTTGTTAAAAATAGAAACATTACAGTGAGTCCTTATGGATGATGTAAGAGCAAATTAGGGAAGGTAAAGGAAAATAAAGGAAGTCTGACCAATTGTGATAATAGGAGTTCAGACTGTTTTCCTCCAAAGAGACACACATCATACAGCGCACATGCACACGCACGCGCACGCACACACACACACACACACACACACACACACACACACACAAACACACACACACACACACACACACAGTGGTTTGTCTGGCCAACTTTGTTGACAAACTGGCTTAACTGTGGTTACGCGCTGTATGCAAAGCACTCATTAACGGTTTGAGGCTGCTCTTCGCTTATGCAAACAAACAGACATGGCCCGACATTACCGTAACGCCATATGTGTGTGGTCAGCTCAATCAGGCCTCTATTGATTCTTCAATTTTCATAGGGGATATTGCAATATGAACAAGTACAAAAACTCAGTGCACGGGCACATGCTGACCGGCTGCATGTTTCGTCAGTGCATATTGGCACAGTTCTCAGCAGACTCACATACTGCAGTGCAGTAGTTGCAGTTGCAGAGGACTGTTCCACAGGCCATGCCACGGCACCACCGCAAGCCACAAAACATAAAACACCACAGTAGGTTTTATGTTGTGTGTTAAAAAGCCATCATAACCAAGTGAGCTTACCCGCCTCAGGCCAACCCACTCCCTTCCCTCAGACAGAGCTATCTTTACATGGGCGAGGGCAGAGGGGCACAGAGATAGAGTGTGTGTGGTGGAGTTGGTTGGGGGCTCCTAACTGTGCAACTCTGCTGTGTGTGTGTGTGTGTGTGCGTGCGTGCGTGCGTGTGTTACTTGGCAGTAGGGCAGAACTTTATGGTAATGTTTTGGGTGATAGCTCGGGGGCAGAAGGGTGGCAGCCATTGGTGGTGGCTATGTGATGACTGTGTGTGGTTTCAGTCCATGTCAGAGCTGGCCTGGGGTCCGCTCCTGAGGTCAGGAGTGTGAGAAGGGGCATCAGACACGAGCAGCTTGTGGTCTGCGTTTGGGGTGGTGGTTGGAAGGTGAGGGGGGAGAGAAGAAGCCCCCTCCACAGAGCCTGGAGCACAGGGCCACTGCAGACAAGCCGGCCTCACTAAATTGCATCTGCCAAGAGAGAAATGCTAATGTCGTGGCCACCTCATATAAGACCAGGTCAAAGGCTCAGACTTTGGACTTGTTTTTCAGCTCCATGAATCAGCCTGAATCACAGTTAGGGCGTGATCAAACATGCGTTCGCCATTTAATCGTAAGACAGCAAAATACTTAAGTATCATTCAATAGACGGGTGTAAAAAAAAATACTTTTATTATACTAGAAAAAAAGGGGAAAAAAGAAGGAAATTACAGGCAAAATGTCCAATGGCTGATATTTCCTGTGAAAAAAATAATTATTTAATGTACCTGTGCTCCAAGCTGAGTCTGAACAACATGCTTTTGTCCCAGCAGGACCTCCCCGACTCACTGTCTCCGGGAGCTTGACATTTATGGCAAAATTAAAAAAAACTTCAAGTATTGCCTTACGTGGAGGATCACCATATATCACATAGCAAAACTAGAAACCATAAAATCTGCAACTACTTCAGATCAAGTCAATGAGTGACAGAGGGGGCCATGTTTTGGTAACCCTGAACAGGCATTAGGTAATGTTCAGGATGTACGCCTCTCCGGGTGTGTGGAGAATTGACCCATTTTTGACATACTGACTAAATTTGTCCGTGTGTGTGTGTGTGCACGTGTGCGTGCGTGTGTGCTTTTAATGCTTTTCACGATGAGAAACTAAATATTAAGCATTACTAATAACATCCACACCATGATAACAAACGATAGCTAATATTAAGCATCAACTGAACCACATTTTGATTTTGGAAATAAAATGAGTCATGTAAACATGGGTCCACTCCACAAACACGGTTCAAACATTATTTAGGATTTTTGTTTTCAAGAACATCACAGACCTTTTTCAACAAATAATTGTTACAGTTGTCAATGGAGGATATTTAGATATTTAGTCCCAAATAGGAAAAGTAGAAACCAATTTTCTGATAGTTATGCAATTAATATTTACAGAATGGTGCACATAACTTGAATTATTTTAGATTTTTTTAGTCTCGTGCAGGCTCCTACTGGAGGAGCCTTTCCAGAAAAATAAAAATAAAAACAGTAAATGAAAAAACACGGCCCCCTCACGTATTAGAAGGACAATATCAGTCACAAGAAACAAGGACGGGTATTTTCGATGATTCTATCCATATATTGAAATGGAGTTTGAAGTTATAATGGATTTGTAATAGGAAGGGGGCGGGGCAGCAAAAATGTGTATCAAAATTCAAATATCAAAATACTGAATCCAGCAACTTAAAAACTGTCTGGGGTGTTCAAATAAGCCTGAGTAGATGATAAAATGACCAACCTTTTGTTTTTAAAGTGCAATATCCCTTTAAAGCATCAAGAGGCTGCTTTCAGCACCTGCCTGTTTTCCAGGCACTACTACATGTACCAGGAGTCAGGATAGGCAGGGAGGACGAGGAAATAAGCCTTTTTTGCCGCAAAATCCATGTGAGAATTAGTCTTGGCAATCACATAGTATCGATTCTTTAATCAAAAGGTATAGATACCTAAATTATAAGTGGGAGGAAAGTCTATGATTCAATTAATCACTGCATATACAAAGCCAGTGGTATGGTGATGGAGTTTTGAAGCAGAGCACCATATTGCAATGCCAAGACCGGCCTTCAAGTTTGACAGATTTTCTTGGCTGCATACAAAAACAAATCTTGTTGGGAGTTTCTGACCTTTCACTTCATTATCAAGTATCCATACTTAATGTAGCAGAACCCGAAACTGGTGACAACTTATGATATCAATGAACCAAAGAAACCAAACAATTTCAACATTTAATATTAATGTATATTACCAAAAGCATTAGAACTGTGGAGGGCCTGTTGAAATTGTTGAAATGGAGGGCAAAAAACAGAAGGGGGGGAATAAAGAGCATTCCAAAGATGTCAGCCATGATTGGTAGGTGTGAATGATTAGCAGAACAGTCTTCCAAGTGCCCACAGTGGTATATTATACAGCATACCTCAAATGAACTGAGAGAAGCTGCCTATAACTCATGGTTAAAAAACCATTAAGAGGAAAATAACTCTGCAAAAGCCATTTCTCAACTGAGGTTTTCCAAGCTTACATGCCTAAAGTTAACATGTGAAGAAACGGCCAACCATAAAGGAGCCATTATCAGAGCCATTATTTTCCTTTGTTCTTCACAGCAAATGCTATGAAGAACATAGCAAACGCTATGAAGAACATAGCAAATGCTATGCATAACCAGACATGGTTATGAATGACATTTGAGCTTTTTATAGGTTTCTGTAGGTCATGTTCAACAGAAAACATTTACAAAGGCAATCTATGGAGAATTTTTTTTGAACATGTATGCTTTCACCGTATTCCATTTCATTTCCACTACAGTATAATTTAAAATATTACTCAAAGCCACGATAGTTTTAGAGCGGTGGCAAGCTACAGAGTAAGAAAAGTGCCTTGTGAATGCTGACATTTTCAAAGTGTGACAATGACCTACTCAGTGTGGGTGTAGAGCAGTGTTGCGGCCACGGGGCAGTTTTTATGGGTCGTAGGTAAATATGGAGTTTTTTTTTTAATTATGCTAAGAATAATAAAGTATATGTGTGTGGGTATATATATATATTTTTAAATATATATACATATATACATACGTCGGGTATAGAAACCTTGTACCTTGTACTTTTCAGGAATTGTAAAAAGTAATATGTTCCAAGTTCTTGTTAATACTTTTCATTGGTTAAACATAAATTCACAGACCGACTTTGCAAAAGTAAAGGAAAACGTTTTTAGATTAATAAAAAAAAAAAATGTGAATTTATATAGTGCCTTTATCCAAGGCGCTTTACATAGATTGTGCATTACATTCACCCGGCGGCGGAAACCATGCAAGGCACCAACCAGCACATCAGGAGCTATTTGGGGTTCAGTGTCTTGCTCAAGGACACTTCGACACTAACTCTGGGGGAGCCCGGGTTCAAACTAGCAACCTTGCAGTTACCATCCGGCCACTCTACCCCTGAGCCACCGCAGCATCGCAGAGCTACACGGTCACAAAGTAAATGAATAGAGCATTCATTAAAACAAGACACATGGAATATGGAGATACAAGGTTTCTGCTTAACTGTGACAATTTGAGGGGTATCTAGACTAGATTTAGCATTGATAAATATGGCCTGACTTGGAAGAGAAAAGTGAAAGAGGGGAGCTGAGGGCCGATGTGTCCTCTTTGTGCGAATGTCAATTAGGTGCAATGGGAAAAGTATGAAAAATGGACAGCAATACTGTTCTGTGTTGAGAGTGCAATTTAGCAGGAATCAAAAGCAGCTTTCCTGGCTCCCATTCTGTGTTGCTGTCTGCCAGGAAATGGAATTTTTTCATATTTTTTGCAGGTAACGTCTTTACAGAATGGAATCAAATGAGGTATTTGTTTTCCTACAGAATGGTAGTGTTAACGTTAGACGTTTGGGGCAGACCGGTTGGAAAAGAAAAAGCTTAATTTGGGAGACAGCAGGGGGTGCGGGGGTACTGGTCCCAACTCCCAACCCCGGCCTTCAAGACCACTTATTGAACTGAATCATGACTGCTTGTAAAATTGTGAGTGCTCTATTAAGTAATTTGTCACACTGGCTCCACAGTTTAGTCTCAACTGTTTCTGGTGATCAACACAACATAAGTATTCAAAGAAAATAAATAACATAATTTTATTAACCACAAGGGTGAACTTTCAGCCAAAAATAGATCTACAAGCTCACAATAGGTTGCTAAGCTTGTAGATCAGCTATTTTTGACAAAGATATTTTGTGTAAAGGGAATAAAGGAGGCTGCCTAGAATGGGGGAAAATGTAAAACAAAATGTACATTCTTGTAACGCACTTTACCACTACAATTTACTATTGAAGTTTTAAATATTATTCTTCCAATACATTTAACACTTTACAAGCCAGTATACCTATTCATAGAGCCTAGTCCTTCCATCCCCTGAGGGATATGATGTTGAGAGACCCCATACGCGTCCCAGCACGGAAAGCTGTAACACGATAACTCCGTAATTTCGCGACGCGGGAAGGCTTGCCGGAACCTGGCCGGCCCCCTGGGCGTGTTCATGGGGGTCTGGATGTTGCGGGGACCCCCCGGGGACCCCCACACGGTAACTGTCATTTCGGACACGGGTCGGCTCGCCGGAACAGGGCTGGCCCCCTGGGCGCGTTCCTGGGGGTCTGGATGTTGCGGGGACCCCCACACGGTACAGTTGCACCTCTCATTTCCATGCAATGTTTTGTTGTTCTTCATAGGAAATTTGGGCAGTGTTGTCTGTCCAGCTTATGGTCCCAAAAAGGTTTATGGCATTAATCTGACAGGGCTTGTGCCCGCTCTGACCGTACCATACTACTAATGTACTACAGTAATGTTGTGGGCAAAATGTTATGACATAACATTTTATTTGAGCATTGCTGGTTTGACACTGGGCAGGGCCCAGTGTCGACGTGTCCCTGGGCAAGATCCCCATCTGCCTTCTGCTCCCACTCCTCCCAATACAGCTACAGTAGTTAGTAAATGCAGAGGACAAACTTCACTGTGTACATTTACAGTGGCAAATACATATCGGAGGCAAATATTGTACTTTTACTACACAATTACAGTAAAACTACTGGTAGTTACTTTGTAGATTTTGATTACAAAACATACATTAACTATAAACCTATACTTCGGCTATTACAGATGTACCATTTGAGAACTTCACACATGTGAACACGTGTTTTATAAAATGTCATGGCATAGCTCATCGCTGATATATCAAATGCCAAATGTATCATGAATGTAGTAGGCTAAACTGTTAAGACTTTTAAAAGGATGATATTTCTCAATACATTTCCTTTGTGTAGCTATAAATATTGCACACCGATTACGCACAAAAAGGATATGTTGGATATGTCTTATATGTTGGACACACAACATACAGTATAAGCTCCAGTGGTGTAGCCAGGCTGCGGTTATGTGTGATTACAGCATAGCCCTAAATGCATCGACAAAAGACTAATTATGCTGAATTTAAAAAAAGTTGTCTTTTGTTTAGTGATACAATTTAACGCCCCAATATTGTAACCAGCACATGCCAAAGTTTCATTTATTTATCCAAGGATCATATACTAGCTCGGGGTCGATGCATAACTGCCACAGTTATTAGCGGAGTATAGGAGATACCTCAAAGCCCACTGTAACCATTCCGTGGTGAGCTGGTTTGCTGAGGCAGAGTGGAATTGAATTGAATCGTCTGCAGTAGAGCCTGTGGCTTGGTTTTTTCTGAGGTTATGGTCATTTTCCCCTGGGAAAGTGGTGAGGCCCAGCTGTTTACCTTGGAGAACCCCTATCCGCCCCTTATGTAGCCCGGGCTTGGTACCCTGTCATTGCATCCACTGGTGCACACACACACCTGTCGGCAGGATTAGGTTTGCTGGTGGTGGTGTTGTGTGTGTGTGTGTGGGGGGGGGATGCTTCTGTTTTTGATATCACTCCCTGGTCATTCATTTTATGGCCGGTGGGGATATGTTTTATCCATGCTGTCAGATTGAATTAAATACATCTTTTGTCTCATATATTTGATAATGTCACATTTCCGTATTCTAAATGCGTCAAGTTTTCAATGTTTTGTTTTCATTAATGTGTAAATAGCAAAAATAGCTGATCTACCTGGTGAGCTTGTAGAATAGCTATATTTGCTTTAAAAAACGTTATTGAAACGTGTCTACGTGTTCTGAGCACTTAAAAATGCAGTAAAGAATAGCTATTATTATTATATTATGGAGCCGGCCAGCATCTGACCTCACTGACACCAGAATAGTTTAAATCCTGCTTCTCAACTGTGCCATATTAAGAAGCTCTGTTGTTTCAGCGTTCTCGCCCTCAGGGTGTCTTACTGGTCATGTATATTAGATTATGCTTAAAAAGTTATACTAGCACTTAATGTGTATATATATAAAAAATAATGCACGTTCTTGTCACTGCAGGACCAGGTGTGTGTTCGGGTTTGGTGGTGGGTGGTAGGATCAGACTTAATGGGCAGGGGCTTAGCGAGTGCCTGCATCTTCACCCAAAGAGGAGTTCCACTTTCTCTCTCTCTCTGCCTCACTCAGACAAACACAGGTTTGTCTCACAGTGCGAGACTTCTAGGCAAGCCAGTCAGACACATCAACTCCCATGCAAGAACTGCAAGGAATGATGCTTCAGTATCCTTCTTCCTGAGACTATATCCCAGGGGCCAATTGGTGTGGAAGCACTGTAGCTAGCCGATGGGCTGTTGCTGCTCTTTCTATCTTTATCTCCTCAACTCCCTTTTCATTGGGACGTTGGGGAGAAATAAATAGCTCAACACACACTGTTGGGAGGCAACTGAATGGAGCAGACTCACCGGGGGTTTCCCCTGCCCTGACTGCTATCACACCAATGGATTTGGATAGTTTTTAAATTTGCCATATTGTTGTCGCCCGTGTCATTTATTTTTTATTATTATTTTATGCATTACATTTGCAAAGGGATCTACTCTTAGGGATTTTCTGGACTGAACATTTTGTGGATTCTCTCTCATTTTAAGGAGTCAACGCATGTAAGTCAACTGTTTCTAATTGGCATTTTTATTGTGGGACTAGCAAATGCATAATATAAAGTGTCTTTAAATCCCTGTTTGCTTTTCATTCATATAGTCCTATCAACACAGTGGGAGAACTGAGATTAGTTTTTTTTAGGAATAGTAGTGATTTACTGGCTGACTACATTAGGCTGCAAGTGATTTAAATCCAGTAAATTGCAGATTGTCACAAAATTGTTTCCTTCTAAAGCAACGTCTTGATTCATAAATGGGTAGCAGTACAAAGTTATTGGGTTCTTGGCACTGAAATGGATGTTAGAAGTATGGTTCTTGTATTTTTGCAGATCTTTGGCTCCAGGATGTGTTCTATAGGCATGCTCCATCAGTGGAGCCTTGCTGTGTTCTTGCTGTGCTCTCCCGTGTCTTTGTATGGGAGGTCAGTTGATGCACTGAGTAACAGAATGTGAGTGCCTTTCATTACTTAAACTCTCTCTTTTTTTAACCCCAGAGCACCTTTTCTAAAATATTATGAAGCTTGGTTATTCTTTCATACATAGTACATTTGTACATTCTCAGTTAAATTAACAGAGGATTTGAGATTTGTGATTAATGTAAAGTAATTTTTGGATTCATAGGTTGTATAACATTGCACAGATGAGCAACTAGAACTTATAAATATAGATAACAGTATTATGGCATGGTTTTATGGCACACAAACGTTGAGGGACACAAATTAGTAGGTGTTAAACGTTTGCGTTGCAGGGTCATGAGTCTAAGCTACTAATAGCTCACAAATGTTGTTTATGCTGCCATCTACTGTACTGAGGTCTCCTGGAACCTGACCTTGAATTTCTGTAGCCAACACCTCCAAAATAGTTTCTGAGACAGAACTTTTCACTGCAGCTGGCGTCATGTGAAATCACGATGAAGGCCTATGAAAAATGACCTAATGAGAAACGACAATATATAATCCACTGTATTTAACTAGGTTGTCCCGTTGAGAATAAGAATATATTTTTCCAGGGATATAGTGTGTCAAAGGGTCTTGTTACCAAATGAGGCCTTTGTAGAACGTGGAGAGCTTTTCATCTTCACAGGATATACGACAACATAATAACCCATAACTTCTCTGCTCCACCCTGGCAGGAAAAGGTCAGTGAGCCATGCCCAGTTGATGCACGATAAGGGGCGCTCCCTGCAGGAGTTCAAACGTCACATGTGGCTCCAGAAGCTATTGGAAGAGGTGCACACGGCTGACGAGCGAGCCCCACCCCTTCAGACCAGAGTCAATGGTCACAACTTGAGCGGGGGCGCCATGCGGCAGAAACCCCCAGGTGGCACCAAAAACCTCCCCCTCAGGTTTAGGCTGGACAGGGAGGGGGGGGGAAACCTGCCCCAGGAGACCAACAAGGCAATGGCCTATAAGGACCAGCCACTGAAAGTGGCAACCAAAAGGAAAAAAAAGGTGAGGTTAGGCCGGCGGCGGGAGACGGAGAAGAAGAGGAGAAGGGCGCGATCTGTCACTACAAAGGAGTCACAAAGGACACAGTACCCTGGGTGACAGGTTCTGAAGGGCTGTTGGGTGGTGCCCGTACTGCCCTATACAAAAGACACTGACTGAAGTCTAAGAGACTTAATCCACGGCTTGATCAGTCAATTCATATTATGGCCATAGGGCTTTGCTTGTATGATTACTGTATAATCTGACATGTTGATAATTTTGTGCTTTAATACAATTTCATACATCCTGGTGTTTTATGAAGTATCAATGTGCTGGTAAGCTGGTTTTAAATCCATATTTATTTGGGCAATCAATAAGCCTTTGTAATCTTGATTTACTTAAAAAACAACGCCATAATGGTTTAAATCTCTTACCAAGTGTGTGCATCATGTGCATGCATAGTGCACAGACTTTAAATATTTATTATCTGTACATAGTGTAATTTCACAAGATTCACAAGAGGTGGTATGCTACTTAAAGGGCTCCTCTTGTATTGACTGTTGTGGATATACAATTGTTCTGAACTGTTCACTGAATACATCTATAGAACTGTTCTGCCATAATTTATTTCATTTTATAATGTGTATTTATTTGTGTGAATGTATCATGGTGCTGCTGACTAAATTCCATAATGCACTTTAGTTATATCCTGTACATGTTCTCTTGTGGTTGATGTTCAATTAAATGCTGATGATACTTTCCTTTCCTACATTTTATAATTTTTTCTTTTATAACTTGGTGTGTTCCATCAAATCTACTCTTCTTCAACATAAATGGTTTATTTTTCATAGAATTAAAGGACCACTTCATCACTTTAACCTATTTTCATATAATTGGTCCTCACTAATGTTCATTATGAAATAACACAAAGTTCTTCTACTCGTTCTGTCTCATAAGAGGGCTGTGGGCAGTTCAGAAACCTGTCCACCAGTGCCATCATCATTAGGCAGATGTTTTTAAACAAGATTCAAAAAATTATATATATAGATTTTTATTATCGTGAGAACGATGACTTCCATTATCGCACTGCAACTTTTGGAATAGAAACTCAGGAATAGAAAGCCTGCAGTTTCTATTAGCTTGGATTCCCCATCGATGATGTCACTGGTGGCATTTTATCATGAACATTAATGAGGAACTGGTGAAGTGGTCCTTTAAGCCCTAGTTGGGGAACCTTTCATCTCATTTAATGTTCATCACTTGCACTGAGGGCATAATGTACGTTTCCAAATAATCCAAAATTAAAACTATAGCCATTAGAAACAACTTGATTTGCTTCGTCTTTGTTTACAAAGCCATACAGTCAGTCAGTATCAGGTTGGCCGAGGACAGCTAACATTTGCCACCACCTAGCAATCTAAATTATGTAGCAATCCAAACTATGTAACAATCCAAACTATGTAACAATCCAAACTATGTAACAATCCAAACTATGTAGCTATGTAGCGTACAGGTATAGCAGTCTAAATGTGTCTTCAGTCTCTGTAAACAAGACGTACAAAAACATGAGAAACATATTTGACCGAGATACGTACATAAAGGGATATTTCACTTTCAAACATGTTTGTGGTCATTTTAACATCTACTCAGGCTTTTGGGAACACTCCAGACAGTGTTTATGTTGCTTGATTCAGTATTTAGATATTCATTTTATTTAGATATTCATTTTATCAGACACGCCCCTTCCTATACAAACCCATTGTAACTTAAAACTCCATTTAACCACGATAGATAAAAACACCTCAAAAAGTAGGAATTTAAAGCACATCCAAAAATGTAATAAATGCCGGACAAAATACTCACATTTCCATTTCTTTATTGGCAGACACCAAAAAGGACCACTTATGCGTTTCGGCTATGCAGCCTTCATCAGAACATGCTCTGATGAAGATTACATTTTTGGATGGGCTACCTTTGGAGTTTTTTTTAAATTCCTACTTTATAATAAATGTATACTGGATTTGGCACTCCACTGAAAACCATTGCTGATGTGCAACCTCTTTTTCTCATTTAGATAAAAACACCTGTCCTTGTTTCTGGAGACTCATACTGCCCTCCTAATACGTGAGGGAACCTATAAACCTATTACTGGGTCCTTGTCCATCAATGTGAAAAAAGGAGAACATACAATATACATGCAGTACTGCTATAAGAGCTGGATTTCCCTCATGGGTTCAATAAAGGTCTATCTATATTCTAAAAATATTCTCATAGACTAATTGACCACTTTAATCCCATATACACTTTGTTGACCGTGGTCTGTACTTTGCCCCATGATTTTTGTCCTTCTAATCTGTCTCCACTGAAAATAGCAGATCTACATAAACTCAATCTTGTAGATCGGAGCTTGAAGATCTCAGAAGTGACAAAGTCACAAATTGACACGGAACCAATAGATTATCAACAGTGTTTGTTAAGGGCCTTGCAAACGGGAAGCGATAAAAAACGCGTCTATAGTTCATTTTCAATGAGACCTGCATTTTGTTCGGAGAAGTCGCGGTTGCGACAACGCAAGCATATTTACGAGAGCGCGGTCCCGTGAATTTGTTGCTGGTGTGCTCGTTACGTGCACACGCCCACGAGTCACCAGACCTGGATTCTTTTTTGCATTTCTTTTACACTTGCTTTGTCGCGCACCTCTTCAACAGACCTGGAGGAGACCTGTGTTGATCCAGGCAACAACGCCTGCGTTCATCGCTTCACGTTTGCAAGGCCCTTCATGGTGCTGGTAGTAAAGGCGTGTGTGTTACTGTTGTTTTATGGTCATTTGAATTATAATGTATTTAATGAATAAATAAAAATGCGGGGGGGGGGGGGGGGGGGGGGCTGGGGGATTACACCCAAGATTCAAATTGGACCAGTCAATATTGAATTCCAGCCTACATGGGTCATAGGGACGCTTCATGTGGTTACAAAGGTTTGAACTTAAAAAGATAAATTGGTTGTTGATGTTGCACTTGAGAACGTGGTGTTTTTGACAGCCACTGACTGAACCGTATAGACATGGTAATGGAAGGAGGAACGAGAAAGCAAATGCATCAGTGGCAGCTATATCCTGCACTAAGAGCACCAGTGTAGGCCATTAGTCGGCATGATGTCATAAACACTGTGTAACAGCCAGTTAAAGGCCTACCGCTCACACCAAGGAAATCAATCGAACAATGGGGAGAGACATTAATAACTCACAGAAGGGGACAAAGTGGAGAATGCAATCAATGGAATAGTCATTTTTATGGCGGTTAAAGATGCCGATTGTTCATACAGTACAGGTACATCTATCTATGCACGCCATATCTGCAGCAAAGGAGACGTTTCAGTCCGATTTCAGTATGAGAATTTTCAGTAACAGGTCTGTGATACGTCTCGTAGCTCTCAACATAGTTGCAGCCTAACTCCATGAGGTAGGTAGGTGTGAAGCAGAAAGAAACAAAACGCAATGTGTATATGTATAATTGTATTGCTTCTTGTGTTCAACTTGTGATATGTATATCACAACTTAAACACAAGAAGCAAATCACTAACACTTGAAAGGGGGAAGGGGCGTCACAAATGATGGGTTTTACACATCTCAGCCACTGGGCAGAGGTGCTATCTCTTTAAACCTAGCCAACCAGAATAAATCTGACCCAGGTGATGTTTGCCTTGGCTTTCTCCCCACCACATTTAGCAATCACACAGTGCTAATGAATCCCGAGAGGGCTAAGACCTGCTCACACACACGACAATTTTCTGGACAAGTTTGTAGGATGAGATTGCATTGCACCATTCAAAGAGAATGAATGAGCGTGAAGGTACTTCAGTGAAGAAAGACCATGGTGAGTATGTTCAAATTAAGGAAGTGCCTTAAAGACCATTAAATCTGACTGGAATATGATATGTGGTTTGAAATGTCTTTTCTGGCAAAGAGGGAAGTTTTTTATGTGACTTTTAGATTACTGAAACCTTTCAGGTTTTGAACAGATATGCAGTTTGTTAATACAATAACTAAGGCTACCCCAGTGTTGGGTAGGACACTATAGTCGACAATGACAATCTAGTCATTTGAAGCAGATTCTACAGATGCGCTGCCATCTTTACTGTGGTTCAGACATCATTGAAATGACCTCTCCATCAGGAGATATAAAACCTATAGGGACTGCAACTTTTAACAGATTTGCAGCTTGACAGTCTATCAGTTGCAGGTTGCAATGTTCACAGCCCCTGTTATGACAAAGTATTGTTATGACAAATCTATGACAAGTATTGTACAAAACGCTTCAAGTTTCTTTTAAGAAAATGCCACTATTGATACAAGACTTTCACAAACCCGGATTCGGTGTGTAAGTGAAACAACGTAACATAAAAAATAAAATATAGCATACACACTGCCACTTTATTAAAACAACGTTACGGTCACACATGAGGCAGGTTGTAACTTGTGTGTGATCGAAATGTTGCTTTAATGTGGCAGTGTGCAGGTTATCTTTTATTGTTCAAGAAGATGCCACTGAAAATATCCAAAAATCTTCTATTACACAAAGACGGGTCAAGAACATGTGCTGATGTGACCATGTGGTGTTTGGGGGGGTGTCACACAGGCTGTTCCCAACACATACGGGCTGATCTTCGCTTGCACCTGCGGGGTGATCCTGGGCATCGGGTTCTGTGCAAACATACTGGTCTTCTCACTGTTCGCCAAGTACAACACCCTTCGCAAGAACCGCCTGGACGTCCTACTGCTTAGCATGGCCCTGGCCGACTTCCTCACCCTCCTCCTCATCCCGCTCACCCTGCACTCCGCCATAAGTCACTCCTGGCCCCTGGGGGACACCTCCTGCAAGATCTACCAGTTCCTCCTGGCCTTTAGCTTGGCAGCCAGCACCTACTCCCTGTGCGCTGTCTCAATGACACGTGCCATGATAATCACCAACCCATACCAACCACCCACCATGGACCTGGTTATTCTCATGTTTGTCCTGGTTTGGTCCCTCAGCTTTTTCATTAGCCTTCCACTGCGCATCTTTGCCACTAAAGAGAGCCTGGGCCCAAGCCTGGCTGGCTTCACCTTCTGCCTCCCGACCGTTCACGAACATCACTACCAGGTGGTCTTAAGCCAGTTCATACTGTACTACTTTGTCCCGATGCTGGTGATCGCCTTCAACTACATACGCCTGGCGCTCTTCCTCCTCAAGAGCCCTGTGATGTCAGTGGCCAGTGCCAGGAATACACGCCACGCGTCCGTCATGGTGTTCCTGGCCGCCGCCACCTTCTCCGTCTGCTGGCTGCCTGGCTACGTGCTGGAGCTGTGTGTGTACCTGGGGCTGTACCGCCACGGCCAGGCGTGGGAGATGTTCTACTTTGTCTGCACTGTGCTCCAGTACCTCCACCCCTGTGTCAACCCAGTGCTCTATGTGCTGCTGTCCAAGCGCTGCCGCCACAGGAGGGCAGCGTGGCTCTTCAACTGGAACAGGAGCAGGGTGCACCCTCAGGTCATAAGCATCACAGACAGCTGCTAAGAGTGGCTAGAGCACCACTGATGTTGACCGGTGTCCCCCAGGGGTCTATACTGTACTTGGCCCCTCTCCTCGTTTCTCAATACACCAAATTGCTTCGCCAAATATACAATTTAGGCATTTAGCAGACAATTTAGGCATTTAGCAGACGCTCTTAATCCAGAGCGACTTACATTAAGCAAGAACAAAAAAGCATGGGAATACATCACATAAAAACATTTATCAAGAAACATGCGTAATATAGCACATCATTAGCTCACAACACGCAGTGAGCTTGTATATCGGTACAGTATTTGTTTTAAGGTTTAAAATACAGTACTGTGTGTAGCATGTGAATAATATACTGCTTATACTATACCGCATTGTACATAATATATCACTGACAAATTATCTGCTGAGCACACCGTTTATCTGTTAAAACACTGATATAGTCAAAAACCATGTTATATTTAGCATTATTTTGAGGCACTATTGTATGAATTGCCTGCCCTGGTTTAAGTTTTTTTATGCCCCAAGTACCTTAATGCTTCGTTTCTTTTCAGTGCTCCATTTTGCTTTTTTTCCTTCTTCATTTGTTTCACGCCTTCTTCACTGGAATTTCTTGGAGGAAAAAAAGGGACAAAATTTGTTATCGTTTGATATGTATGCATGGTTAAGATCTGTACTATAATTTTACAAATGCAATTACTATAATACAACAACAACAATTACATGTGCAACGGAATTTTCATTGTGAAATTAATAATTATTGTTTACTATCATTAACCAATTAAGACCGTTTTCATTTATCTTACATCTTACATTTTGAAGATATTTGCCTATGATGACCCAAAATACGGTCTCCATGTTGAAAGTGGTTAAGGACGTCTTTTAGAGGATTGGTCATGAAATCTTTTCTCATATTACACTTACATGCAGCTCACCTTGGAACTTCATCTTCTCCAGTCACCAAACTAGTGAATAAGGGACATGAGGGGAGAAAAACCCAGTCGGTCCCTGTTGAGCTGCTACTGATGGGTACAGCAAACTCACTCACAGGCTCCAAAACCGCCAGTCTTTGAATAGAGTACAAGGCATCCTTACAACCAAAGTGAACCAAAGTTACCAAACACTGTACAGTACTGGTACAACAACCTAGTAGTAGTATAGTATGTTCACTGGGAGTCATTTATCTTGTGACGATACATGGACTGAAATGTGTACTCCTAGGAGTACTGTGTCAGAAGGGCCTCACGCTTGAGTTAAATTAGCACACTACACATTAGTGTACTGTACACTACAAATAGTGTTGAAATGGACCCTTGTGGATCAGAGGATTTTATGGTGTATATTGTGCTGTTAGTCCTTGGAAAAGAGCTCTACTTAATCAGCAAGTTTACTTTTGGCAAAGTGCAGTGACACTGGTGCACTGCAAACGTCTCAGGGAGACAACAATCTTTGTCAAATTGTCAAGTAATGTCATCTATAACCAAACTATTTGCTATCACTCAGTTCTATCATTTCAGAGTTTAAATTATGTATGTTGAGTCATTATCTTTTCCTCTTTGCATTATATACAGAATCTTAGCTCCTGTCAATCCATTTACAGTGTTTCAGTGTAGACTGATTCTTACACAGTGAAACATATCGGTTTGGGACATTCATCTACATTTAATTCACCGTGACACAGGCACTTGATACTGTAGACCAGTGATTCTCAACCTTTTCAGGCCGTGAATGACCCCTCAAAAATATCATAGGCTATTTGAACTGACAAGCACTTGGAACTGTAGGAGTTGAGCCATTACATTTTGTATGGCTAAGTTCCACAAATAAATTCTGTGAAAATAGCAGATCTATAAGCTCAGTTGTGAGCTTGTACACGTGCTATTTTCTTTTTTTTGCCTCTTATATTATTTGACAATTTAGCCAATGTTTGACCAGTTGTCCTATTTCTGTAAACACAAACTTTGTCCCAACACAAACATTAAATGCCATTTACAATGAATGGCCAGTTTTGAGTGTTTGTGTAGACAAACATGTAAACACAAACATTGAAGACGAAGGTGAGGACACAAATTGTGATTGGCCAGAATGAGATGATGTATGATAAGAGCATTCACATGGGTGTGAATTTTAATAGTACACAAGAAGCAATCATATGGTATAGTTTGTCGATTTACTTTTGATGCAGTAATGGTATTTTTCATTCTGAGGTATTAAAAAGGTCTTTAAAGTCCTTAAAATGTCACTTTAACTGCTGTCATCTGAGGACCCCCCAAAAAATCTTGTGTGACAACCCTTAATTTACATTACAGTAAATACAGTAGCAGGTCTATTTGGAGTACATCTGATGAAATGAAAGACATGGTTCGACTGGCTCTGGTCCTAAACGTAAAGAACTCACTGTATTTCAGTTCTGTTCCAGGAAAAACATTATATTCATATGGTTGTCATATCATGTGCTTGACATGTGGTTTCTTTGATTGACAAAAACACAATTGCCTGTATGATATTCCTGTTATTCATTGTGAGCATGACCAACTCTTCCCCAAAACAGAGGTTAAGACTTGTGCGTTGATATAGTGCTTTCCTCCAAAGAGCTTTATAATTTGCATTAACCAAACCGATGGACGAGGCAGCCAACCTGCTCCTCAGGAGCAGTTAGGTCCGGGATTGAACCAGGACTGTTTTGCGGCCGCTCTAACTCCAGAGCCACTGGTGACTTCAGGTATGAAGTCTAGAGAATTATCCTACCTGAAGGGTGTTCACCTTAACCACTTAGGCACTAAACGTATATTTCATCTTACGACAAATAAGGAAAATGGCCAATCTACTACCAATCTACAAGCTCATAGCTCATTGCATCATTGTGAGATTGTAGAACTTCCATTTTCAAAAATGATTGTTTTTGAATTGTTTTGCCTAGAATGCCCAAAGTAGGGACACCGGTAGAGATAGGACACAGGGTTGAAAGTGGTTCAAGTCTGCAGCAACCAAGTATAGCTCAATTTATACTGTCAAATAACCGTGTATAAATGAAGCATAAAGTGTCCATGTCTCACCTGTTGGACTTAATCTGCAAGCAGTGTGGGGAACAGTGGGACGGTTTGCCTGTGGATGAAACATAATTCAAGAGTTGGATGAAACACTACATAGGCCTACCACTATTATAGAGTTAAGCACAAATATCAAACGTCTCGTCGTGACATTTACAGAATCTGCTGAGGACCATAGGAGACGATTAATTTCCGTTTCATGGGAGCTATGCACGTCTCAGCCAATCACAATGATGGGGGCGGGGTTGGACGACACTGGAGCTTTCCAGCTTCCAGACGCCAGCTGTCTGCACGTCTTTCATCCAACTACGAGCTGTGATTTTGGCCATTGGCAAGTGCCATGACCAGCCTGGGCGTCATGTCAGTCCACAAAGTACAATAATAATAAAAAAGGCAGTGTTGAATCAAGTTTCTATTACCGATTGAATATTTCTCACCTCAAATGTTTTCAGGAACATTATTTCTCGCCTCAAATGTTTTCAGGAACATATTTGAGTGGCCTGCTCAAATTTAAAAAGATCTTTTATAACGCATGGTGGTCACATTTTGTTTACATTCAACATGCGCCCTCTAGTCTAGCATAACAAATAGCTCTGTGTGGAAGAATGATTCACAGGTGCATGTCATATTATTGGTTGAAACAGTCTACTGATGTAAGCATGCATAACCTTCTTGTCGACTTTTGATATACAAATGAACAAAAAAAATCCCATTACATTACAATATTACCCACTGAGAAAAGTAACTAGTTAGAATACTTTTGGATTACTTTTAAGTTACCCGACAATTACCCATTTTCGAATCCTTGCGCAAGTTGTATTACTGCCTACGGTCATTGCGCCACCTTGTCACAGCCTATATTAATCATCTCTGCGGTTAAAAACAACCTGTTCATACCAGCAGCAGTTGGACACAAAAAAGAAAAAAGAGGGGGGACACAAAAAAGAAAAAAGAGGGGGTACAAACATTTTTCATTTTTTTCCCTTGAGGACGACCTCCTACCACCCACCCACCCTAGTATTGTATGAATGGATTCCATTTTAGAATTCCAGGTTTTTAGACAGCTGGTGGATGGAAATGAAGCTCCACCCACGCGGCAAAATGCCCCTGGGACAAGCTTTTCCGGAAGAAACCCTGGGGCAAAATGGACATAGTGGCCGAATTTGGTATTGCAGCGCTGGGCCAAACACATGAACGCACTGGTCTGTTGACCATCATTGCACACGTTCATGACGACACGTGAACACTGTTTCATACGTGAACGCGTGCAATGGTAGTCAACGGCCAGCGTGTTCATGTGTTTGGCCCAATCAATCCCAGAATGCACTCTGTCCCTACCCGGAAGGAGGAGTGAAATCGCCTCATGCGTTTTAGAGCAACTTAATGCAAGTGGATGAGAGGAGAAATCCGGTGCCGTCTCTATTAATATATACTCTAAGTGGCGGCTCTCTTTTTATTGTATCTTGCCAACCAAATGAACACATCACATTAGTAACGGATAACTTTTTTGGAAACATAACTAAGTAACTAACTACTAAATTGCAAAACGAACTCGTTAGGCAAAAAGTATTCTCGTTATATAACGCACTGGCCATGAGGCGCCACTATGGCCAGTGTTGCTGTTGTTTACGGTGCTTATCCCAGCTGCAGACTAAAGATGTCCCTTCTCGCTTGCCATCTCTCGCGAGAACGGGTAGAAGCTGCGTGAGGGCCTGATCACCCTCATTGGCCAAGCCGGTCATGTGACGCACTGGAGGCCACAGCGAGTCTACTATTATTATGGGCTCTGACGAGACATTGCTTATCCAACTCCAGCTGTTCGTTACTATCTTGTTGGTTAACTTTTGCTTATTCTTTGGTTTATTTTTAGCTCCCTTCGGGAAGGAGTGTTAGGCCTAAGTTATAGTTTTGACCCCTTGTTATTAGTTAGGGTTCCGGTTAGGTGAAGTTATTGTTTCGTTTGTCTCCTTTTCTTTTGGGAACAACCCACCACTGTAAGTCTTCAACACGACTCTGCTTTAATATCTTTCTCTATAAATAATACTGCCTACTAGTTATCTCTATTATAAATGATAGCCAATGTACTTGAAAGTCGATTAACTTCCATCATGTATTTATTGAGCCATTTGTACTGAAAACACTTTTGTAACTCTGTAACGTTTATCTTTTAAGCGCAAGTAAAAGCATTTTCAAATTTGCAGTGGGTTTCCCGTCCATTTTATATGTTATGCGTACCTTTACCCCTAGACTAATTGGTCCGCAACACTGAGACACTTACATTGAACATGGGACAGCGTTTGGAGGGACAGCTCCTGTTGTCTTGCCAGCTGCTCCTTGGGGAGGTGAGTAGGGTGCAGCGAGGGCCGTAGGAGGGCGGAGGGCACACAGTGGGGAAGCAAGCAAGCATCGCTGTGGGACTGGGAAGACCGCCAGGCATTGTCTGGAACATAATAATACATTTGATTTGTAATGCACTTAACATTTTAGCAAATCCCAAAGTGCTTCAGGATATAAAAACAACGGCATAACAAAATATCAAAAGCAAGAAGAAGGGGAAAAAAAACATTTGCAAACAACAGAAGACGCTTCTTAGGAGAAAAAGTAGATTAAAAACGAATTAAGGCGTGCGCACTCACACACGCCCGAGCGCAAGATGTATGAGACATGTGTATGTGTGAGATGAACATTCAGAGATAACAGGGTTAAGTTTCTACTAAGCCCACCATTGATAGTCCGCCCCAGGCTTAACTGCATCCTGCTCCGCATGTACTCTTCCATTAGATGCTGCAAGCGTTCTGGCTGTGGGCCAAAGAAAAGCAATCATACACTTAGCGTTATGTTTTGCATCATTCACAATGTGCACCCAATTAACTGCACTATGAGAGGAAACTGACTTGAACTAAAAGTGAATTAAAAACTTAAATTTAAACTACAAATACCAAAAAGCAGTGTGTTTGTTTACATTCTCATCACTCATTGACAGAAGGAAGAATATCTGTCAAGGTCCCTCTCACCAAGTGAGGGAGAGACAGAGAGCAGAGAATGCCAAGACCTTGCATGCAGAGATCATGCATTATACATGATCAAATGATGCCACTGAAAACACAAGAGAACACACTTAAGCTTGCAGATCCGCTATGTTTGATGGTTAACTCACTAATTTTGACAGCCCTACTATTTACACATTTTCTAAACTGAGTTAAATTGTGAAATTAATCAGATTACATTTTTGAATGCAATTAATCCATGCTGGGATGGCCCACATACATCCCATCCACTCTGCACTATCTAGCCCTATCTGGATGGGGAAAATCACAAGTTGGTTATTGCCATAAAAGGCTGCACAATTTACATAGGCAGGGGCTCAAATCACATAGCACCACAACAGGGTGAGAGAGAGAGAAACCATCCTGCCACACTTTGTGTTATAAAGAATTAAAACATACATGCATATGTTAATGTATATCTGCCTTCTGTCATTAATCTTTCCATTCCCACAACAATATACAGATAAACATGGCATATTTTGGACATATTTTTTCAAATGGTGATGGTGATTAATCATGATTAATTAATTTTGAAGCTGTGATTAATCAGATTAAAAATTGACAGCCCTAGTAAATAGAATAAGAATAAAAATAAATAGGCACAACAGCCGCCAGGGTTCATTTGGTTAATGCATTATATACAGCATTTAAAAAAAGGGGAAGAAAAGTAATGAATAAGGGAGTCGAGTCATTTTATGGGTTTCCCGGAAATCCTCCGCTGTACTATTGTACTATAAAGAAGACAGATGGATGATGCCGAGTCTTGCAGACTGTAAACATCACATCAGTTTGGATTGGGTACTCATTTCTAGAATCATTTCATTTCAGATAATGATTCATACAGTCATTGATCCATCCAAGCAAAATGTAAACATTTTCAAAATGTCAGATTTTTCACAATTTGTCTAGATTAAAAAAAGAAAGAAAGCTATGCGGTGAGCTTGTAAATTGCCTATTTTAGCCAGTATAAGTATAAAATAGGGTTAAGTGGTAAAACCGATTGTGATGCTATATTAACTTATTTTGCTGAGGATCCCCTGGAACCCCCTCAACGACCCCTGGGGGTCCCTGGATCACACTTTAAGACATGACATAAACAAACGTTTGGTACCTTCTTAGCTGCAGCATCGGGCCCTGGGGGGGATGCCCTACCCTTCATGTTGGGATGAACATGAAGGGTACCTTCCTCAATCCCAGGAAGGTACTGAGAACCTGGAAGCGTGTTTGGCTGCAGCACACAAACCCAGAAATGCAGTTACAAAAGGCAGCACAGCAGTTAAGATTCAGTTAGAGGAAAAAGTATTGTAGAATATACAGTAGGAAAGAAAAACATCACACTCAAAGAAACACCATCAGTAATGAACACAATATATAACACTATATACACCCTCAACAGTGCTTGCATAGTGCAGGACGAAAGAAATACAAGAGAACGCACAGTATGCCAGAGAGTCAGACAGAGAAAAGGAAAGAGTGCGAGTGAAAAGAAGTTACTGTAGTGGGTCAAACACGTAACACGTTTGTGTAGGCGAGAATGAGGGAGTTGAGTTGTGCACGAGAGAAAGAGCATGTCAGCAAACGACAGCAAGTGTGAGAGAGAGGGAATGTAAGCGAAGCGAAAGAGAGAGAGAAGGAGGGAGCGGTGAAAGTGACACCATCTCCATCACGCCCTGCTGGGGAGCGCGCGTCTGCCAGCTCTGGTTTCCCCTGACATGCATTGCTTTTCATCAGGCCTGTGAAAGAGGGAGCCCCGTGGAAAGGCTCTCCTGTGTCACGCTAAATTGCTCCTAATGGCCATGGATACTTGGGCCTAACAGATCACTTTGAAAGTGAGAAAGTGTGCTCGGCCCCTCCCTGCCCTCCTCTCTCCCTTGTGTCAAGGCACAGACTGTTATGTCTGTTATATAAAAATGACAGAAGTTATGTTACGATCATGTTTCCTTACTGTTGTTTTGTCTCAGTAACAGCATGACTGGTAACACCACAGGGAACGTTAAGACCAGCACTGTCTGTTACTGACTGTTGAGTGCTGACAGACTGTGTGCGCACACACACACACACACACACACACACACACACACACCGAGACAACATTTGTCTAGATTCAGTCTACTGCCGACTCTTGCATTGAAGATGAGACTACGACCACTGCCAAAAAGACATTCATTCGAAAGCAACCTCTTTAAGAGTTCACCATCGCACCTTGTAAGCTGCCGCTTACACCACCTTCTGATGCATCTCCTACAAACCTACACTGCCGCTCTCTGCACCGATACAGACACACAACTGTCCCAGACTGTTCAGTTGCAATGAAAATGCATTTAAAACAGGCAGCTCCAAAGTGGTTGAGTAATTGAGTTACATCAGTTGAGTTACGTTCATTCAGAGATCTAGTGCAGGTTATTAGGGCCAGCAACTAAGCCTTTTATAGAGGGTATGCACATGCATAAAGTGAATGGCAAATCAAGTGGGCTGTCAAGACCAGAAAGTATTTTTTGCCACTCAGGCGTTCCCGCAAACCTTCCGGGTATGATGATGATGTCACACGCATACTCCAGTATTATCATCATTGGTCAAAGATGACATCAAGGGGAGTGGGGTCTAGAAGGGGGTAAGGCAAAGGGGGGTGTGCCCCCCTTTGCCTTACCCCCTTCTAGACCTTGTTGTTACTGTTGAACCCTCTTGAGGTGTCGTGGCGGGCCTATTCAATGAAACACCCAAGATGGAGGACACCCACCTGATGACCCCAATGAAACCCTCTTAGCCCCTTCCACCCAACCCCGTGGTGACTATCATCCCCACCCATGTTTCTGAAGGTATAAACAAGGATTGTCCAATTCAGGTATGTTGTCAGGCGCAAGCTTGGCTCAGGGAGGACGCGCCTGCCATGCAGTCCATGGCACTTTGGTAGTAACATCATATACTGTGTTTGTAAAACTATTATCATTTATGACTCTGACCTGTACCACACATTTTCACTGCCGTTGCTGCTGTGACAACTGAATTTCCCTCTGTGGATTAATAAAGTTTTACCGTATCGTATCGATCTTTTACAAATAAAAAGCATGTGTCCGTCTAATCAATTTACAGAAAACGTACTTGTAGATATGGCATTGTGCCACTGGATAGAGGTGTCAGTGTGTTGTTCTCCAGTGTCCCCTTGATACTGGCGTACTGTAACAGAAATAGAATATCACATTTACTACGAGCAATAAAAACAGTCTAACATTAGCGTTTTGTGAGGGCAGTATGAGAGTTAACAGCCTTTGCACCTTGCCGGCCTGCATCTCTAGTGAGTTCAACAAGAGAGTTCTTCTTCTCTTCTTCTTGCTCTTCAATTTTTTATGTGTATTTATCTGAGGAATATAGAGTCAGTTAAACAGAAACCAAACCTGATGACAAATACCGTTGGGAATTCAGTTAAACTCAGTGTTAGAAATACAAAACTGTCAGTGACCTTGGTAAACGAGAAGGGGTCAACTGGTGGCTCATCAGAATCTGAACTATTTCCACTAGATCCACTGGTGCTGAAACTACAAAAAAGAGAAAACAAAACAAGTTTGAAAATGCAATTAAAATGCTGGTGTTGTAAGTTGTAAACTTGGTCTTTATAGAAATGTTATCAGAAATGTTTAAGACAAATATAAAACAAATAATTATTCATTCAATTTGATGAAACTGAAATGTGAAAAACAACTGTAGACTTACTTTGCCTCATGATCAATATGGGCTGGTTCAGTAAAATCAACAGGTCTAGCAATCTCCTGGAGTTCTCTAAGACATGCAATATACTGCAAAAAGAACCACATCTCAGCCCAGCTTGCTTAAACTTTGTTATTCATCTGTAAGATAAAAAGAAAAAAACACACACACATCCAATGGAAACCCACCTTTGACCTATCGGGGTCACAATAATCTAACAATGTATCACAAAAATGAAATCCCATCTTCTCCAAGTCCAGTGTGTTGAAATGTGTTCCTGTCCGTTGACCTGCAAAGAGATCAAATACAATGCATTGTCCATTTTAATCACTTCCAGTGATGAAAACCAACAACTCAATGTGGAGTAAAGAGAGTTAAACACAGTAATCCTGGTCTCTGCACCAGTGCTGGATCCACACAGAGAGATCTCCAGGGTAAAGCTGTTGAGGACCCCTAGTCTCCATAGAGCCACTCTGCCAGTCCCCTCTTTACGGTGTTTGACTTTGAACTTACAGTCCTGGAAGGAGAACTGAAACACAAATACAGACCTGTTGTGTGCTGTGTATAAGGTGGTGTACTCACTCTACAGTACATATGTGTTTGACAGAAAAGAAAAAGAAAAAAAAGGGATCTATTGTTGGCATTTACAGTATCCATTTGTTCATGATAGGGACCTCTGGACCCTATCAAACCAGATCAAGTAGTTGCCACACACTCAGGTGCCCACAGATGATATGTAATAGACAATTGCTTTATTATTTGTAACTTTATATTTTGAAATTTAAGTTTTTAATTCACTTGTACATTGAATGAATGAATGAATGAATAGTTCAGTGAGATAAAAGTACCAGGTCAGGGCAGTTCTTGCTCAGCATCAAAGGGAAGATGCGTTCATGTGGGGGATTCTGGACCAGCCCCATGTTCTCACAGCCGTATGTGAAGATATTCTGCTTTTTACTGTGACCATGTAGGTCACAGTATAACAGCACCTTACCCTTCTCACACAACCTGGTGAAAAACAGAGTCAATAAATAATCACTGTTTCTGAACCAATTGTAACTTTGTTCTGACAGACAAAGCTGGTTGTCTGATTGTTCAAACATAAGTACCTTTGGACCATGGAACGTGTAGCCCACACAGTGGGAAACAAGTCCTTTAAGCTGGAGTTGTATTTGCGGTTGAGATCTCTTCCTATCAGAGAACATCTGTTATTTCCCACAATCACCCCATCTGGGTTGAGCATGGGCACCACTTTGAACACGAAGGTGTCTCGGAGCATGGCCGCATCAGGAGAGTCCTCCAGCAAGAAGTTGAGGATGCCCTTCATCACCCAGGAACTGTTGGTCTCCCCTGGATGGATCCGGGCTGTCAGTACCACTGTAGGCTTCAGCGTGCTGCCATTGCTTTCCTTCTGGCTGGAAGGGTTGGTCACGGTCAACACTGGGACCAGGTTCCCTGCCAGAGTGTGACACAAGGTCCGGACTTTACAGTAGTGCGAGCGCCTGGCGTCCCGCTCAATTTCAGAAAGCTGGGCCCACATTTGGGAATAAGTGTAGGGGTAGCAGTTGGCCAGGTAACAGGTGTCCTGGTCATAAGGAAAGTAAAGGCGCCAGGAGAGGGAGTAGCATGGCCGGTGGAAGTTCTGGCGTCCATTGCGGTAATAAGAGACATGCTGGCCCACCCTGTGCCAGCCAACTCCCTGACTTTTGGCCTTCTCTTCAGAGTACATCAAAGGCAGCTGGCCCAACTTGTACAGACTGGTCATCTTCATCAAGTTGGTAATGGTGAAGCGATAACCCACACATGCTCGGGTGTTCCTGACCTGGAAGTAAAACCACTGAGTGTGCTTCTTGGTATAGAGGTCAGTCCGCAGATAGAGTTCATAATCAAATTCACCTCTGAAAGATAATTAGTTTACAGTAGGCGAGGTGAGACCATACAAACAAATATTGCCATGCCTATGAGTACACTGTGAATTTCTACATCATCTTACACTTTGACAGCCTTTAAGAGGTTGCCACTTTCAAAACGTCCTTCAAACTGCAGGGTAGTGTCATCAGGCCCAGTTAGGGATACAGCAGCAGGACTCAAAGTTGACTGATGGGTCCCACCAACACAAGAACCCGAAAAGTAGTTTTCCTTCACTGTAAAACAAATACATCAATTATAGAGCGACATGATAAGAAATCTGTTGTGTGATATGTCTTCAGGAATTACTGTGAGGTTGGGACCATAAAAAGGTGACATAATTACTAACAACAATTAGATCACTAACATTATGTGATGTCAACACAATTGTCACATAATTCAGCAGGTCACCAATGTCACCGTAACACCGCCATGTTGGAGTGGCCGAGGGTGAGTACACGAGTGGCCAAGATTTGGGGCATTGGAATTGAGCTCATGAGACCTTGCTGATGACGTTACACATGGATGAAACCAAAGATTGTTAATTTAGAAAGATGACATGTACAGGTACACAAATCCACAAAGTGGGCACCAGTGTCAGACGGAAAATCTCGAACATCCTATGGTTACTGGTGCTAGATCCCACGAGAGTGTGTTGCTACTTGCTGGGACAGAGAAAGGTCAATAATAAAGTACATTTTCTCCTGATTTGTCTCTGTGGCTTGTGACGAGCGGATCCAATATTTAGTTCAGTGACCATTAGGGGTGCAACGGTTTTCGGTTTAAAACCGAACCGTTCGGTACAGCATACACGGTTCAATGCGCTCTAATGAACCGCACTATTTCGGTTTGCATTAATACATTTCTTACAGCTGCGAAGAATGTATTTCTCGGTCACACACCGGCCTACTTAGAAGTCTAGCACTCTATCGGTCACACACCGTCCTACTAAGAAGTCTAGCACTCTTTTGGTCACAGAAGTGTAGCACTCTGTCAGCCCACCCCCTACACACACACACACACACACACACAGAGAGACGGCATGATGAGGAGAATCCACTCCAGCCCTCGTCTTTAAACGTCGTTCTTGGAATAATTATTGATCGTCATACACAGAGACGCACACAGCGGAGTAACCTCGCGCCAACAGGCTTCTATAAGCACGGTCTTTGTAAATTTGTTCAGATCTGATTCTGCATCTGCAATCGCTGTTTGAGTGCTAATTAAGAGGGAGAGTGAGAGCAAAAACAACCCGCAGCAGGACATTAATTCCGTCAGAAAAGTCCCAACAAAATGTCCAATCCATGACTGTAGATAGAAGCCCTTCTTCTAATAATATAAGCATAATATCCTTAAATCCTCATGTAGACTTATTGTAAACTTTTGTATTTTTCTGTGCGACACGAGTACACGACGCATTCACTGTGTGAATCCTCCCCTCCCCTCCACCACTCTCCTCTCCTCATGTGCTTACTGCCCCGTGTGAGGTGCATTTTTTTCCCCTTGAAAATAATGAAAAGGCAGAAATGCCTAATAAAATAATATATGCTAAAAAAAAGAAAGAAGAAAAGAAAATGCTATAAATAAACTTTTTTGAGTGGTGCAAGCCACTGACTGGTATGAGCATGAAAACAGCATGGTTGTTTTTCACCACCTGTGCGCAACCTAACACACACAAACACACACACACACACACGCACATTAACTGTATATATGATGATTTCGTGTGTGCCAGTACAGTACAGTAGAGGGTACAGTAGAGGGACCGGCACACAGTAACTCTGTAATTTCTCAACCGTTTCGGACACGGGGCGGCTCGCCGGAACCGGTCCGGCCCCCTGGGCGCGTTCCTGGGGGTCACTTCACACGGGTGTAATTTTTTTTTTACTGTACCGAAACCGAACCGAAACCGTGGCCCCCATACCGAGGTTCGAACCGAACCGAGGTCTAACTGAACCGTTGCACCCCTAGTGACCATGTGGCCAGAATAGTTCAGAAGCGTTCACGTTCACTCTCCCATTGGAATGAATAGACTACACCCTGCTTCCCGTCTCATAAAAAGGCGTCCGCCCACTTCACACAGATACAAGGAAGCTTTGAGAAGGAAGAGAAGTGGTCATGTGACACATTCATGCGACACATTCATGGACACTTTCATGGGACCACTTTCCATGTTTTCAGCCAATTCCCTTCCCACACTGTTGGGAAACTATTCGTTTGCAGGGGCATTTCCTCCTTTCCAGTAATGATACGCTATTTATGAAATTAAACTGTTGACCAAATACTATTTTGTCATCTAGTGAATTAATAAGGCATTGGGTATGTGTAAATAAAAATAATCATCTGGTATTTGTTGTTGCAGTCAGTATTCAACCTGGGGCAATGATGAATGCTGAATGATTATCACACTGCATTATTATCTTTAGTGTTTCCTTATAGCAAGATCAAATCTGAAAGTATACACAACACATTTTGCCATCAGGCTTTGTCAGGTTTTCTCTGTCAAATGCAGCATACCTTCTTCTGTATTATATACAATTATGCCTTCCATGTTTGTTTCTGCTTGTTGCTCAGAATAAATTGTCTTCACCTGTCCACAAAGAGGCTCTGGGATGGAAGGAGCCCACTCTGGAAAACAGAAGAATAACTTGTTGAATCCTCACAAGAGTTGTGTTCAGTGATGCATCAAACCAACCCAACCGTACCATGGTACCTCTGGCTCTGGTCAAGACTCCACTAAAAATAAACAATCATGTCAGTTTGTCTTCACAGTCAGATTAACAAACAGAACACTACATTGTGTTTTTAATATGACTTAAACCACTAGATTTCTGTCTCACCAATGTGATGAATCTGCCTGGGTATGACCACACACTCATGAGGCCAGCGTGGAACTGTTTGAGACATGCGTCCAGACACACCGTACAGATGGCGGGGTTCTCTCAGTCGGGCCACGCTTCTTCCTGAATGGGTCTCAAACACCACCTGGGTGGTTCTGGGTAATGACTGAACACTGCGTAATGCTGTGTGAAAAGAGATAATTACAGTGAGTGACTGACTGCATATTGAGATAATAGTCTGACTGCCTAATTGATGCCCTAAGGAGTGTTTAGTGGGCTGATGATGATATTGTTTTGTTAATGTCACATAGCCTACTGTATTAGCAATTAATTGTTGGAAATCTGATAATTGTCTAGAGACTGCACTATATAAAACAACCAATTAATTAAAATATGAGTACTGTATATTTTGCATACCTTCATTTTTGTGTGATGATGACTGATCCTGATTCTCACATATAGATGTCCGTATCATTCTTCTATCTCTGATGCATGCGGCAGTGAGTGCTTTCACTGCAGGTTGGACTCATATCCTTGTCCTTGGAAACTGTTGGGAGAAACGAATATTCTTGGCCATCATGCCTCCCACTCTGGGCGTTTTGGTGTAGAGCACATCAAAGCCTTCTACAAAAACCTAGGTGTTTGTAAAGATGATTTTAAAATGGCAATGGTAACAACTGAGGAGGTACTTAAAAAACTGAGTGCCCTCCAACCCCACAAGGCCACTGGCCATGACAATATTCCCTCCAAATTTCTCAGAGACTCAGCCATTTCCATAGCTCCAGTCATCACCCACATAGTAAACCTCTCCATCAAACAGGGACAGGTCCCCCAAGATTTCCAACTGGCCAAAGTAACCCCCCTGTACAAAAAAGGGAGTAAATTAGAACCCGGCAACTACCGCCCTATTTCTATTCTAAGCTCCATCTCGAAAGTGATGGAAAAAATAGTCTATGAACAGGTTGAAAAGTATCTTGCCACTAACAAATTAACTCTTTCAGCGCCACCTGGTGGTCACCAGTTTAGGCTTTGAGTGCCAATTTTCCCATTATAAAGAAAGAAAGAATTGTAATTATATTATGCATGTAATGTGCATGTCATCACCTGTACACCAGATTAGAGGAATTTTCAAAATATGGATGAAAAAATAATAATAATTTTGAATTCCCAAGGGAAGACGTCTTGTCGTCCGTGGCATCCGGTACTTAATTGGCAATTAGACATCTAGACGTTTATGGCTACCAAACAGTTTAATGTACGAGTTCCAATCTGGTTTCAGAACACCCCACTCCACTGACACATGCCTCCTCTATTTGAGCGACCACATCAAACACGAGGTGGATGCTGGCAAATACTGCGGCACCACTCCATACTGGTTAACAAGCTAAAAGCTATTGGTTTTGATAGCACATCAGTGAGCTGGATGCAATCCTACCTGGAGGGGAGAGAACAGATGGTGGAGGTGAATGGAACACTGTCCCCCCCTCCCAGTGAGCTGTGGCGTTCCACAAGGAAGCATACAGCCTTTACTGTTCCTAATATATGTAAACGACATGACATCAGCTTGTGACTGCAACTTGTTCCTGTTCGCAGATGACTCAGCACTGCTGGTCTCGGACAGGAACAAACTGCAGGTTGAAAAGACCCTCAGCTCTGAACTCGGTAGAATCTGCACCTGGCTTGCTGATAACAAACTATCCTTACACCTGGGAAAAACTGAATCCATTCTCTTCGGATCAAATAGTAATCTCAGCAATGCAGATGGCTTCTTGGTTAGACAATATGACAATATTATCACACGAAAAGATGAAATTACCTACCTAGGTTCCATCCTGGAGGCCAATCTTTCCAGTGATAAAATGGCCACCAACGTAATCAAAAAAGTCAATCAAAGAACAAGATTCCTTTACAGGATCTCCTCACTGGTCAACAAAAACACCTTAACAGGAGCTCTCGTACAAGGTTTCTTTGACTATGCATACACCTCTTGGTACCACAGCACCTCAAAGGCCCTTAAAACAAGGCTCTAGACCTCCCAAAACAAACTGGTCAGGCTCCTACTTGGCCTCACCCCCCGAACCCACCTCACGCCTGCCCACTTTGACAGGCTGGGATGACTTAGGGTCGACGACAGAGTACAGCATCTTGCAATGGGTCTGGTCCACAAGATTCGATACACCACCAAGATACCCATGTACCTGTCTAAATACTTCCTTAATGTAAACGAAGTCCACACCCACAACACCAGAGGGAGTGCAACAAACCATGTACAACCCAGATTCGGCACAAACAAGGAACTAAATTATTTTCACTCCTATGCCACCAAAATGTGGAACGCCCTACCAACAGTCATTAAGACATGTGAATCCCTTGACTCCTTCAAATCCGCTCTCAAAGGGCACCTACGGACGGCTGCAATTCGAAACTGGCCCCCGTAAAATCTGAATCCCCCCGCCCCACTTTTCCCCTCACTGTATATTTTTCTTTTCCCTTTTTGCTTCCTTTATGATGAATTCCTGTTCTGTTCTTTAACTATATAGAAGTGACTATTTGTACGTCTCTAAATGTTTTGATGAATTGAACATGGTGGACCCTGTTGTAAACAAGTGTAATGCTTAATTGGGTCGTCCACTCACAGTTAACACTCTTTGTATTGAGTTTGTGCTTGAAATGTACTGTAATTCTGCAAACTGTTAATAAATATTTCAATCAATCAATCAATCAATCAATAGAGAGCCACACTCAGATACACACTCCAGCATATGGGAACATTTCTGCTATGTTGCATGCTTCCACCTCAGGGCAGGCTTATTCCTAGTTCCCAGGAAAGAAATGTAAAATGTAAAAAGGGCCTATTACCAAAACACACACTGTGGTGCTGCCAGAATGCAATCCAATAACCCTGCCCGTCACTTAAAACTCTGTCACTTAACACTCATTGACCTGGTCACATGCATCTAACTTACTATGCTTCCCAGACTGATGTAATTAATATGACAGACAATGCCTACTGTACTAGGCCTAAACATAATACAGACACACAGATTCATATACCACCACCAGACGACGCACTGAGTGTAATGCCAGGCATACATCCTGAAACATTGTCAGCGTCTGAAATGTTAGGACCTCTGTCAACAACAGGTGTCCTCCATTCAATGCACAGTGGTAGTTTTCTCATCAACAGCCTAGGCTACAATGACTACATTTAAGCCAGCGGGAGCTCTGTCGTGTTCATAGTTGTTGTAATGGTCGATGTTACGATTTAAATCCTTGTATATAAATAAATATCGTATAGGCTACACCAACTCAATGTCATAGAGTTAGATATTTGTGTGCTTCTTTCGTAAAACAGCAACACGCATAGCCCTAGAATGTCTGATCTAATCTTACATAGGCTGCATACATACATTTAATGACATGAAGTGTAGCAGGCTACACATACATTCTTTAGGGCTACAACAATTTGGATTTAGGCCTTATAGGCTATGCTACTCACGGGTTTTGGTGGGCTTCTCGGACGCTTTAAAGTTGAAGTTAAATAATGTAGGCTAATGTAAAAATAAAATGCATGCACTGCACGCATGAAAAACAACACAACTTGATGTAGCAGTAGGCCTAAGCTAAAATTCAAGCCTTGTTTTCTCCTTAATCCGTTCGAGAAATCAGAAATGTCTTGTCCGATGTTGTTGTTCACAGATGAGTATCACCTGGATCCAATTAGGCTGCAGTGCTGCTCGTCACATCTCTGCTACCAGGTGCAATTTCCTCTCATCTACTGTACCTTCTCAACCGTTTGCCTCTAGGGGGTGACATTCATTATTTAAAGGCCCAATGCGGAGGGTTGTATATTATCCATGCACATTCCACATACAAGCAGGCACGTGCAGAGGGGTAGGGGCTAGGGGGGCTTGAGCACCTGCCCTTTTTGAGAAAGTGCACTTTCTCAAAAAAAGGAGAAAAAAAAGTTTTATTTTTATTTATATTTTGGCCACATAAGGACATGTGGGGGGGGGGGGGGTGGGGGACCAATACGAGCTTATGTGGGGGGGAAACAAGGGCTTATTTGGGGGGCAAATAAGGGCTTGTGGGGGGCCAAAAAGGGCTTGTGTGGGGGGGCAATAAGGGCTTATGTGGGGGCCAAAAAGGGCTTGTGTGGGGGAGAAATAAGGGCTTATGAGGGGGCCAAAAAGGGCTTATGTGTGGGGGCAAATAAGGGCGTATGTGGGGGGCCAATAAGGGCTTGTGTGGGGGGCAAATAAGGGCTTGTGTTGGGGGGGGGGCAATAAGGGCTTATGTGGTGGGCAATAAGGACTTGTGTGGGGGACCAATAAGGGCCATTGGCCCTTCAAGACGAACATTTGACAAGTAATGATAAATTCCACTATCATAATGAATTATCTTTTAATCTGCCATCAGTCAGTTTTAGTTTCAGACTAATGAGAACGTATTGCTTATTTTACTGTCCAATGACATGAAATGGCACAAGGGAAGGACTCCAAAAAAAGACCACCCCCAAAAATCAGCGCGCGCTGCGCACGCCCACACATGTGCCCTTTTCTGGAGTTTGAGCCCCTGCCCCCCCAGTGCTCTCTGCACGGCCCTGCATGCAAGATTCTGAAATAGTTTTATAATACGATTTTTGAGGGGCGCAAAATATTTATATTTTGTTACATTATGCTGCTATAACATTTCCAGTAGATCATATTTATAATTTTTAAACTTGCTGATTTGAAAGTAGGCCTATTTGAAGTAGGCCTAATAGTGATAGCCAATCTAGCCTATAACAAACAGCTACAGGCCAACCTGACTGGACCTTGCGAAGTTAAATGTGAAAACAACATTGTATAGCAAAGTTTTTAACCTACAGTAAAATGTACTGTCTATATCTACAGTACTATAAACCATGTGTCATTCTGAAAAGTAGTGGTGGGTACACACTGTAGATCAGACGGTTGTTGCCATGAGCTAATCATTCCATGTGCCATATAGCCAAGTGTTGAAGGAGTGTTGCCTGTTTATTTATAGGAGTCTCTAAGGTTCCATAGCAAAGGGTTGCTCTTTGAGCTGGTTTCAATTACAGGTCTGGTGAAAGCTGAAAATACAACCTCTATACACACAGGCATATATACAGTAAAACCATGAAGCAAGCTTTATAGGTGGAGTTTCGTGTGAAAGAATGCTCTATGTCTGGGACTCTGAGGACATGTTGGTGATGAAATGTGATCCCCGGAAAATTGAGAGTCGATGTATACAAAATGACAACACTGATAGTTATTGAGATGTGTGTGCAGACATATTTCCTCCCTCTGCAATGTTGAAACCCAGGCTTCAACTATAGAGACCTCATATTGACAGTGGCTGGAATAAATAATATTCAGAGGGGTTTAATTTATAACAATGAAAAAAAGCAATGTAAGATATTTAGTCTGGTGTTGGTTAGTCTACTGTTGGCATTACACTCAGTGCGTCTGGTGGTAGTTAATTAAGAATCTGTGTGTCTGTATTATCTATGGCTCACGTAATGATTATGAAAATTGCTTCATTTTGGCAATTACAGTACACATGGTAGGTATACACTTCATGTCATACATCTGGCAGAAATGTTGTAATCTGACTGAGGTTCAGCATGATATGAAGACTGTGTACACAGGTGAATTGATACTCACAATTTGTTTCTCACAGATTAGCTCCTCTCTTCTGCAGCCAAACACCTACTGATCTGTATTAGTGTCACTACACTTCGCACAGCCATTAGAATCAGAATGACTACCAAATAAAAAGTAAGGGTTAGGACCTTTGATGTCATGCTTGATTAACAACCCATGTGTGGCTCTCCTTTGACACCGATCCCCCAGCGGTTGCCGCAGTGTGAATTTTGGATGACGCTGTCGACTAAAAAAGGAAAAGGCTTGATCAAGGACTGAAATGATAATCGGGAAGGGGGCGTGGGATTGGACATGCAGAGGTAATTCCAAGGAGGCCTGGACCTCCGGATCTGGGGCATCCAGTTTCATCTCTCACATGCCTGCTTTACCTATCAGCAAAAAATACGAACATCAACTTCAGATGACAGCAGTCTAAAATTGGTGTCTATCAAGCTCTAAGAACTGGCACGGTGCTTGGGGTATGATAGAGTATCTTCTTACTAGGGTGGAAGCCCTGGGTGAAGACACTCCATGGGTGAAGATGCCTGTCCACTGCTCACATGTACACAGTCTAATGGAAATAGAATATACACTTCATAGGCTTGATTAGCACAACGATCTTCACACTCTTAATTAGTCTGGATTAGCTCTGGCTTCCCAGTTCTCACATTTCACATAGAGTATGATGAGTGCTGACTGAAATTTATGTCACAATCCTTGTATGGTCCACCTTCATATTTCCAAGCTTGTAATGACTCTTGTTACTCACTCTAGGCTACTGTGCACAGTAATTACAGCTACTGTGCATACCAGTAGCTGCTTCTTTTTGTGCAAAATCCGGTACACAATGTTACTCAGAGAGTGTACAAATGGACCCATGCACCTGTGTGTGTGTGTGTGTGTGTGTGTGTGTGTGTGTGTGTGTGTGTGTGTGTGTGTGTGTGTGTGTGTGTGTGTGTGTGTGTGTGTGTGTGTGTGTGTGCGTGCGTGCGTGTGAAAGTGTGTAATTTAAGCGCTTTACACTTTACGGTGTGCATTACATTCAGAAAGTAATTATATATTACTGCTTTTGATGAAGGGGCTAGTATTTACTGTAAATGCACCATTTTCCATTTATGTTGTCGCTCGGTGTACACTACTCCAGATGTTGCAGTATAGGCCTACTGTACATGCCAAATTAGACAGGGCAATGCAAGTTTTTCCATCTCTGTGTTGAGATTTGTTCTTGTTAAAAATGCCACTTGTGCTGGTGATGGTATACGTTTTAGACTATAGTGTTGATGGAAGAGCAGTTTGCATACAGTACATACAGTACAGTATACTGTATAGGCTCATTCCACACTAACGCTGTCAACACTAACCCTCCATGCAGGTCAAATCCCCGCATTTCATTTACAGCAGTGTAGTTGGCACCACACAGGGGTCCAAAAGAGCTGTTGACTAGGTGGCCTGGCCTTCTAAAAATCGTCTTTCAATTATATATAACACCCACACACACACACACACACATACACACACATGTGTTCATTCACCAAACACACTAATAGTGACGCCGGCGGATACACACTCACAGAAATACACACGCTTTGTAAATACTTGGCCTGGGAGTTTGGAAGGAGGTGAAAGCCAGAGGGAGTCCACTGAAACACGTTACCACTGTGGTGACCTCATGTCTGTAACGGGTAAGGACGGAACCTCGGCTTGTCTATATTTAGACCAAGACAACCTCGGGGGATGATGCACAATAAGGACGCATTTGACTGCTTCTTTTTGTATATAATAATTATATATCATACCACAGTACCGTGCATGTTTTACACACTGACACTATAATCAATATTACTAAATTATGATTGATAATAAGGCCCTACTTGCCTACTACAATATAAATCCAAAAGTATGATCCAAATGTTAGGTTGACTACTGAGGCCATGGACATACAAGAGGATCTTGATTGACAAACACTGCTGACCAACGAGAAATCATGCATGACAACTGAAAAATGCAAGGGGAAGAATTCTACATTCTGGCTGCGTCGTGAATCTTGAATTCTAAGAGCCTCTTTTTATTCTGGCCCATCTGTCAACGTGATGTGGACATTCCTCTCTCTGTTTGTTATTGTTTGTTTCCTTGGATACGGTCAAGGCCTGACACCTTAGCTTGACCCAGACATTCGTTTGGTCACTACTGATACATCAGCATGCAGCATGCAGGCCGCCCGCTGCGGGCAGCACCATGTCCTGATTGACACTGACATTTGACTCTGACATCCTGCCCTTGTTCAGTAGCGGCGAGATCAGAAGGTTGTGGTCTTCAGTGGACCAGGTGGTTGATCAATCTCAAATAAAGTGAAGATATAGAAAACCTTGAGAAAGCGCTTTGTCATTTATATTTATATACAATAGTGGCATTGATGTTTTTCCCCCTTTATAGTTAGTTAGTTTGCTTTAGTTCAACTGTATGGTTTATATGTGCAGATTTGTGTGAATATGTAGTTATATGTTTTTATATTTTTGCCTGTGTCACCATGTGTATAAAAAGGTGTTAATTGTAAGGACAAACCTAAATTGGACAATGTATGAATGATTTAAAACTAGAAAAAGTGCCCTTCTGGGCACAGGTCTCCACCAGGTTATCCACAGATCCGTGCAGTTAGAGGTAAAAACACTTTTCGGCCAGTTATAGCGCCACCTTGAGGCTGAGTTGAAATTGTTCATGTGGCATTTTGTCCTCGGCCTAGTGGGAATGTGGGTGCACAATTTCACGGAAATCACGCGATGTGTTCATGATTTGCAGCATTTTGTTTGAAACTGAGCACTCCTGTGAACTTTGGAAGCCAATCTTAACCAATCAGGATGGAGTGTGAGAAATATGAAAGACAGGTTTGGTTGAATGGCTCTAGAGAGACTGTGTACCAATTTGCGTGATGTTTGGACAAAATCTGTAGGTGTGCTGTGCAAAAACCTGTTTTGCACAAAGCGGCCTCCTGGTGGCGCTATAACAGGCCGTTCTGGAAAGTTTGGGGCAGAGGTTCATGGTTGGCATCCAGGGAGTGTGTGTGCAAAATTTGGCATCGACCGGGTTAACGGTGGCTGAGATTAGCTGGTCACGGACGGACACACGGACACACGGACACACGGACACACGGACACACGGACGGACGGAGTGCAAAACATACTCTCCCCATGCCTTCGGCTGGTGGAGACAATAAAAGTGTGGAAATAAACGTGTGGAAAGCAGAAACTTGGTTGTTGCCACATGTGATATGAAATAAATCAGACCTTGAACTAGGGGATTATAGAAGGAGTAGGCCTACCTTGCCTGGTCTGTGAGAACTGAACAGAATCCAACTAGGATTAACATATAATTGTCTGTAAATGTAGCTGTTTTTTACGCCTCAGTATCTCGGTGACCCCAGGCCTAGGTTACATGTCTTTGGGGCCCTCCATGTTCCAAGTTGTAAAATCGAACCCTTTAAACGCTGTGAACGGGCAGTGTTATTTTGGCAGTGGCTCCCTCAAGACACGTACTCTCCTCCATGCCTACTCAAGTGTCAGTCAAGCCAGCAGTTTCCATTGGCATGGTTCAGGAGGGCCCCTGGTTATGTGGCTACAGTACATGCTTCAAAACATATTAAGAAATGTAGCAAAAAGAAGAAAATAAATCACCACAAGACAGCCCCAAGATAGCCATATACTCATTTGTAGGGTGGATCATTTGTAGGGTTTTCATTCATGATAAGGCCTGGGGTTTCCCAAGACTGGACACCATTAGTAGCCTAGCTATGGTGTTAACAAGAGTAAGACAGGGGTTCACTGTGAATAATATTATTTTAAAAGCTATGCCATTCAGGGCAACATAAGTTCATTTCCACTCCATGGCAATGCTTAGGCGTACTTAAACTGCACGCCACAAACAAGAGTGCACTGAGCCACAGAGGGACAGACAGCAGCAGCAAGTGTCATCACGTCAGCCAAGTTGGGGAGGGCTTTGGAGTTTAAAATGGTGTGAATATGATAGCCACCTCTAGCCTGCACTGGGTAAGCTTATGCAAGTGGGTGATCCATGCATTTCAAAGTTGATCGTTCTAAAGGACTAACCCAACAAGAAGAGAGTTATAAAACTATATAGTGCAACCGTTCTGGACAGTCAACAACAAAGGTGGCAACCCGTTGGGGCTTTTAGGGCAAGGATTTTGCTTTCTAATATATAGCGTTGGCCTGTTCCAGAAAAAGTGGGGGCGACATACAGCCAAAGACCAAGGGAAGGGGACGAGGAGGTGAGTGAGGGATTACCCTCCGTGGGTCAAAAATGACCGTGGTGTCCCCAGAGAACCACGACGAGCCTGTAGTCGTCGATGCAGCCGATTTGGAACTAGCAGACCAAGAATGCACCGAGAGGGTCGTCATTAATATATCAGGTCTGCGTTTTGAAACTCAATTAAAGACACTCTCTCGCTTCCCGTCCACACTTTTGGGTGATCCGCGTAAAAGGATGCGCTTTTTTGATCCTTTGAGAAATGAATACTTTTTCGACAGGAACAGGCCCAGCTTTGATGCCATCCTTTATTATTACCAGTCAGGGGGGAGGCTCCGGAGACCTGTCAGCGTGCCCGTTGACATATTCACGGAAGAAATCAAGTTTTATGAGCTCGACGAGGAGGCTATAGAGATCTTCAGAGACGACGAGGGTATGCTGAGGGAGGAAGAACGTCCAATGCCCGAGATGGAGTTTCAGCGCCAGATATGGCTGTTGTTTGAATACCCCGAGAGTTCAGGACCCGCAAGGATGATTGCCATAGTATCTGTTATGGTTATTTTGATATCCATTATCACCTTCTGCTTGGAAACATTGCCCGAGTTCAGAGAAGTTGCCTCGTGGAACGACAGCCCCGTAAACAGCACAAGTCCTGGGAAAAAACCGAGCCCATTCACAGATCCATTTTTTATGGTTGAGACACTTTGCATAGTGTGGTTCTCTTTTGAATTTTTAATGAGGTTTCTCTCGTGTCCCAGCAAACCAGCCTTCTTTAAAAACCTCATGAACTCGATAGATATTGTAGCAATTGCACCTTATTTCATCACACTGGGCCTAGATCTGGCTGATGACCATGGCAGCAGCCAGCAAGCTGCGTCTTTGGCCATCCTGAGGGTGATCCGTCTCGTTCGAGTCTTCCGCATCTTCAAACTCTCCAGACACTCCAAGGGTCTCCAAATCCTCGGCCAGACGCTCAACGCCAGCATGAGAGAACTGGGACTGCTCATCTTCTTCTTGCTAATAGGAGTTGTTTTATTCTCTAGCTCCGTGTATTTCGCAGAGGCCGAGGACCCTGATTCTGAGTTCTCGAGTATACCCGATGCGTTCTGGTGGGCCGTGGTGACTATGACCACAGTGGGATACGGGGACATGTGTCCCTCCTCTATTGGGGGGAAATTCGTTGGATCTCTGTGCGCCATCGCCGGAGTACTGACCATAGCATTGCCTGTCCCCGTAATTGTATCAAATTTCAATTATTTCTACCACAGAGGGAATGAGCAAGAAGCAAGCCATGAGTACATACACGTGACATGTGGACAGCAGCAGGGCCAGTTTGGGGAATTAAACTCAAACTCTAACGGCAGTCACTCTGACTCGACTGTCGCTAAGCAGTCACTCGACGATGACGACGAATGTAACAGTTTGAAATACGTTAACTTCAGCCCATGTGAGGTCGAGTACACAGGACAACTGACAGATGTATAGAATAAAATTGGTGAGTGTGTTCTGGTGAACATGGAAGCTGCTGAAGGTCTCTGCATTGTATAACCTAGATTTTTTGTCTACTATTGTACTGTATGCTGCGAAGATTACAGACCTAATGCACGTTTTTCTTCTTATTGATATTTTTTTAATCATTAGGCTACCTATGATAACAAACTTCTCTCGGCATTTCTTGTTGTTGAACCAATGGTTTGTGCACGCCAGGATATGTGAGCTTCCAGCGCCACGGTGTGGTTGATTAAGAATGATGCAGACCCCATGTCTATTTGCTCGAAGATTAACAACAGTGTGGAAGATTAACACATAATGTTATTTTCGTACTACTTTCATGCCAATTCGTGTAGGCATATATAGCGGTGACTCCGTGCTTTTTTGCTGAATGCACGTTGGCGCTGAGGAGTGTTGCTGCTGCTCGTGCGTAATCTGTGCGTAATTAGATGATGCCTGCCTGCGTTAATTGCACTTGATGAGATGTTTTTGTACAATAGTGAGTGTTGTTTTCTTCCTATTTGCAGGAGGCACAACAGGGTAAAATAACGTCAGGTAGCCCACATACATGCAGACCTTTCGGAGCAACTGCTTTAAGACATGGAAGTGGACATTGTATGGAAGTGCCATCAAAACAAACATTCTTTTTCGGCCCAATAGATGACCATGCTTTCTTTCTATAAGTGGCCTGGCCTTGTGTACATATGGTGCTTTTTGTATGAATTGTTATTTTTTCCAATGATCGTATCACGAGGACAAGTGGTTTTAGATTGTGTTGTAACTTGTAACTTGCTGTTCTATAGCACAGAAGACCTTTTCTGTTATGACGTCTGCATGAAACAAACCAATTGTAAGTCACAAATGTAAGGAAAGATATATATTTTTCTAATATGAAGATGTATGTGAACTTTTAGTCCATCTTTTTTATGAATAAATTATTTTCAGAAAATAGCCTATTAATTGAACTTATTTCCCCTCTTTATATCAGCAGATTAGACCGACAACAAGAATCTATACATACAACCAATTTGTCTAAAATAGACCGTTACTTTGTTCCATATATATATATATATAGCCTACTTTGTTTATGTTAATAGCCTGTATGTTTTACAAACTTTTGGTGCTATAGCGAAATGAGAGAACTGCATTATAGCCTATAGAATATGGTCTTGCCACAAATTCCATTAACTATGGATTGTCTGATGATGAGGCTATATATTATATATATTAGGGTTGATATAGAATTTGACGCGAGAAACGGTTCAAGTCAGTGTCAGCCCTCAAACTCAACAGTGGTGGAAAAAAACGAAGCAAAAGCTAAACACGCGTATCCTTTTAAAATAGTGATTATGAAAAATAGCCTCTATAAGAGATACCTATAAGGTGTTTCCGTTCTAATTTATCCCTGGAATTTATTGAAACCACTTGACACGCTTTGAGGCGAGTCAATCAGGGACAATCGCAATCACGTGCTCTGTCCATGGTGCTGAAGCTGAAAGCACCCCTCAGTCACCGCGCGGCTATCGGCTTGTTTGCAGTGTGCCGAGCAGAGCAGCAGAGACACAGACAAACGTGAAGCATAATCGTTGTTATAATAACTCTCCCAACTATAGCCAGTGAGATTATGTGTGAAGAGATCCAGTGGTTGACTTGCACCAACTGAATATCTGTCTATATATAAATTATGACTAGGATAGTCCTTGTAAAGTTTATCCCAAGCTCCCCCTCTTATCAGATATTGCGCTAATGCTGGCACACAAGTGCTCTTGTTTTTGTGGTGTAGAGAACTTCTGGCAGCGTGCAGCCGGCCGGTCTGCATTGCGTCGAATCCCCCCCCCCCCTCCCTGCACCCACCCGCCTCCCTTCATCCTCCACTCCTTTCCTCTCCTCTCCTCTCTTCTCCATCACCTCCACACACCACTGTAGCTATATTTACATGTGAAATACACAACATCATGATTGACATGGGGGGGGAAATAAAATAAAAGCATTAATCCTCCATGTGAAGTATTTCTCATGTTTAGACACGCAGGTCTCTGATATGCTCTTAGCTGAAGTGAAACACATTCTGCCCGTCATCTTGTCTATACTCGTAACCGCGGATTTGTGCTGATGCAGTAATGTCTGGAAATGTCAAGGGCTGCTTATTGCCCCTTAATGTATCTCCCCGCTGAATTGCAGCATAAGAATTTCTCCTGCGGTAGGAGGCTAGCCATTCACACTGAGGTGCCGCCGCACCGACAAGACACACTGCGGCTCTCTGATGCACGCTTTCCTTTCATTTAGCTTTTGTTACCCTATTGTCACAATTTTATTTGTGGCTTGACTATGCCTAATGATATTTCGATGCAGTAGAACTTAGGAGTAATAGTTAACGGTTTATTTGAATGTCACGGACATGATGTGATCTGCACTGAAAGACTCCAGCTGTTTTCTTGTGGGTGTGATGTAAAGTGTTAATGCCATTGCCATATGACAAGACAACCACGGGTGACCCTGTCGTTGGATGACTTTACACGGGAATGAATAAGACGCACTCGGGACCCTTCACCGTCAACCCAAGGTAAGCCTATAACCTGAGAAGGTTTAATATTGTACTTATTATATACCTTTGTCGAGATGTGTGACTGAGCATGTCATTGTTTTCAACATGCTTATTATGTATACGTTTAGTGACATGATCCATGACTGGCTTAGCAGATTCAAATCTTATGCGTCACAACATAGGCTAATTGACACTGATGAGAGTATCAATAACTGCCTAGTGTCATTAGCACTGCACTGGCATGGTGGCAGGTAATAGATTACATGTTACTATATAGCTATATAGCCTATACTGAATGCTTCCACTTAGTTGGGCCAAGAAAATGCCAAATACACACGTAAATAAATAAATAAATAAATATATGTGGCAGAAATCGCTGAGCTAGCAAATATCTCGGCTGTTCGATCCATTCTTTTTTCCTTTTTTCCCCCCCTTCCTCTCTTGACTGGGTGACAGAGGCAGCAGCAGTAGCAGATGCAGCGGCGTACAGCAATGGTCGAGTCAGCGAGAACCGCAGTGGAGCCGCACTGAGGCAAAGCGAGCAACCCCCCTATATCTGGGGACCACAACAACAAATTAAGGGGGAGTGGGAAGCACTACAGTGGAAATTTGATCAAAACTGAATGCCTGCCTGATCAGACTAACCGGAACCATCCTTCAGAATGACTGTAGTAGCAGGAGATAACATGGACGAGACGGCGGCCGTGCCCGGACACCCGCAGGACACTTATCCCCCGGACCATGACGACCACGAATGCTGCGAGCGGGTGGTCATCAACATCGCCGGTCTCCGGTTCGAGACGCAGCTGAAAACTATCTCCCAGTTCCCAGAGACGCTGCTGGGCAACCCGAAAAAGAGGATGCGATACTTTGATCCCCTCCGAAATGAATATTTCTTTGACAGAAACCGCCCTAGCTTTGATGCTATCCTGTATTACTACCAGTCCGGGGGGCGCCTGAGGAGACCCGTGAATGTCCCACTGGATATGTTTTCAGAAGAGATTAAGTTTTACGAGCTGGGAGTGGACGCGATGGAGAAGTTTCGCGAGGATGAGGGCTTCGTCAGAGAGGAAGAACGGCCGCTGCCCGAGAAGGAGTTCCAGCGTCAGATCTGGCTCCTCTTCGAGCACCCAGAGAGTTCAGGCCCTGCGAGAGGGATTGCCATCGTTTCTGTGATGGTCATTCTGATATCCATAGTAATATTTTGTTTAGAGACTTTACCGGAGTTGAAAGAGGACCCAAATGGTCGGATGATCCAAGTTGGGAACAGAACTGTTTATTACAAGCCAAACATCCTTACAGACCCATTCTTCATCATCGAGACCCTCTGTATAATCTGGTTCTCCTTTGAGTTGATAGTACGCTTTTTTGCATGTCCTAGTAAACCGGCCTTCTTCAAGAATATGATGAACACTATCGACATAGTGGCCATCATCCCTTACTTCATCACACTAGGCACCGAGTTGGCTGAAGATCCGGAGAAAGAGGGGGTAGGGGAGCAGGCGACTTCTCTGGCCATCCTCAGGGTCATCCGTCTGGTCAGAGTCTTCAGGATTTTCAAGCTGTCACGACACTCAAAGGGATTGCAGATTTTGGGGCAGACCCTCAAAGCCAGCATGCGGGAGCTTGGATTGCTGATCTTCTTTCTGTTCATCGGTGTCATCTTGTTCTCCAGCGCCGTGTACTTTGCCGAGGCCGAGGAGCAAGGGTCCTATTTCCACAGCATCCCCGACGCTTTCTGGTGGGCTGTTGTGTCTATGACAACTGTGGGCTATGGGGACATGGTCCCGGTCACTATAGGAGGCAAGATTGTAGGCTCGCTGTGCGCCATCGCCGGCGTGCTGACGATTGCGCTCCCGGTGCCCGTCATAGTGTCCAACTTCAACTACTTCTACCACCGGGAGACGGAGGGAGAGGAGCAGGCAGCGCTGCTCAACGTGGACCCAAACATTGCCTCTGAGACCAACTCTAGCCGCCGTAGTTCATCGTCCGTCAGCAAATCAGAGTACATGGAGATTGATGGAGACATAAACAATAGCATCGACAATTTTAGAGAAGCAAACCTCAGAACTGGCAACTGCACTATAGCCAACCAGAACTGTGTAAATAAAAGCAAGCTGCTTACAGATGTGTAGACCACCCCCATCCCCCAGTTAGGCACCAATACATGGGATCTCTATGAGACTGTCATATTATGAGGAGTAGACTATCAGTTAGGAATGCTTTCATTTACCTCCCCAAAGCGCTCCATGGCATTAGGTCACAACAGCAACAACCATGCTCAGCTATATAGAAAGGAAATCGAAAAAACAAAGCTGTTAAAGTATATGACAGGTAAATAGAGTAATTAATCCTTATGATCCTACAACTAGGCCTATATACATATTCTGAAAAATAAAATAAAAAATAAAATAAAAATATTACGCACATCATGACGCGGCGCAACCGGAAGACGCAGAGCCATGCACGATGACTTATCAGAGGACAAGCGTGATGATAACTACAATGTTATGCATGGATTTACAGATAACATTTCCGCAAGTTGCACATCGCATCAGAAAAGTCTGCAGAGACCAACGCAGGCATCTATACAGACCGGTGGTCGGCACCTGGAGGTTAGGCAACACCCTCACAGGATTTAGCCTACTTATTCAGCAAAGCACCTTATAGGAAACAGACTGATCTGTCCCGTTTTGGATGTAAGGAAATGGTGATCTACTCGCTTCACGGACATCCGCAATGCTGCTATTTTCCAGCAGATGCTGTAATTATGATATGATATATCACCAAGTGATTCAATGCCATGCCCTTTAGATGCAACACAGCACAATGATAAAAGAAAAGAGCTTCACGTGAGCATGTTTAGAGACTTTACATTTTGATATTGGCATGCATGAGACATACCTCATAATGGTAAAGATGTTCTTTTGGATCCCCACCACCATTCCAACCTCATCCATTTTCACAAAGAGTGCACTGGATAGTTTTTTTTTAATTTGAAATGCAAATCATTTAGAAGTATAGGAATTGAATGTTAATTCTTAAGGGAACAGTACATAAATGAGATCATAGCATGAAAAAAGTAATCTGCATTATGGCCTATTGACTAAGGTACATTTGTATCCTGGTACTGTATATTTAATGCATGACATCAGTATACAGCTTGTTGCAATTCAGGCACTTTGTAGTGCCATATTGTCAGGGAAACTAAGGAATTTAACCCTGGATGTTTTCTGAAACGTGACAAAATATATCCAAACCCAACTCGGGGATGCAGAATTTCTAATTTAAAGAGTAGTCGAAGATGCTGAAGAAATATTATCAAAAATGCATATAATCACAATAAGCACCAATAACAGTATTACTTCAATAGTGCAGTGCATGGACCTTCTTTGAACAAGAAACGTTAAACATATTATGAGTCATGCTTCCATTTTAACACCAAATTTTAGAACATGTTGGTTTTGAAACTGCGGAAAAGAACTATACCAAAATTCTCTTCATATTGCAAAGAATTGTTTTGACATTAGTTGCTAGTGCCTTTACCCCCTCTCACCAACAGGACCGGTGAAAGTGCCTCTGTACAATGGATTTCATGAAGTTGAGCAGATCTGGTGCAGTTCCTGTTTTTCCACTATATGCTGTTGTTGATATCATGAATAATGATGACAAAGCTGATCAAGGTCTGAAACGGCAAGAGAATGTTTGGTAGACAAAAATGATCCACGGCTGTCATGCACAACCCCTTTCCCATGCTGTCATGCACTTAAAATGCCCTTAAGCATCAGCTTGTCAAATTTCAACAGTCCAGATAAGAAGGGAATATCCGTTGCTTTTAACATGTTCTGCCTTTGTTCTGTTCGTATAATTGTTTATGTGCCATGAACCTTTTCAGTCTTTCTACCTCAGTGAGGTCATTGCTAAACTAACTGCAGAGCTGCAAGCGTCAGTGCAGTCATTCCTTTGCCATAATGTAAAATGGATCCTTAGGTGTAAACTGCAGTCATGCAATACTGAGCTCGAGAGTAGTCCCAAAACATCATCACCTTTACACGAGCACTTAAGACAAATAGTGTACCAACCCAGCTCCTTTCCTCTTTCCCCTCTAGCTACGCACAATCAAAAACATGCATTTGCAGAGCATCATTTATAGATTGCCTGACTCTCCAAACTAGATGGGATTGATTGTTTTGTGTGTCATTTGCTAGGAAATAATGGCCTATACCATTGTGCCCTAGAAACATTAGCTTGAATGTGTTAATACAGCTGTCTGGAAAAGACAGTTGGAAATGTTTGACATAAATCTGTCACATTGCAATCCTTGGGCATTACAATGCACATCACGTGCAGTCTCTCTATTTTGCACACATAATTTTGTTCAGTTGATCCACTAAACCTGCTTGTTAGACATTATCATATAGTATAGAATAGTATACAAGTAGTAGTTTAATATATTGTTACTCAACATTTAAATGTACAGGTAGATAAGCTGACTACAAGGTGACAAAGCATAATGACACTACTTGAAAATGCTTCATCAACATCACTTATGCTTAGTACTGAAATCAGTTCTGTCAAATATATTCATTACAGTCATTGAATAGAAAAGTACTTTACCGCTTTTTCTTCATTCTTCTGATTTAAAGAATCACAAAGCCCTGTAAAAACCTACCAAGGCAATGTTTCCTGAATGTCATTTCTGTTGGCCGCAAAAAGGCTACTCTTTGCGAGCGCTATATATAGACCCATTTATTGTACCATCAAGCATTACCTGGGGAAGCAAGCTTACATGGACAGTTTGTTGGGACAAGATCATTTTGATTCTGTGAATCTAGTTCAGATGATTTGTTATTGCTAGCTGGTTGGTTAGCATAGGGTACTGTATACATGCTTTTCATAATTGGTAATAATCATTGTACTGTATTGCTGAAGAAGAGAATTTGCCTCAGGCTGGACAATTAAGCCTGATTTCACACTTGTTTTTATTATGATGGTGTTGCTCACTGAAAATCTGCTGTTTTCAGCAAGTGACACCATCGTACAAGAAAGTATGAATTAGACTTTACTCAAGAGCCATTCTAGATGTCAGTGACTTATTATGAGTGCAAAATGTCAGGGATCCTCAACAATGGATACTCATTGAAAAGGGCATCAAAATCTACATAAAGACACCCCAATACCACATACAGTATTAGAACTCTACATCGAGAAAGACCAGAACAAAATTATAGCAAACATATAATATATCATACATACTATTTAACTGGTAATTCAGGTAATCGATATCTTGGCTTTTGTCATGTGAGTTTCTTCAATGACTGAGGCTCATGTGACAAGTGCTGATTCATGTAACATGTCCTACTTACTGTACACCCACAGTTCAAAGTGAAGTTTAGAGAACACATGATTGCTCCTCACAGTACAAGTGTAGTGGCTAGTATTGTTATGAGGGCAATCTATGTACCATGGTGCTATGCATTCTATGACCCAACCTAACTTGCATTGTAACAGCAATAGAATAGCAGATACCCATTTCTTAGATGCCTTTTTGTAAAGTGGGGGGAGGAGGTCTTTCTTTGGGCAGAAACCGCGGAGCACTTGACAGCTATACTGACAATATGGCTGTTCATGTACCGACCTCTTACCTTCTGCTCTATGATTCTGTTAGCGTTAGCGGAGGAGGCTCAATGATAGAGATAAACATCTACCCCATCTTAACAAAGAACCACGGCTGTCCTCGTCAAGCCAGGTTTATACACCATCGTACAACGGAGCATGAATTTGGCATTATCCTCCTGCCTGGACTAACTGGAGTGGTTTTCCAGTCAGTTCCAAGGTTGCTGAAGGCGGCTATAGGTGAACATATAGCACAGTCCCAAAGGAACAGCACGTAATGCACTTAGAGGATGCTAGCATCAACCCATTGGACTGAATGGATGTGTGCTGTGTGTGAGTTGTGGGGGAGAGTTGGAAAAGGTGCCTATATTGTTTCACGTATATATTTATTTTTTTGCAATGTTTAGCCTAATGTTTCAGAATGATGCTTCTCTAAAAGAAAATATGAGTGAGAAGGTCACCAAAAAAAAAAAAAGAAATCAAGATATTCACCTAATTAAACTATAAGGGAAAACTATTCTATCAATGTATTAAGAACACAACGCCATTTTAGCTACAGAAAAATAGAAAATAGCAACTACTATATATTGCAATTATGAAAACCAATGATGAATTAATGTGTTTCCTTGTGTGTCCTATTTTGTTCTTGTGGCACTGTACTATGACTGATTATTTTAGGAAGAACATGCCATAATACTGAAATATCAAAGACTCATTACGTTCCTACGGCAAGCCATGAGGATGAAACTATTATGATAAATTGTACACTGTACACTAAATGATATGGCCAAATGGATAAAACATGTATTAGCATATACATATGGTCTCTCTCTTTGTTGCTTTTAAGAAAAAGAAAGAAAGCTAAAAAAACATTCTGACACCATACTAACAATTCAGTCACCGAAATCTACAGCTAATGTGTAGATACATATCTCTACAGCAACCTACTGATCGCAAAAACTTGCATGATCAATGGAAGACTGCATGAGCTTTGCCTTTCAAACTGTGGATCAACTATAATATGGTTGCATCGTTTAAAAAACCCTTGCTTTCATCTGCACCCAGGCGTTCACAAGGCCCTGTTCAGAACTTGATTTAAAATGTCTGGTTGTAATGTACAGCTTTTGATCGCCAGACTCACAAAATGGGAGCAAGGTCATTAAAGTCACATTTATACTTCTTCACACGATAGTGTCGCTTATTTAAAAAAACAAAACATATTTCTAAGCCGACAATGCATCGGTATAGATTCGAAATATGTTATTTTCTACGAGCGACACTGTCGTGTGATGGACAGTAAATTATGCTTTAGGGCTAGTTTGTCACAGGTTATGCCTATTCTAGGAATGAGGTGTCTTAAAAGGGCAAGATCCAAGACAATCTAGTCTTGGTTTAGGCTCAATCTGTATTCAACCTGGGAGACTAAACAGGGCCTTTTGTCACAGACCCTACTTTACACAGTATTTCTTTTGAGACATTATAGTTTGCTATAAAATATCTTGACAACAATTTGCATATTGTTGGGATTGTTGTAGTTGTACCTCGCTCACCTCAAGCCTCACTGCACTAATGCCTAGTGACAAAATGGTAACCAGGAGTGAGAAAACCGTGTTTGTGGCAGTCATGTGACAGAAGTATGACTGAAGGATGAATGAGTTTGTCTTCCTGTCAAGCATGCACATAAGAATGTGACTTAAGTGCACTATTAAGGGGACGCTGGCCTATTTGGGAACAGCTCAGAGACACAAAGGACTGTTGAACTCCTGCTTTTGTTTTTCATCCATATGCCTATATATGTATCAAACTCTAATGTGTTGATCTTGATTTACACTTTGTCGCGTGCCGGTGCTGTGCACCGGAAATAGCCGATCCACATGTTGTGTGCTTGTAGATCAACTATGTTCGGCACACGACATCGACGTGCAATGACGTTCAAGTCAAGCCTTACTTTGATATCATGTCCATGTTGTGTTTTCAAAGGATTATGCTTACAGTGTGTTCAGTTTGTCAGATGATGACAAAGGCATGGTCTGTGATCTATGCAAGGGTAATTTTCTTTTGTTTCTTATATCACTTATGAGTTCATCTTACATTGACTTCAATAAATTTTTAAGGATCTGGTGAGTCTTGTGCTCATTTGTGCTCGGGTGTGGGAAGGGTGTCTGAACATGGTGCCTAGTTAACATTTATTAGGGTTCAGGTTACAGACTGGGTTACTGTCCAGCTGTGACCTTTCAATGATACAGACATTTAGTAATCTGATGACCTATATCACAGATTTGTCAGTATTATTAACCACTTAGGCCCTGTATACTCACAAGCTCAAAACACATTGTGATGATGCACACGTAGCCTGATCTATTATTTCGGCTATGGGAAACATACATTAAATATACTTATTTTTTCATGTTTTGAAAACATTTTTATTTAGCCTACAGTGAATAATGCCAGGGTGATAGTGACTATAATATATATAATATAAGATAAGATAAACCTTTATTGATACCAGAGGGAAGTTAATTAAATCGATGAATGCATGACAATTATAATTCATCAAGGAATATCATTTATTTGGTTGCAAAAATAAATTGTCACACATTGCACAGTGTTAGATGAATGAGCATGAACAGTTACAGTAACGGGATGGCACACAGTAGCAATTGCTCAATATTGCAACAGCCACGCCACAGCTTCTGCACAACTGTAATGGGCTATTATGTTGAACACATTGTCCTTGAGCACGCTCAGATTCTCTCTGGCCCAGAAACTGTTCTTTGCAAGCTGTTATGGATAAGCTGCTCTGCAATGTACAGATAAACATAACCACTGGTGTAAAGTAACTACATTTTCTCAAGCATATGTTTCAAGTTTCAACCATTTGAAAACAGGCATTAATCCACAAGCTCACATTGCGTCACGATACAACGCATTGTGAGTTTGAATTTTCAAAAGGCCACCACTAAGTGAACATTAGCTCCCACTCCACCCCACCTAGCCTTTTCGGGTTTATGATCTGGTCGGGAGCGGATGATATATCTTACGTGACACGTCATGTTGTAGTCACTGGTTTGTACTAGTCGTCAGGCCGGAACCCTCAAACCGGAATAAGAAATACCTAAAATAATTCCCCACGATCAAGGTCATGATAATTTTAGGGCCTACCCAATAAAAGCCTTGATGCGGCATATGAATCTGACACATGTCTTCAAGTACTTCTTGGAATAATAGATTGTTTGGTATATCCTGCTTTAATTCCAACTCGACGACTGGTGAGACTAAAAACAAACGGGGGGACTAAAACGCTGAAAAAGCCGTAACCCCCCCAAACCAGAATAAGAGAGGTTTTTAGTTTTTGAGTGGTGCAACCACTCCCTTACGGAGCTATGTGTGTGGCTGTGTGGCTGGGTGGATCAGAGCACGAAAACAGCATGGTTGTTTTTCACCACCTGTGCGCAACCTAACACACACACAAACACACACGCACATATTAACTGTATATATGATGATTTCGGGTGTGCCAGTACCAGAGCATGTGAGCGGAGCGGAGCAGGGGGATTTTGACGTGAGCGCGGAGTGGGTTTTTAAATGGGTCAGATTGACTTCCGGATCCGGAGCGAGAACTGTCCTCCGCTCCGAGCCGCTCAGTGCACACGGCACGGCACTGTGCAAGCTTGGCTAGCAGTTTACATCAATCATTGTCTCTCAAGCAGGCCCGGCACAACAGGGGGGTTAAAAGGGGATGTTTGCACCCTTAAATCAACCTCTTTGACTTTGTGCCCCCTCAAAAATCTCAATTGCCCTCAGTCATTTCATCCTGGCGCTGGGCCTGCTCTCAGACTCAAGCCCAGCCCCATACGCGTAATCTGCTTCACGGACTGTCCATGAGAATAGACATACAAATCACCAATGCACCGCTCATGGCGTGTCGACAGTTTACATATCTGTTCTTGACACATGAAGATGGGCTACAACAGAGCATGTGAGCGCGAGCGCGAGCGGAGCGGGTGGATTTTGAAGTGAGCGCGGAGCGAGCGTAGAGCGGCGTGGGGGGAGATGAACGTGAGCGCGGAGCGAGCGTAACAAAAGCCGTCGAGAGCGAAGAGCGGAATTATCGGCCGCTCTGCTCACATGCTCTGGCCAGTACAGTACAGTAGAGGGTACAGTAGACTGAGTAGAGGGACCCCCACACGGTAACTCTGTCATTTCTCAACCGTTTCAGACGCGGGACGGCTCGCCGGAATCAGCCCGGCCCCCTGTGCGCGTTCCTGGGGGGTTGGATGTTCCGGGGACCCCCTGTGGACTCCCGGGGACCCCCAGTGACCCCATATGGTAGCTCTCTCATTTCTCTACCGTTTCGGACGTGGGGCGGCTCGCCAGAACCGGGCCGGCATGTGATCTGGTCTAGGCGTGATTAGATGATAAAAAAATCACACCCGTGGTCCAGTGGGTCTGGAACTTCCGGAGAACCCCCCGGGTACCCCCACACGGAGTTACACCACTCACTTCACACGGGTGTGATTCTTTATAATCTAATCACGCCGGATCACATGGCGATTTAGTAACACAGACCAGAGCTTTCCTCTGAGGTGGAATTTGGAAAACCTGGTGACGCGAGGTAACACCCCACCCAGCCAAAGAGTGAGTTGGTTTTGTACAGTATTTTTTGTATATTTTGATGCCAATACTATTGTACCTTTGCTCAAGTAAAGTTTGAAGCGTCGGCCAGAAAGCCGGAAACAAGTTGTCTAAAAAACAGGGAGAGACTCCCGCCGCGAGCGTAATCTGGCATCTTCGTGACACGACTGTGTGGACGCAGTCTAAGGCTTCGTACACACATATCAGACGGACGTGCTCTGTGCTGTCCGTGTTTCATGGCCGCCTCAATGCTTTTCCAATGGAAGTCACATGGTTTGACCAAACATTTTTGTTTGATGCGGGGGAGGGGGGCAGTGTTTGGTCAAACCACATGACTTCCATTGGAAAAGCATTGGGGCGGCCATCAAACACAGGCAGAGCACAGCACAGTTGTTCTTTATGTGTGTACGAAGCCTGACAAGTTAGACTATTTTACACTGAGGAAGACCTCCGCACACTCGACTTACTTATGACAACAGGTGCGTTGGCGACAAAGCACTGCAGACATGTAGAGAGGGAGGGAGACCCGTACACTGTCACTTGCTGGTTCAAGAGCTTTTTATTTAATGTCAAATGCTAAAAGTGACAGTGACAGTCTCCCTCCCTCTCTACACTTCGACAATTCAAAAAATAGGCTCACATCGCAGTGAGTTGGAGATTTGCTATACATTTAGGCATTTCAGACTGAGCACGGTAAACACAAGGTAATACATGAATGCTATTCAATATTTCGGAAACAGTTTGAATAAATCTGCATGCACACACATGCCCAAATACGGACACCAGGCTTAATAATGATTAAGAGCCAATTCGCCTTAAGCAGCCCTCAAACTTTACGCCACTAGCAGTAATCAAAATACATGGTGTCACATGGAGACAGATTTTCAATCTAAATGGGTCTTTCCACCGGGTTGTACTCTCTGAAACCATTAATGGTGTCTCATGGTGCTAAGGTAATGGGTCCACACTAATCTCCTCTCCCAGGAGAGGACCTCTTATCTCTGTCATTCTCTACTACTACCCACCGCCGTCTGAATAGAAACAGCCCTCCCCACTTCCTCCAGGGTGATTCTATAATATATATTCATCACTAACTCAGAGAACTTGCATATTATAACCATGACAACCAATTGCAATTTTACCCACCCACATTAACATTTGAAAAAAAAAAATGAAAAAAACAACAACAATCAAGCTGATGTTTCACTGATGTTAGACGCACACATTTTCAGAATTTCTGGCTGTGTTGGTTGGCATGAGGACAACGGACAGACAACAGTCTGATCCAAACACAAATCTAATCTTAGAAAGTGTCTCTGGGAAAATCAAAGTGATGTAAGACCCTGCAGTGGAAATGATTCATTCCCACACCGTGTCCTCTGAGGGCTGGAGAGAACGCTGGACAACATGGGCACCACAGTGAATGCTGCAGCTCACCTGCCTGTCTGTTGATCTCCCTATCTGTCTCTCTGTTGAATCTCTCTATCTGTATGTCTCTCCATCTGTCTGTCTGTCTGACCGTCTTTACGTCTGTCTGTCTGTCTGTCTGTCTGTCTGTCTGTCTGTCTGTCTGTCTGTCTGTCTGTCTGTCTGTCTGTCTGTCTGTCTGTCTGCCTGCCTGCCTGCCTGCCTGCCTGCCTGTCTATCCTATTATATATGTCTTTATCTTCATCTTTACTCCACTGCCCCGTGGTACTATAGAGTACAAATCAGGCTGTTCCATGTGCCCTATAGGCTCTCTGAGCCTCTCTGACTGCCCTATACGTTTGGGATTCAATGACCCACAGAGACGAGCCTCCTCTTCCTCCTCTTCTGCATTGCCCTCAGGAAATGCAGCACTCCTCACTCTGCAGGCAGCAACAAGGGTGGGGTGAGCTGGCGCTGGTCCCGCTGCTTCTCTCTCCCTCTCCTTTCTCTCGCTCTCTCCGCCCTCGTAGTCCTCTCTCTCGCCTCTTCCTCCTCCCCTCCCTCAAAACATCGTCCTCCCCCACCTCTCTATCGCTCCACTCCATCACGATGCTCTTGCTCTTACATTCCTTCACCCCGTCCTCTCTGAATCAGAGTGATGGGTTCCAGAGCCTCCTGAATGGTATCCTGTAGGGCAGGCTATACTACTACAGCAGCGCACAGCATCTAATATCACCTTATGCCATCGCTGCCTCCGGTTGCTTTCAGCAGTGTTGGCTCTGCTCTATACGTCTCTCTCTCTCTGTCTCTTATCGCTCTATATCTCTCATTCACCTGAACACACATAGACTGCTGGATATATATAGCCCGCATGCACGCACGGTGCGCACGCACGACACGCACGCACGCACGGCGCGCACGGGTGCACGCACACGCACACAGGTGTCCAAATAATAATCCGCAATTACTCACAATTTCTCTCTGAATACTGCATTACCTGCTGTTTGCCCACTGGATGCTGAGACAACTGTATACATCAGTTTTCTGGTTTAACCCGTTGTCATGGTGACTGGATGCCTAAATGGTCCTTCAACAAGGTATGTTTTGAGATGGCAAAACCTACACTAAACCGATGGTGCCAACGGGCCCATTCAACTCACAACAAACTAGTTCTTAAGCGCAGACCTTGTTTCCTTTTCAAGGCTTTTGAAGGTCTCTGGCTCTCTGCATACATGGAAAACTATGAAATAGGGTAGATTGGCTGTCCTTTCTAGTCTGACAGGGGAACCAAGCCTTCACGTCCATTTGCTGCCCTTTTAGGCCCTATTCCATTTAACCATCTGAACCCCAGCATCCATTATGCTTGGGGGGAACATTAGCCAAAAATAGCAGAGCGGCAACGCATCGTGAGCTTGTAGATCAGCTATTGTCGGTAAAGAGATTTGGTGTAGACATGAAAAAACACACTTGTGTGAAGTGAGGGGCGCTCTTATCATCGCACATCACATTCCTTGCTCAGCCAATCAAATCATCACAAATGTCATTCCGGCCAATCACTTTTGGCGTCTTCACTTTTCTGCCCTCACTTTAAATCCTCAATATGTACTGTACTTTGCTCAGCCAATCAAATAATCGCTATGGTGTCACGGGTGATCAGCCCATCATCAGCCAATGTTTGTGTTCACACAAACCCTCAAAGCTGGGCATAGGAGGGGCTAGAATCCAAGAGCCTCTCACGTCCAGTTTACTAGTAGCCTATACTGTGTGTTCTCAGACCAAGGACCACTTAGCTGACAGAGAGATGACCCGCAATACATATTGTATACATTAGTGTTGCAGATTAATCCTTTTCATAGATGTCATACTGTAGATAGCTTCATTTCATAGACATGTTTGACAGCACTATATCATCAGTGTATATGTAAGATACATTTTAATGTGTATTTTCAGACATTTTGACACTAAACGGTCAATGAACTGTAGACTTGACCTTTCACTCTGTACTTGGTCTGCTCCTTTCCCAAACCTCTTTGCCGAAAATAATAGCTTGTAGATCAGTTATTTTTGACAAAAACTGCCCTCAGAATATATGAATGCTATAGGGTTCAAGTGGTTAATGTAAAGGGAAAAAAGTCCTATCACACGAAAGATTTGGAGGCCCTCCTGTAGTAACGCTGAGGACCCTGTAGAGGTCCCGGACCCCTTGTTGAAGACCCCGTGGTCTAGAGGGATTTAGCGGTCAACCGCCGGTCCCTGCCCTTTTCGCCTTTACACCACGCTCGGTTTAACATGAGACGAGTACAGTGAGCCGAGGGCCGTCCCAGAACATACACCCAGACATCTATCTCAGTTTGACATGAGACGAGCACAGTGAGGGCCGTCCCAGAACATACACCCAGCCATCTATCTCCACTGGGAATGGAGAGAAGCTGCTCAATGAACTCCTCCGTGTTCATTTAACCCACGATATAAAAAAAATATTTTTCAATAGCTAAATTATAACATAATGTTTAAAACACCAAAAGGGGTTCCCGCCCAAAATGGGTTAACTCAGAGAGAGTAGCCAAAAAATGAAAACAAAACACCCTTGCGGACCAATTTGGTTGAATGGGTTCCATGTCATGTGTATACCATCTTGGAGTCATTCTGTGCTTGGAGAGACTGTGCTGCTGCAGTCCACTGCAGTCCTGGTAATCCCCTATCCGTCTTCTGGACTAATTGAAGGACTGTCGGTCAGTGCCAATGCTGGTACAGCAGTCAGCAGGATGCCGACGAGTTTATCACCTCCGCTGTTTCCTCCTCTTACTCAGTCATGTCCCTCTCCAGTGCCCTAGAACGCGTCTTCTTGGCTGGATCAGTGTTAATTTTGTCGACTAACAACTATGACTTTTTCCACTGATGACGACGAAATAAAAACTAAGCTATGATGATGACTAAAACTATGACTAAATATATTGACAATTTCGTCAACAAATAAAAACGACACTAAAATGTTAGGGAGCTGAGAAGAGATCCAGTGAACTAAGACAATGCTTGATTGATACTCCGAGAATAGCCAATCTACAAGCTAGACTGGGGTGTCGCACACACAATGTGAGGGCTATTGTAGGTAGGCCCAGAGGCTTAGATATAGACAGAGTTACGCAAACTGCGTTCACTTAATGGGGCCAGTCCAATGGAGGCTCCTCTACATAGACTTCTATTGAGAATGGGAACAACCAACTGGGACAAGTCCTGGACCGGAAGTAGGCAGAAATGCATTGGACTCAGGCAACAGCCCAGCTTTAATGATCTTAAATCCCTTTATTTTAGATTGTTTTGTAGTAACATAAACATTAAAGATACTTTAGTTGTTACTGTACAATACTTTAAAACAGTTGTCATGTTGCACACATGCTCAACTAAAAGTAGTAGATTAAACCTAAAACGTTTTAGATGACTAAAATATAACTAAAACTAAATTGAAATGTATTCAAAATATGACAAAAACTAGTTGGCTGTCAAAATACAAAAATTTGCCTGGAAACCAGACGAATCTGCAGCTAAAAAAAAAATCCCTGGGCAGTGATCTTAGTCTGGCCATGCCAAGCTAGCCTTCAATAGTCGTCAGTCATTTGTTGTGCAAATGTTTTTTGTTTTGTTTTGTGCAAACAGTGTGTTTTGGGCATACAGTGAATTCTTTGTCTCTCCCTCTCAATTATGCTTTCACACAAAAACGACAAACCACACATGCACGCACACTAGTACGCCACAATGAAAACAAGCCTCTGGGGCTTTTTGTGTTATCCTTTCACCATAACATTTGACTGTACTACCTGTCCTGTTAATAATCATGTCAATAAAATATTCAATCAATCAATCAAAAATGAATGTGTTGGTTTTGCAAACCTTTGGGGACATTGCATTGACTCCGTATCCCCTTAACATAAACTTTCAGTAAAATCCAAACACACACACACACACACACACACACACACACACACACACACACACACACACACACACACACACACACACACACACACACACACACACACACACACACACACACACACACACACACACACACACACACACACACACACACACACTCTGATCTGATTCTCCTGAGTCAGGTGTCTGGCTCACTGAAGACTCTTATCCCTATTAGATTAAAAAAAGGAATACAATGCCAGTCCTGTTGATGTCACCCAAATACATTATATCTGATATCTGATATGATAGCTATGCATGCAAAGTATGATGTGTTACAAAAAAATAAAATCATGGATATTTTATAATAAAAGGCAATTCTGATAACCCGATGTTTTGCTTTGTACAGCTTTGTTGCTATGCCTCCAATCAGCGAGACTATTGATTTAATGCCTGCATACTGTCCACCTCTAACAGACCCATATAGACTCATAATAGACATATTATGCAATATTGCATCTCTTAAGCTTGAGCCATACTGTACTATTGCCCCTGGGTCTCACCCAGGGGGGCAGTCAGACAGATATTTTGTGAAGCCTATAAGGAAATCGCGATTCATATAATGGCCTGTTGTGGCGCTGTCATTGGACCCAGAAAAACCCATAGCCCCATAGAAGTCCATGTATTTGGGCCCAACTTCACCTAGACTGTATTACCTTAATAAACATGGTCATGAATACTTTCTGCTTCCAGTCACTAGTTTAAAGTCTCATTTCTAATGTCATAATATTCTTTTTGGAAAATTATGGTCCCATTAATTAAAAAAATGACCATAAAGTCACGTATGTTCTGAGGGGCGTGGCTACCGTTACAGTCTATGATCGGGATTCCCCTCCCACTCGAGTCAAAATCAAAACCAACGGAGAAGAAGGGGGGAAGTCCCGCCTCGTGTCTGGGCCAGCCAATGGCCAGCTGGGCCAAAACGGAGCCAGCCAATGGCCAGCTGGGCCAAAACGGATCTAGAAATATGGCGATTTACATCAGGAATTACCATAGAATTACAGGCTTCATTTTACGTCCATGTTAGACCCGGGGAACGCTTTGTCCATATTTTTTACAGTCTATGGTCTCACCCCACCCATCCCCCAGGCCCGAGCCCCCACTGAATCCCCCCCATGCCCAATCCCCAAGGCCCTCTTCTCCTTCTCTGGCCCACTTCCTTTCTGCATTACTACCTTCCATCAGACCAGGCTGCTGACACACTTGTTTAATAATTAAGGGGCACGTCCATAATTTCCCCATCCTCGTGGAAGTCCACAAATGGTCTTTGTGAAACTCAGGCCAGTTAAATGTACCTCTTTATCGTTTGGCCACTGACAGCCCTACATCACTGCAGTGATACAGCAAAGAAACTAGAAAGAGGCAATTCTGGGAAATTGCAAAGTGTGGTTGCCCACATCGCACCCGTCGAAAATGGAATCGCTTTTGTCTCTGCGTTGATGAAACCACCCTCGACCTGTGATTCAAATTTGGGATGGATCGGACATTCCGTGCGTGAATTGTGGCGTTTTTTGTAAAATAGGCCCCTCCCACTAACTTTGGAAGAAGATTATGGCCGAACGATACAGAAGATCTAAATTCTGTCTGTGCTGTTTTAATGGGATAGGTCCCGAGATCATGTGTACTGATTTTTGTGAGATTTGGTCAAAATCTGTAGGAGGAGGAGCAAAAAGTGTGTTTTGAACAAAATTCAAAATGGCGGGAAATCTATCTAGACGCAAATTTTTTATTTTACGACCTACGGTTCAAGAGTTATACCCCAAAAGGTAAAGTTGGCTGTTATAGCGCCACCATGAGGCCGACCGATATACTTCTAAGGTAATTAATTTTAGTAATTATTATCTCCTCCAAGTCTTGTAAGTATAGCCCTTACGGTCTCAGAGGAAAAAATACTTGAAAGTGAGTCTTTGCATTTTCCCATTCATGTCTATGGGGCAATTTAATGCACGAATTAATTCATATCAATTAAACTATTCAACAAATGTCTTAGCAAAATACGAGCACACGATTCCCGATGTAGCCCGTCGTTTTGACATATGGCTCGAGTGCGTGCGACCAAAACTGTGGGAGGTATAATGCGACAAAATAAAGTTTATCTATAATAAAAAAGAAAATAAAAATAATAAAAGGTCACTAAAGCAATAGTATGGTTGCCCTCAGGGCAACCACACTAACAATAGTATGGTTGCCTTCAGGCAACCACACTAATAATAAAGTGTTACAATTACTAGAGTCTGGTTGCCCATTCGGGCAAACTCTATTGCATCACAACTGGTGTAGTTATTGGATGGAGCCCGCACACCACCAAAAAAAGAAAAACAACATACTATAGTATGCCCTCCGTGACCATGGACTTTAGCCTTTCGCTTTTCTGCGATTTAACCTTTTTTCAAATCCTCAACAATGATGAAGAATCGTGCACTATAGCGTGCCACTTAATGACCTTGACCAATATCAATGACCTTGAGCAGTATAAATTACCTTCAATAAGACTAGTAAATGACCTTGACCAGTATAAATGACCTTGACAAGTACAAATGACCTTGACCAGTATAAATGACCTTCACCAGTAGAAATGACCGTGACCAGTATATGACTGTGACCAGTATACATGACCTTCATGAGACTAGTAAATGACCTTGACCAGTATAAATGACCTTTATAAGACTAGTAAATGATCTTCACCAGTATAAATGACCTTGACCAGTATGCGGTCCGTGACCATGGACTATAGCCTTTTGCTTTTCCTTGATTTTCACCTTTAAAAAATCCTCAACAATGATGAAGAATCGCGCACTATAGCGCGCCGCTCAATGACCTGAGACCATGGACCAATGAATGAAATACAACACATTGAGCAGGGCACTGCAGGGAGTTGAACCCCGTTCCGGTAAACCAGAAGTCCGACACCAGTGCCTTAGTTTTTGTGTTGTTGTTCATTTAAAGGTCCAGGTGTGCATACGCATGTGCGCCTGTGCGTGTGTAGGTGCATGTGTGCATGTGTGTGTGCACGCTTCAATGACCACTGTTGGACCCAATGGCGATCAAGGACCTCAGGGAGCCACCCATAATTCACAACGGTCACAGCAAACTCTGTTGCATCACAACTGGTGGCCAACAGTCGTAACCAACACCGCCGCCGACCCACAGGAGAATACCATCGCACAGTGGTATCAGACCAACCACAATCAGCCAGCCCTCAAACCAAACCATTCGACCTAGAAGAACTCGAAACCCGGAAAAGCAGCAGGGATTGATGACATACTGGCAAAAATTATACAGCACCTGGAACCTAACGCAAAGACCTGGCTCGGGGGGATGCTGAACACATGCATGGCACAGAAAACCATCCCTTCTGTCTGGAGAAAGGTCAAAGTGGTTGCAATCCCCAAACCTGGCAAAGACCCATCATCCTCAAAGAGCTACCGACCCATTTCCCTCCTCTGCATCACCTACAAGAGAGGCTGCTACTCCAACGCCTCATACCACTCATAGACACCAAGCTGACTAAAGACCAAGGTGGTTTCCGTCCCGTCCTGTGCTGGACAGAGCTCAACCTCACCCAACACATTGAGGATGGGTTTGAGGGAAAACAAATAACTGGAGCAGCAACTGGAGGGCGAAGCAAGCACGCAGGCAGCTTGTGCCTGCCTGCGTGCCTGCCTGCCTTCCTGCCTGCCTTCCTCATGTGGAAGCTGCATAGTTGACTTTGTGTGTGTCTTTCTTTTTCTGTCTGTCTTTCTTAGGATGAAGATCAAGGTAGACGCCGTTGGAAGGCTCAACACAAGCCGATGCCCCTAGAGATCCATCCCAAAGCTTCCCTCAGGGAGTCCAGCAAGCCAGCTAGCCAGCAAGCCCGCCCAGTCAGCCAACGCAGCCAGCCAGCTCCGCCAGTCAGCCAGTGTAGAAAGTCAGGCTGACAAGCCAGAGCATATCAGCCCTTGCAGTCCGCCATTGCAGCCATACCAGCCTTGCTCAGTCAGCTCAGCCAGGCCTCTCTCGAGGCCTGGCTCTCTGTCTGCCTGGCCCGGTCTGCCCTGCCTTGCAGCAACAGAACCAGCCTTGCTAGCAAGCCAGCCAGCTCAGAATACGAGCTCAGCAAGCCAGCGCAGCTGGCAAGCACGCAGTTAGTCTTAACCAGTTTCAGACAGGCAGGCCAAGGCAGACAGACAGGAAGACCGAGGCGCCTAGGCAGGCAGACAGGCCAGGAAGGCAACAAAGTGCAGGCAGGGGGACTATCCGGCCTAAGGCTGCGCTGCAAGGGTTGGAGCCTGGCCAGCTCCTGCTGATCTCCGCTGAGTGGCTGTGGCTGCACAGTAAGGCTGCAGTAACCTAGTCTGGGCTTGTTGCTGCACTGGCTTGCTCAGCTCGCATTCTGAGCTAGCTGGCTTGCCAGAAAGGCTGGTTCTGTTGCTGCAAGGCAGGGCGGGGCAGACCGGGCCAGGCAGACAGAGAGCCAGGCCTCGAGAGAGGCCTGGCTGAGCTGACTGAGCAAGGCTGGCATGGCTGCAGTGGCTGACTGCAAGGGCTGATATGCTCTGGCTTGGCAGCCTGACTTTCTACACTGGCTGACTGGCGGAGCTGACTGGCTGCGTTCGCTGACTGGGCAGGCTTGCTGGCTAGCTGGCTTGCTGGGCTCCCTGAGGGAAGCTTTGGGATGGATCTCTAGGGGCATCGGCTTGTGTTGAGCCTTCCAACGGCGTCTACCTTGATCTCCGTCCTAAGAAAGAAAGACAGAAAAAGAAAGACACACACAAACCCAACTATGCAGCTTCCACCTGAGGAACCGAGACGCGAAAAAAGAACTGAGCGTCACTTGGGATGGTCACAAACTCTCCAACCATACCCACCCCATGTATCTTGGAGTTACACTGGACAGGACACTCTTCTTCAAAAAACACCTGGAGAACACAAAAGCCACGGTCAACACCCACAATAACATCCTGTGAAAACTAGTGAACTCCAAGAGGGGCGCAGACCCACAAACAATCTGTGCAACTGCCATGGCCCTGTCTTTCTCTACAGCAGAGTATGCCTGCTCAAGCTGGAGCCGATCACGTCACACCAAATTGGTCGACACAGCCCTAAATGACACCTGTCGCATCAACACGGGATGCGTCAAGACAACACCTGTCCCGTGCCTTTATGCGCTAGCCGGCACCTCCCCCCGCACATCAGACGACTGTGTATCGCTCAAGATGAATGGAGAACACAGGAGATAGACAGTGAAGTTGGGAATGAACGAAGGAAAGTCTGGAATGAAATGATAGAGAACACCTCACACACACATAGTTTCCTTTTGTGGCTGTTTACATTCGAGGGTCGCCGGTCCTCTCGAACGGAACAGTTTAACGTCATGCCCAGGACGAAAAGATATAGAGAACACCAACATGACAAATAACAGCAGGAAGGCATGGGCCACAATCCACCGTCTTGGCAAAGACCACACCACCCATAATTCACAACGGTCACAGCAAACTCTATTGCATCACAACTGGTGTAGTTATTGGATGGAGCCCGCACACCACCAAAAAATGAAAAACAACATACTATAGTATGCCCTCCGTGACCATGGACTTTAGCCTTTCGCTTTTCTGCGATTTAACCTTTTTTCAAATCCTCAACAATGATGAAGAATCGCGCACTATAGCGTGCCACTTAATGACCTTGACCAATATCAATGACCTTGAGCAGTATAAATTACCTTCAATAAGGCTAGTAAATGACCTTGACCAGTATAAATGACCTTGACAAGTACAAATGACCTTGATCAGTATAAATGACCTTCACCAGTAGAAATGACCGTGACCAGTATATGACTGTGACCAGTATAAATTACCTTCATGAGACTAGTAAATGACCTTGACCAGTGTAAATGACCTTTACAAGACTAGTAAATGATCTTCCCCAGTATAAATGACCTTGACCAGTATGCGGTCCGTGACCATGGACTATAGCCTTTTGCTTTTCCTTGATTTTCACCTTTAAAAAATCCTCAACAATGATGAAGAATCGCGCACAATAGCGCGCCGCTCAATGACCTGAGACCATGGACCAATGAATGAAATACAACACATTTGAGCAGGGCACTGCAGGGAGTTGAACCCCGTTCCGGTAAACCAGAAGTCCGACACCAGTGCCTTAGTTTTTGTGTTGTTGTTCATTTAAAGGTCCAGGTGTGCATACGCATGTGCGCCTGTGCGTGTGTAGGTGCATGTGTGCATGTGTGTGTGCACGCTTCACCACTGTTGGACCCCATGGGGATCAAGGACCTCAGGGAGCCACCCATAATTCACAACGGTCACAGCGAACTCTGTTGCATCACAACTGGTGGCCAACAGTCGTAACCAACACCGCCGCCGACCCAAAGGAGAATACAATCGCACAGTGGTATCAGACCAACCACAATCAGCCAGCTCTCAAACCAAACCCTTCGACCTAGAAGAACTCGAAACTGCAATGGGAAAGTTGAAACCCGGAAAAGCAGCAGGGATTGATGACATACTGGCAGAAATGATACAGCACCTGGAACCTAACGCAAAGACCTGGCTCGTGGGGATGCTGAACACATGCATGGCACAGAAAACCATCCCTTCTGTCTGGAGAAAGGCCAAAGTGGTTGCAATCCCCAAACCTGGCAAAGACCCATCATCCTCAAAGAGCTACCGACCCATTTCCCTCCTCTGCATCACCTACAAGAGAGGCTGCTACTCCAACGCCTCATACCACTCATAGACACCAAGCTGACTAAAGACCAAGGTGGTTTCCGTCCCGTCCTGTGCTGGACAGAGCTCAACCTCACCCAACACATTGAGGATGGGTTTGAGAGAAAACAAATAACTGGAGCAGCAACTGGAGGGCGAAGCAAGCACGCAGGCAGCTTGTGCCTGCCTGCCTTCCTCATGTGGAAGCTGCATAGTTGACTTTGTGTGTGTCTTTCTTTTTCTGTCTGTCTTTCTTAGGATGAAGATCAAGGTAGACGCCGTTGGAAGGCTCAACACAAGCCGATGCCCCTAGAGATCCATCCCAAAGCTTCCCTCAGGGAGTCCAGCAAGCCAGCTAGCCAGCAAGCCCGCCCAGTCAGCCAACGCAGCCAGCCAGCTCCGCCAGTCAGCCAGTGTAGAAAGTCAGGCTGACAAGCCAGAGCATATCAGCCCTTGCAGTCCGCCATTGCAGCCATACCAGCCTTGCTCAGTCAGCTCAGCCAGGCCTCTCTCGAGGCCTGGCTCTCTGTCTGCCTGGCCCGGTCTGCCCTGCCCTGCCTTGCAGCAACAGAACCAGCCTTGCTAGCAAGCCAGCCAGCTCAGAATACGAGCTCAGCAAGCCAGCGCAGCTGGCAAGCACGCAGTTAGTCTTAACCAGTTTCAGACAGGCAGGCCAAGGCAGACAGACAAGAAGACCGAGGCGCCTAGGCAGGCAGACAGGCCAGGAAGGCAACAAAGTGCAGGCAGGGGGACTATCCGGCCTAAGGCTGCGCTGCAAGGGTTGGAGCCTGGCCAGCTCCTGCTGATCTCCGCTGAGTGGCTGTGGCTGCACAGTAAGGCTGCAGTAACCTAGTCTGGGCTTGTTGCTGCACTGGCTTGCTCAGCTCGCATTCTGAGCTGGCTGGCTTGCCAGAAAGGCTGGTTCTGTTGCTGCAAGGCAGGGCGGGGCAGACCGGGCCAGGCAGACAGAGAGCCAGGCCTCGAGAGAGGCCTGGCTGAGCTGACTGAGCAAGGCTGGCATGGCTGCAGTGGCTGACTGCAAGGGCTGATATGCTCTGGCTTGGCAGCCTGACTATCTACACTGGCTGACTGGCGGAGCTGACTGGCTGCGTTCGCTGACTGGGCAGGCTTGCTGGCTAGCTGGCATGCTGGGCTCCCTGAGGGAAGCTTTGGGATGGATCTCTAGGGGCACCGGCTTGTGTTGAGCCTTCCAACGGCGTCTACCTTGATCTCCGTCCTAAGAAAGAAAGACAGAAAAAGAAAGACACACAAACCCAACTATGCAGCTTCCACCTGAGGAACCGAGACGCGAAAAAAGAACTGAGCGTCACTTGGGATGGTCACAAACTCTCCAACCATACCCACCCCATGTATCTTGGAGTTACACTGGACAGGACACTCTTCTTCAAAAAACACCTGGAGAACACAAAAGCCACGGTCAACACCCACAATAACATCCTGTGAAAACTAGTGAAATCCAAGAGGGGCGCAGACCCACAAACAATCTGTGCAACTGCCATGGCCCTGTCTTTCTCTACAGCAGAGTATGCCTGCTCAAGCTGGAGCCGATCACGTCACACCAAATTGGTCGACACAGCCCTAAATGACACCTGTCGCATCAACACGGGATGCGTCAAGACAACACCTGTCCCGTGCCTTTATGCGCTAGCCGGCACCTCCCCCCGCACATCAGACGACTGTGTATCGCTCAAGATGAATGGAGAACACAGGAGATAGACAGTGAAGTTGGGAATGAACGAAGGAAAGTCTGGAATTAAATGATAGAGAACACCTCACACACACATAGTTTCCTTTTGTGGCTGTTTACATTCGAGGGTCGCCGGTCCTCTCGAACGGAACAGTTTAACGTCATGCCCAGGACGAAAAGATATAGAGAACACCAACATGACAAATAACAGCAGGAAGGCATGGGCCACAATCCACCGTCTTGGCAAAGACCACACCACCCATAATTCACAACGGTCACAGCAAACTCTATTGCGTCACAACGGGTGTAGTTATTGGATGGAGATGAGGAATCGCGCACTATAGCGCGCCGCTCAATGACCTGAGACCATGGACCAATGAATGAAATACAACACATTGAGCAGGGCACTGCAGGGAGTTGAACCCCGTTCCGGTAAACCAGAAGTCCGACACCAGCGCCTTAGTTTTTGTGTTGTTGTTCATTTAAAGGTCCATGTGTGCATGTGTGTGTGCACGCTTCAATGGCCACTGTTGGACCCCATGGGGATCAAGGACCTCAGGGAGCCACCCATAATTCACAACGGTCACAGCGAACTCTGTTGCATCAAACCAAACCCTTCGACCTAGAAGAACCGGAAAAGCAGCAGGGATTGATGACATACTGGCAGAAATTATACAGCACCTGGAACCTAACGCAAACACCTGGCTCGTAGGGATGCTGAATACATGCATGGCACAGAAAACCATCCCTTCTGTCTGGAGAAAGGCCAAAGTGGTTGCAATCCCCAAACCTGGCAAAGACCCATCATCCTCAAAGAGCTACCGACCCATTTCCCTCCTCTGCATCACCTACAAGAGAGGCTGCTACTCCAACGCCTCATACCACTCATAGACACCAAGCTGACTAAAGACCAAGGTGGTTTCCGTCCCGTCCTGTGCTGGACAGAGCTCAACCTCACCCAACACATTGAGGATGGGTTTGAGAGAAAACAAATAACTGGAGCAGCAACTGGAGGGCGAAGCAAGCACGCAGGCAGCTTGTGCCTGCGTGCCTGCCTGCCTTCCTGCCTGCCTTCCTCATGTGGAAGCTGCATAGTTGACTTTGTGTGTGTCTTTCTTTTTCTGTCTGTCTTTCTTAGGATGAAGATCAAGGTAGACGCCGTTGGAAGGCTCAACACAAGCCGATGCCCCTAGAGATCCATCCCAAAGCTTCCCTCAGGGAGTCCAGCAAGCCAGCTAGCCAGCAAGCCCGCCCAGTCAGCCAACGCAGCCAGCCAGCTCCGCCAGTCAGCCAGTGTAGAAAGTCAGGCTGACAAGCCAGAGCATATCAGCCCTTGCAGTCCGCCATTGCAGCCATACCAGCCTTGCTCAGTCAGCTCAGCCAGGCCTCTCTCGAGGCCTGGCTCTCTGTCTGCCTGGCCCGGTCTGCCCTGCCCTGCCTTGCAGCAACAGAACCAGCCTTGCTAGCAAGCCAGCCAGCTCAGAATACGAGCTCAGCAAGCCAGCGCAGCTGGCAAGCACGCAGTTAGTCTTAACCAGTTTCAGACAGGCAGGCCAAGGCAGACAGACAGGAAGACCGAGGCGCCTAGGCAGGCAGACAGGCCAGGAAGGCAACAAAGTGCAGGCAGGGGGACTATCCGGCCTAAGGCTGCGCTGCAAGGGTTGGAGCCTGGCCAGCTCCTGCTGATCTCCGCTGAGTGGCTGTGGCTGCACAGTAAGGCTGCAGTAACCTAGTCTGGGCTTGTTGCTGCACTGGCTTGCTCAGCTCGCATTCTGAGCTGGCTGGCTTGCCAGAAAGGCTGGTTCTGTTGCTGCAAGGCAGGGCGGGGCAGACCGGGCCAGGCAGACAGAGAGCCAGGCCTCGAGAGAGGCCTGGCTGAGCTGACTGAGCAAGGCTGGCATGGCTGCAGTGGCTGACTGCAAGGGCTGATATGCTCTGGCTTGGCAGCCTGACTATCTACACTGGCTGACTGGCGGAGCTGACTGGCTGCGTTCGCTGACTGGGCAGGCTTGCTGGCTAGCTGGCATGCTGGGCTCCCTGAGGGAAGCTTTGGGATGGATCTCTAGGGGCACCGGCTTGTGTTGAGCCTTCCAACGGCGTCTACCTTGATCTCCGTCCTAAGAAAGAAAGACAGAAAAAGAAAGACACACAAACCCAACTATGCAGCTTCCACCTGAGGAACCGAGACGCGAAAAAAGAACTGAGCGTCACTTGGGATGGTCACAAACTCTCCAACCATACCCACCCCATGTATCTTGGAGTTACACTGGACAGGACACTCTTCTTCAAAAAACACCTGGAGAACACAAAAGCCACGGTCAACACCCACAATAACATCCTGTGAAAACTAGTGAAATCCAAGAGGGGCGCAGACCCACAAACAATCTGTGCAACTGCCATGGCCCTGTCTTTCTCTACAGCAGAGTATGCCTGCTCAAGCTGGAGCCGATCACGTCACACCAAATTGGTCGACACAGCCCTAAATGACACCTGTCGCATCAACACGGGATGCGTCAAGACAACACCTGTCCCGTGCCTTTATGCGCTAGCCGGCACCTCCCCCCGCACATCAGACGACTGTGTATCGCTCAAGATGAATGGAGAACACAGGAGATAGACAGTGAAGTTGGGAATGAACGAAGGAAAGTCTGGAATTAAATGATAGAGAACACCTCACACACACATAGTTTCCTTTTGTGGCTGTTTACATTCGAGGGTCGCCGGTCCTCTCGAACGGAACAGTTTAACGTCATGCCCAGGACGAAAAGATATAGAGAACACCAACATGACAAATAACAGCAGGAAGGCATGGGCCACAATCCACCGTCTTGGCAAAGACCACACCACCCATAATTCACAACGGTCACAGCAAACTCTATTGCATCACAACTGGTGTAGTTATTGGATGGAGCCCGCACACCACCAAAAAATGAAAAACAACATACTATAGTATGCCCTCCGTGACCATGGACTTTAGCCTTTCGCTTTTCTGCGATTTAACCTTTTTTCAAATCCTCAACAATGATGAAGAATCGCGCACTATAGCGTGCCACTTAATGACCTTGACCAATATCAATGACCTTGAGCAGTATAAATTACCTTCAATAAGGCTAGTAAATGACCTTGACCAGTATAAATGACCTTGACAAGTACAAATGACCTTGATCAGTATAAATGACCTTCACCAGTAGAAATGACCGTGACCAGTATATGACTGTGACCAGTATAAATTACCTTCATGAGACTAGTAAATGACCTTGACCAGTGTAAATGACCTTTACAAGACTAGTAAATGATCTTCCCCAGTATAAATGACCTTGACCAGTATGCGGTCCGTGACCATGGACTATAGCCTTTTGCTTTTCCTTGATTTTCACCTTTAAAAAATCCTCAACAATGATGAAGAATCGCGCACAATAGCGCGCCGCTCAATGACCTGAGACCATGGACCAATGAATGAAATACAACACATTTGAGCAGGGCACTGCAGGGAGTTGAACCCCGTTCCGGTAAACCAGAAGTCCGACACCAGTGCCTTAGTTTTTGTGTTGTTGTTCATTTAAAGGTCCAGGTGTGCATACGCATGTGCGCCTGTGCGTGTGTAGGTGCATGTGTGCATGTGTGTGTGCACGCTTCACCACTGTTGGACCCCATGGGGATCAAGGACCTCAGGGAGCCACCCATAATTCACAACGGTCACAGCGAACTCTGTTGCATCACAACTGGTGGCCAACAGTCGTAACCAACACCGCCGCCGACCCAAAGGAGAATACAATCGCACAGTGGTATCAGACCAACCACAATCAGCCAGCTCTCAAACCAAACCCTTCGACCTAGAAGAACTCGAAACTGCAATGGGAAAGTTGAAACCCGGAAAAGCAGCAGGGATTGATGACATACTGGCAGAAATGATACAGCACCTGGAACCTAACGCAAAGACCTGGCTCGTGGGGATGCTGAACACATGCATGGCACAGAAAACCATCCCTTCTGTCTGGAGAAAGGCCAAAGTGGTTGCAATCCCCAAACCTGGCAAAGACCCATCATCCTCAAAGAGCTACCGACCCATTTCCCTCCTCTGCATCACCTACAAGAGAGGCTGCTACTCCAACGCCTCATACCACTCATAGACACCAAGCTGACTAAAGACCAAGGTGGTTTCCGTCCCGTCCTGTGCTGGACAGAGCTCAACCTCACCCAACACATTGAGGATGGGTTTGAGAGAAAACAAATAACTGGAGCAGCAACTGGAGGGCGAAGCAAGCACGCAGGCAGCTTGTGCCTGCGTGCCTGCCTGCCTTCCTGCCTGCCTTCCTCATGTGGAAGCTGCATAGTTGACTTTGTGTGTGTCTTTCTTTTTCTGTCTGTCTTTCTTAGGATGAAGATCAAGGTAGACGCCGTTGGAAGGCTCAACACAAGCCGATGCCCCTAGAGATCCATCCCAAAGCTTCCCTCAGGGAGTCCAGCAAGCCAGCTAGCCAGCAAGCCCGCCCAGTCAGCCAACGCAGCCAGCCAGCTCCGCCAGTCAGCCAGTGTAGAAAGTCAGGCTGACAAGCCAGAGCATATCAGCCCTTGCAGTCCGCCATTGCAGCCATACCAGCCTTGCTCAGTCAGCTCAGCCAGGCCTCTCTCGAGGCCTGGCTCTCTGTCTGCCTGGCCCGGTCTGCCCTGCCCTGCCTTGCAGCAACAGAACCAGCCTTGCTAGCAAGCCAGCCAGCTCAGAATACGAGCTCAGCAAGCCAGCGCAGCTGGCAAGCACGCAGTTAGTCTTAACCAGTTTCAGACAGGCAGGCCAAGGCAGACAGACAAGAAGACCGAGGCGCCTAGGCAGGCAGACAGGCCAGGAAGGCAACAAAGTGCAGGCAGGGGGACTATCCGGCCTAAGGCTGCGCTGCAAGGGTTGGAGCCTGGCCAGCTCCTGCTGATCTCCGCTGAGTGGCTGTGGCTGCACAGTAAGGCTGCAGTAACCTAGTCTGGGCTTGTTGCTGCACTGGCTTGCTCAGCTCGCATTCTGAGCTGGCTGGCTTGCCAGAAAGGCTGGTTCTGTTGCTGCAAGGCAGGGCGGGGCAGACCGGGCCAGGCAGACAGAGAGCCAGGCCTCGAGAGAGGCCTGGCTGAGCTGACTGAGCAAGGCTGGCATGGCTGCAGTGGCTGACTGCAAGGGCTGATATGCTCTGGCTTGGCAGCCTGACTATCTACACTGGCTGACTGGCGGAGCTGACTGGCTGCGTTCGCTGACTGGGCAGGCTTGCTGGCTAGCTGGCATGCTGGGCTCCCTGAGGGAAGCTTTGGGATGGAACTCTAGGGGCACCGGCTTGTGTTGAGCCTTCCAACGGCGTCTACCTTGATCTCCGTCCTAAGAAAGAAAGACAGAAAAAGAAAGACACACAAACCCAACTATGCAGCTTCCACCTGAGGAACCGAGACGCGAAAAAAGAACTGAGCGTCACTTGGGATGGTCACAAACTCTCCAACCATACCCACCCCATGTATCTTGGAGTTACACTGGACAGGACACTCTTCTTCAAAAAACACCTGGAGAACACAAAAGCCACGGTCAACACCCACAATAACATCCTGTGAAAACTAGTGAAATCCAAGAGGGGCGCAGACCCACAAACAATCTGTGCAACTGCCATGGCCCTGTCTTTCTCTACAGCAGAGTATGCCTGCTCAAGCTGGAGCCGATCACGTCACACCAAATTGGTCGACACAGCCCTAAATGACACCTGTCGCATCAACACGGGATGCGTCAAGACAACACCTGTCCCGTGCCTTTATGCGCTAGCCGGCACCTCCCCCCGCACATCAGACGACTGTGTATCGCTCAAGATGAATGGAGAACACAGGAGATAGACAGTGAAGTTGGGAATGAACGAAGGAAAGTCTGGAATTAAATGATAGAGAACACCTCACACACACATAGTTTCCTTTTGTGGCTGTTTACATTCGAGGGTCGCCGGTCCTCTCGAACGGAACAGTTTAACGTCATGCCCAGGACGAAAAGATATAGAGAACACCAACATGACAAATAACAGCAGGAAGGCATGGGCCACAATCCACCGTCTTGGCAAAGACCACACCACCCATAATTCACAACGGTCACAGCAAACTCTATTGCGTCACAACTGGTGTAGTTATTGGATGGAGATGAAGAATCGCGCACTATAGCGCGCCGCTCAATGACCTGAGACCATGGACCAATGAATGAAATACAACACATTGAGCAGGGCACTGCAGGGAGTTGAACCCCGTTCCGGTAAACCAGAAGTCCGACACCAGCGCCTTAGTTTTTGTGTTGTTGTTCATTTAAAGGTCCATGTGTGCATGTGTGTGTGCACGCTTCAATGGCCACTGTTGGACCCCATGGGGATCAAGGACCTCAGGGAGCCACCCATAATTCACAACGGTCACAGCGAACTCTGTTGCATCAAACCAAACCCTTCGACCTAGAAGAACCGGAAAAGCAGCAGGGATTGATGACATACTGGCAGAAATTATACAGCACCTGGAACCTAACGCAAACACCTGGCTCGTAGGGATGCTGAATACATGCATGGCACAGAAAACCATCCCTTCTGTCTGGAGAAAGGCCAAAGTGGTTGCAATCCCCAAACCTGGCAAAGACCCATCATCCTCAAAGAGCTACCGACCCATTTCCCTCCTCTGCATCACCTACAAGAGAGGCTGCTACTCCAACGCCTCATACCACTCATAGACACCAAGCTGACTAAAGACCAAGGTGGTTTCCGTCCCGTCCTGTGCTGGACAGAGCTCAACCTCACCCAACACATTGAGGATGGGTTTGAGAGAAAACAAATAACTGGAGCAGCAACTGGAGGGCGAAGCAAGCACGCAGGCAGCTTGTGCCTGCGTGCCTGCCTGCCTTCCTGCCTGCCTTCCTCATGTGGAAGCTGCATAGTTGACTTTGTGTGTGTCTTTCTTTTTCTGTCTGTCTTTCTTAGGATGAAGATCAAGGTAGACGCCGTTGGAAGGCTCAACACAAGCCGATGCCCCTAGAGATCCATCCCAAAGCTTCCCTCAGGGAGTCCAGCAAGCCAGCTAGCCAGCAAGCCCGCCCAGTCAGCCAACGCAGCCAGCCAGCTCCGCCAGTCAGCCAGTGTAGAAAGTCAGGCTGACAAGCCAGAGCATATCAGCCCTTGCAGTCCGCCATTGCAGCCATACCAGCCTTGCTCAGTCAGCTCAGCCAGGCCTCTCTCGAGGCCTGGCTCTCTGTCTGCCTGGCCCGGTCTGCCCTGCCCTGCCTTGCAGCAACAGAACCAGCCTTGCTAGCAAGCCAGCCAGCTCAGAATACGAGCTCAGCAAGCCAGCGCAGCTGGCAAGCACGCAGTTAGTCTTAACCAGTTTCAGACAGGCAGGCCAAGGCAGACAGACAGGAAGACCGAGGCGCCTAGGCAGGCAGACAGGCCAGGAAGGCAACAAAGTGCAGGCAGGGGGACTATCCGGCCTAAGGCTGCGCTGCAAGGGTTGGAGCCTGGCCAGCTCCTGCTGATCTCCGCTGAGTGGCTGTGGCTGCACAGTAAGGCTGCAGTAACCTAGTCTGGGCTTGTTGCTGCACTGGCTTGCTCAGCTCGCATTCTGAGCTGGCTGGCTTGCCAGAAAGGCTGGTTCTGTTGCTGCAAGGCAGGGCGGGGCAGACCGGGCCAGGCAGACAGAGAGCCAGGCCTCGAGAGAGGCCTGGCTGAGCTGACTGAGCAAGGCTGGCATGGCTGCAGTGGCTGACTGCAAGGGCTGATATGCTCTGGCTTGGCAGCCTGACTATCTACACTGGCTGACTGGCGGAGCTGACTGGCTGCGTTCGCTGACTGGGCAGGCTTGCTGGCTAGCTGGCATGCTGGGCTCCCTGAGGGAAGCTTTGGGATGGATCTCTAGGGGCACCGGCTTGTGTTGAGCCTTCCAACGGCGTCTACCTTGATCTCCGTCCTAAGAAAGAAAGACAGAAAAAGAAAGACACACAAACCCAACTATGCAGCTTCCACCTGAGGAACCGAGACGCGAAAAAAGAACTGAGCGTCACTTGGGATGGTCACAAACTCTCCAACCATACCCACCCCATGTATCTTGGAGTTACACTGGACAGGACACTCTTCTTCAAAAAACACCTGGAGAACACAAAAGCCACGGTCAACACCCACAATAACATCCTGTGAAAACTAGTGAAATCCAAGAGGGGCGCAGACCCACAAACAATCTGTGCAACTGCCATGGCCCTGTCTTTCTCTACAGCAGAGTATGCCTGCTCAAGCTGGAGCCGATCACGTCACACCAAATTGGTCGACACAGCCCTAAATGACACCTGTCGCATCAACACGGGATGCGTCAAGACAACACCTGTCCCGTGCCTTTATGCGCTAGCCGGCACCTCCCCCCGCACATCAGACGACTGTGTATCGCTCAAGATGAATGGAGAACACAGGAGATAGACAGTGAAGTTGGGAATGAACGAAGGAAAGTCTGGAATTAAATGATAGAGAACACCTCACACACACATAGTTTCCTTTTGTGGCTGTTTACATTCGAGGGTCGCCGGTCCTCTCGAACGGAACAGTTTAACGTCATGCCCAGGACGAAAAGATATAGAGAACACCAACATGACAAATAACAGCAGGAAGGCATGGGCCACAATCCACCGTCTTGGCAAAGACCACACCACCCATAATTCACAACGGTCACAGCAAACTCTATTGCGTCACAACTGGTGTAGTTATTGGATGGAGATGAAGAATCGCGCACTATAGCGCGCCGCTCAATGACCTGAGACCATGGACCAATGAATGAAATACAACACATTGAGCAGGGCACTGCAGGGAGTTGAACCCCGTTCCGGTAAACCAGAAGTCCGACACCAGCGCCTTAGTTTTTGTGTTGTTGTTCATTTAAAGGTCCATGTGTGCATGTGTGTGTGCACGCTTCAATGGCCACTGTTGGACCCCATGGGGATCAAGGACCTCAGGGAGCCACCCATAATTCACAACGGTCACAGCGAACTCTGTTGCATCAAACCAAACCCTTCGACCTAGAAGAACCGGAAAAGCAGCAGGGATTGATGACATACTGGCAGAAATTATACAGCACCTGGAACCTAACGCAAACACCTGGCTCGTAGGGATGCTGAATACATGCATGGCACAGAAAACCATCCCTTCTGTCTGGAGAAAGGCCAAAGTGGTTGCAATCCCCAAACCTGGCAAAGACCCATCATCCTCAAAGAGCTACCGACCCATTTCCCTCCTCTGCATCACCTACAAGAGAGGCTGCTACTCCAACGCCTCATACCACTCATAGACACCAAGCTGACTAAAGACCAAGGTGGTTTCCGTCCCGTCCTGTGCTGGACAGAGCTCAACCTCACCCAACACATTGAGGATGGGTTTGAGAGAAAACAAATAACTGGAGCAGCAACTGGAGGGCGAAGCAAGCACGCAGGCAGCTTGTGCCTGCGTGCCTGCCTGCCTTCCTGCCTGCCTTCCTCATGTGGAAGCTGCATAGTTGACTTTGTGTGTGTCTTTCTTTTTCTGTCTGTCTTTCTTAGGATGAAGATCAAGGTAGACGCCGTTGGAAGGCTCAACACAAGCCGATGCCCCTAGAGATCCATCCCAAAGCTTCCCTCAGGGAGTCCAGCAAGCCAGCTAGCCAGCAAGCCCGCCCAGTCAGCCAACGCAGCCAGCCAGCTCCGCCAGTCAGCCAGTGTAGAAAGTCAGGCTGACAAGCCAGAGCATATCAGCCCTTGCAGTCCGCCATTGCAGCCATACCAGCCTTGCTCAGTCAGCTCAGCCAGGCCTCTCTCGAGGCCTGGCTCTCTGTCTGCCTGGCCCGGTCTGCCCTGCCCTGCCTTGCAGCAACAGAACCAGCCTTGCTAGCAAGCCAGCCAGCTCAGAATACGAGCTCAGCAAGCCAGCGCAGCTGGCAAGCACGCAGTTAGTCTTAACCAGTTTCAGACAGGCAGGCCAAGGCAGACAGACAGGAAGACCGAGGCGCCTAGGCAGGCAGACAGGCCAGGAAGGCAACAAAGTGCAGGCAGGGGGACTATCCGGCCTAAGGCTGCGCTGCAAGGGTTGGAGCCTGGCCAGCTCCTGCTGATCTCCGCTGAGTGGCTGTGGCTGCACAGTAAGGCTGCAGTAACCTAGTCTGGGCTTGTTGCTGCACTGGCTTGCTCAGCTCGCATTCTGAGCTGGCTGGCTTGCCAGAAAGGCTGGTTCTGTTGCTGCAAGGCAGGGCGGGGCAGACCGGGCCAGGCAGACAGAGAGCCAGGCCTCGAGAGAGGCCTGGCTGAGCTGACTGAGCAAGGCTGGCATGGCTGCAGTGGCTGACTGCAAGGGCTGATATGCTCTGGCTTGGCAGCCTGACTATCTACACTGGCTGACTGGCGGAGCTGACTGGCTGCATTCGCTGACTGGGCAGGCTTGCTGGCTAGCTGGCATGCTGGGCTCCCTGAGGGAAGCTTTGGGATGGATCTCTAGGGGCACCGGCTTGTGTTGAGCCTTCCAACGGCGTCTACCTTGATCTCCGTCCTAAGAAAGAAAGACAGAAAAAGAAAGACACACAAACCCAACTATGCAGCTTCCACCTGAGGAACCGAGACGCGAAAAAAGAACTGAGCGTCACTTGGGATGGTCACAAACTCTCCAACCATACCCACCCCATGTATCTTGGAGTTACACTGGACAGGACACTCTTCTTCAAAAAACACCTGGAGAACACAAAAGCCACGGTCAACACCCACAATAACATCCTGTGAAAACTAGTGAAATCCAAGAGGGGCGCAGACCCACAAACAATCTGTGCAACTGCCATGGCCCTGTCTTTCTCTACAGCAGAGTATGCCTGCTCAAGCTGGAGCCGATCACGTCACACCAAATTGGTCGACACAGCCCTAAATGACACCTGTCGCATCAACACGGGATGCGTCAAGACAACACCTGTCCCGTGCCTTTATGCGCTAGCCGGCACCTCCCCCCGCACATCAGACGACTGTGTATCGCTCAAGATGAATGGAGAACACAGGAGATAGACAGTGAAGTTGGGAATGAACGAAGGAAAGTCTGGAATTAAATGATAGAGAACACCTCACACACACATAGTTTCCTTTTGTGGCTGTTTACATTCGAGGGTCGCCGGTCCTCTCGAACGGAACAGTTTAACGTCATGCCCAGGACGAAAAGATATAGAGAACACCAACATGACAAATAACAGCAGGAAGGCATGGGCCACAATCCACCGTCTTGGCAAAGACCACACCACCCATAATTCACAACGGTCACAGCAAACTCTATTGCGTCACAACTGGTGTAGTTATTGGATGGAGATGAAGAATCGCGCACTATAGCGCGCCGCTCAATGACCTGAGACCATGGACCAATGAATGAAATACAACACATTGAGCAGGGCACTGCAGGGAGTTGAACCCCGTTCCGGTAAACCAGAAGTCCGACACCAGCGCCTTAGTTTTTGTGTTGTTGTTCATTTAAAGGTCCATGTGTGCATGTGTGTGTGCACGCTTCAATGGCCACTGTTGGACCCCATGGGGATCAAGGACCTCAGGGAGCCACCCATAATTCACAACGGTCACAGCGAACTCTGTTGCATCACAACTGGTGGCCAACAGTCGTAACCAACACCGCCGCCGACACACAGGAGATTACCATTGCACAGTGGCATCAGACCAACCACAATCAGCCAGCCCTCAAACCAAACCCTTCGACCTAGAAGAACTCGAAACCGCAATGGGAAAGTTGAAACCCGGAAAAGCAGCAGGGATTGATGACATACTGGCAGAAATTATACAGCACCTGGAACCTAACGCAAACACCTGGCTCGTAGGGATGCTGAATACATGCATGGCACAGAAAACCATCCCTTCTGTCTGGAGAAAGGCCAAAGTGGTTGCAATCCCCAAACCTGGCAAAGACCCATCATCCCCAAAGAGCTACCGACCCATTTCCCTCCTCTGCATCACCTACAAGAGAGGCTGCTACTCCTGTTTACATTTGAGGGTCGCCGGTCCTCTCGAACGGAACAGTTTAACGTCATGCCCAGGACGAAAAGATATAGAGAACACCAACATGACAAATAACAGCAGGAAGGCATGAGCCACAATCCACCGTCTTGGCAAAGACCACACCACCCATAATTCACAACAGTCACAGCAAACTATGTTGCAACACAACTGGTGTAGGTATTGGATGGAGCCCGCACATCACAGGTATAAAAAAAACGTTCTGTATTGAAATACTGACAACGTTTCGATCTATTTGATCTTCATCAGGTCATGTGTACACAAAACATACACTTTTATACTAAGGGAGTGCCCCCATCAACCAATCAAAACACCACATTTTGGTGCCCCTCCCATCACTGCAGGTGTGACACGTCAACCCTGAGTGAGTAGGTGGGGACCCAGACATATTGATGTAAATATAGTCTGTTCAGAAATGTTAGTGCCTCTCATAGAGCTTGTAGGTGATGCAGAGGAAGGAAATGGGTCGGTAGCTCTTCGGGGATAATGGGTCTTTGCCAGGTTTATGGATTGCAACCACTTTGGCCTTTCTCCAGACAGAAGGGATGGTTTTCTGTGCCATGCACGTGTTCAGCATCCCCACAAGCCAGGTCTTTGCGCTAGGTCCCAGGTGCTGTATCATTTCTTCCAGCATGTCATCAATCCCTGCTGCTTTTCCGGGTTTCAACTTTCCCATTGCAGTTTCAAGTTCTTCTAGGTCGAAGGGTTTGGTTTGAGGACTGGCTGATTGTGGTTGGTCTGATACCACTGTGCGATGGTATTCTATGTGGGTCGGTGGCGGTGTTGGTTACGACTGTTGGCCACCAGTTGTGACCAAGACCGCCAACGATCAACAGGAGAATACCATCACACAGTGGTATCAGACCAACCTCAATCAGCCAGCCCTCAAACCAAACCCTTCGACCTAGAAGAACTCGAAACTGCAATGGGAAAGTTGAAACCCGGAAAAGCAGCAGGGATTGATGACATACTGGCAGAAATGTTACAGCACCTGGGACCCAACGCAAAGACCTGGCTCGTGGGGATGCTGAACACATGCATAGCACAGAAAACCATCCCTTCTGTCTGGGAAAAGGCCAAAGTGGTTGCAATCCTTAAACCTGGCAAAGACCCATTATCCACAAAGAGCTACCAACCCATTTCCCTCTGCATCACCTACAAGGCTATATGAGAAGCTGCTACTCCAACGCCTCGTTGCCACTCATAGACACCAAGCTGACTAAAGACCAAGCTGGTTTCCGTCCTGGCCGCTCCTGTGCTGGACAGAGCTCAACCTCACCCAACACATTGAGGATGGGTTTGAGGGAAAACAAATAACTGGAGCAGCATTCAGAGATCTCTCTGCTGCCTACGACACTGTCCAACACCGCACAATGGTCAGGAAAAGCCTCCTCAACAACAGGCGCTTCTATGTCCAGTTAAATGACCAGAGGAGTAAATGGAAAGCCCAAAAGAACGGCCTACCACAAGGTAGCCTGCTCGCCCCCTCCTTTTCAATATCTACACAAACGTCCAGCCACTACCCAAAGTAGTAGTACTGGAATGAAATGATAGAGAACACCTCACACACACATAGTTTCCTTTCGTGGCTGTTTACATTCGAGGGTCGCCGGTCCTCTCGAACGGAACAGTTTAACGTCATGCCCAGGACGAAAAGATATAGAGAACACCAACATGACAAATAACAGCAGGAAGGCATTATAAATTAACTTCATGAGACTAGTAAATGACCTTGACCAGTATAAATGACCTTCATAAGACTAGTAAATGATCTTCACCAGTATAAATGACCTTGACCAGTATGTGGTCCGTGACCATGGACTATAGCCTTTTGCTTTTCCTTGATTTTCACCTTTTTTTTAAATCCTCAACAATGATGAAGAATCGCGCACTATAGCGCGCCGCTCAATGACCTCTGAGACCATGGACCAATGAATGAAATACAACACATTGAGCAGGGCACTGCAGGGAGTTGAACCCCGTTCCGGTAAACCAGAAGTCCGACACCAGTGCCTTAGTTTTTGTGTTGTTGTTCATTTAAAGGTCCAGGTGTGCATACGCATGTGCGCCTGTGCGTGTGTAGGTGCATGTGTGCGCACGCTTCAATGACCACTGTTGGACCCAATGGCGATCAAGGACCTCAGGGAGCCACCCATAATTCACAACGGTCACAGCGAACTCTGTTGCATCACAACTGGTGGCCAACAGTCGTAACCAACACCGCCGCCGACCCACAGGAGAATACCATCGCACAGTGGTATCAGACCAACCACAATCAGCCAGCCCTCAAACCAAACCCTTCGACCTAGAAGAACTCGAAACTGCAATGGGAAAGTTGAAACCCGGAAAAGCAGCAGAGATTGATGACATACTGGCAGAAATTATACAGCACCTGGAACCTAACGCAAAGACCTGGCTCGTGAGGATGCTGAATACATGCATGGCACAGAAAACCATCCCTTCTGTCTGGAGAAAGGCCAAAGTGGTTGCAATCCCCAAACCTGGCAAAGACCCATCATCCTCAAAGAGCTACCGACCCATTTCCCTCCTCTGCATCACCTACAAGAGAGGCTGCTACTCCTGTTTACATTCGAGGGTCGCCGGTCCTCTCGAACGGAACAGTTTAACGTCATGTCCAGGACGAAAAGATATAGAGAACACCAACATGACAAATAACAGCAGGAAGGCATGAGCCACAATCCACCGTCTTGGCAAAGACCACACCACCCATAATTCACAACGGTCACAGCAAACTCTGTTGCATCACAACTGGTGTAGGTATTGGATGGCGATCAAGGACCTCAGGGAGCCACCCATAATTCACAACGGTCACAGCGAACTCTGTTGCATCACAACTGGTGGCCAACAGTCGTAACCAACACTGCCGCCGACCCACAGGAGAATACCATCGCACAGTGGTATCAGACCAACCACAATCAGCCAGCCCTCAAACCAAACCCTTCGACCTAGAAGAACTCGAAACTGCAATGGGAAAGTTGAAACCCGGAAAAGCAGCAGAGATTGATGACATACTGGCAGAAATTATACAGCACCTGGAACCTAACGCAAAGACCTGGCTCGTGAGGATGCTGAATACATGCATGGCACAGAAAACCATCCCTTCTGTCTGGAGAAAGGCCAAAGTGGTTGCAATCCCCAAACCTGGCAAAGACCCATCATCCTCAAAGAGCTACCGACCCATTTCCCTCCTCTGCATCACCTACAAGAGAGGCTGCTACTCCTGTTTACATTCGAGGGTCGCCGGTCCTCTCGAACGGAACAGTTTAACGTCATGTCCAGGACGAAAAGATATAGAGAACACCAACATGACAAATAACAGCAGGAAGGCATGAGCCACAATCCACCGTCTTGGCAAAGACCACACCACCCATAATTCACAACGGTCACAGCAAACTCTGTTGCATCACAACTGGTGTAGGTATTGGATGGCGATCAAGGACCTCAGGGAGCCACCCATAATTCACAACGGTCACAGCGAACTCTGTTGCATCACAACTGGTGGCCAACAGTCGTAACCAACACCGCCGCCGACCCACAGGAGAATACCATCGCACAGTGGTATCAGACCAACCACAATCAGCCAGCCCTCAAACCAAACCCTTCGACCTAGAAGAACTCGAAACTGCAATGGGAAAGTTGAAACCCGGAAAAGCAGCAGAGATTGATGACATACTGGCAGAAATTATACAGCACCTGGAACCTAACGCAAAGACCTGGCTCGTGAGGATGCTGAATACATGCATGGCACAGAAAACCATCCCTTCTGTCTGGAGAAAGGCCAAAGTGGTTGCAATCCCCAAACCTGGCAAAGACCCATCATCCTCAAAGAGCTACCGACCCATTTCCCTCCTCTGCATCACCTACAAGAGAGGCTGCTACTCCTGTTTACATTCGAGGGTCGCCGGTCCTCTCGAACGGAACAGTTTAACGTCATGTCCAGGACGAAAAGATATAGAGAACACCAACATGACAAATAACAGCAGGAAGGCATGAGCCACAATCCACCGTCTTGGCAAAGACCACACCACCCATAATTCACAACGGTCACAGCAAACTCTGTTGCATCACAACTGGTGTAGGTATTGGATGGAGCCCGCACATCACAGGTATAAAAAAAACGTTCTGTATTGAAATACTGACAACGTTTCGATCTATTTGATCTTCATCAGGTCATGTGTACACAAAACATACACTTTTATACTAAGGGAGTGCCCCCATCAACCAATCAAAACACCACATTTTGGTGCCCCTCCCATCACTGCAGGTGTGACACGTCAACCCTGAGTGAGTAGGTGGGGACCCAGACATATTGATGTAAATATAGTCTGTTCAGAAATGTTAGTGCCTCTCATAGAGCTTGTAGGTGATGCAGGAGGGAAATGGGTCGGTAGCTCTTCGGGGATAATGGGTCTTTGCCAGGTTTAGGGATTGCAACCACTTCGGCCTTTTTCCAAACAGAAGGGATGGTTTTCTGTGCTATGCATGTGTTCAGCATCCCCACAAGCCAGGTCCTTGCGTTAGGTCCCAGGTGCTGTATCATTTCTGCCAGTATGCCATCAATCCCTGCTGCTTTTCCGGGTTTCAACTTTCCCATTGCAGTTTCACGTTCTTCTAAGTCGAAGGGTTTGGTTTGAGGGCTGGCTGATTGTGGTTGGTCTGATACCACTGTGCGATGGTATTCTATGTGAGTCGGTGGCGGTGTTGGTTACAACTGTTGGCCACCAGTTGTGACCAAGACCGCCACCGACCCACAGGAGAATACCATTGCACAGTGGTATCAGACCAAGCACAATCAGCCAGCCCTCAAACCAAACCCTTCGACCTAGAAGAACTTGAAACTGCAATGGGAAAGTTGAAACCCGGAAAAGCAGCAGAGATTGATGACCTACTGGCAGAAATGTTACAGCACCTGGGACCCAACACAAAGACCTGGCTTGTGGGGATGCTGAACACATGCATAGCACAGAAAACCATCCCTTCTGTCTGGGAAAAGGCCAAAGTGGTTGCAATCCTTAAACCTGGCAAAGACCCATTATCCACAAAGAGCTACCGACCCATTTCCCTCTGCATCACCTACAAGGCTATATGAGAAGCTGCTACTCCAACGCCTCGTTGCCACTCATAGATACCAAGCTGACTAAAGACCAAGCTGGTTTCCGTCCCAGCCGCTCCTGTGCTGGACAGAGCTCAACCTCACCCAACACATTGAGGATGGGTTTGAGGGGAAACAAATAACTGGAGCAGCATTCAGAGATCTCTCTGCTGCCTACGACACTGTCCAACACCGCACAATGGTCAGGAAAAGCCTCCTCAACAACAGGCGCTTCTATGTCCAGTTAAATGACCAGAGGAGTAAATGGAAAGCCCAAAAGAACGGCCTCCCACAAGGTAGCGTGCTCGCCCCCCTCCTTTTCAATATCTACACAAACGACCAGCCACTACCCAATGCCTAATGCCAGCATTTCATCTACGCCGACAACCTCTGCATTACGACCCAACAAGCAGACTTCCAGAAGATTGAGTCTGTCCTTGAAAGTGCCCTCCAAGAAATGTCAAGCTACTACAATACAACCACCTGAAACCCAACCCATAGAGAACACCTCACACACACATAATTTCCTTTCGTGGCTGTTTACATTCGAGGGTCGCTGGTACTCTCGAACGGAACAGTTTAACGTCATGCCCAGGACGAAAAGATATAGAGAACACCAACATGACAAATAACAGCAGGAAGGCATGAGCCACAATCCACCGTCTTGGCAAAAACCACACCACCCATAATTCACAACGGTCACAGCAAACTCTGTTGCATCACAACTGGTGTAGGTATTGGATGGAGCCCGCACTTCACAGGTATAAAAAAAACGTTCTGTATTGAAATACTGACAACGTTTCGATCTATTTGATCTTCATCAGGTCATGTGTACACAAAACATACACTTTTATACTAAGGGAGTGCCCCCATCAACCAATCAAAACACCACATTTTGGTACCCCTCCCATCACTGCAGGTGTGACACGTCAACCCTGAGTGAGTAGGTGGGGACCCAGACATATTGATGTAAATATAGTCTGTTCAGAAATGTTAGTGCCTCTCATAGAGCTTGTAGGTGATGCAGGAGGGAAATGGGTCGGTAGCTCTTCGGGGATAATGGGTCTTTGCCAGGTTTAGGGATTGCAACCACTTCGGCCTTTTTCCAAACAGAAGGGATGGTTTTCTGTGCTATGCATGTGTTCAGCATCCCCACAAGCCAGGTCCTTGCGTTAGGTCCCAGGTGCTGTATCATTTCTGCCAGTATGCCATCAATCCCTGCTGCTTTTCCGGGTTTCAACTTTCCCATTGCAGTTTCACGTTCTTCTAAGTCGAAGGGTTTGGTTTGAGGGCTGGCTGATTGTGGTTGGTCTGATACAACTGTGCGATGGTATTCTATGTGAGTCGGTGGCGGTGTTGGTTACAACTGTTGGCCACCAGTTGTGACCAAGACCGCCACCGACCCACAGGAGAATACCATTGCGCAGTGGTATCAGACCAAGCACAATCAGCCAGCCCTCAAACCAAACCCTTCGACCTAGAAGAACTTGAAACTGCAATGGGAAAGTTGAAACCCGGAAAAGCAGCAGGGATTGATGACCTACTGGCAGAAATGTTACAGCACCTGGGACCCAACGCAAAGACCTGGCTTGTGGGGATGCTGAACACATGCATAGCACAGAAAACCATCCCTTCTGTCTGGGAAAAGGCCAAAGTGGTTGCAATCCTTAAACCTGGCAAAGACCCATTATCCACAAAGAGCTACCGACCCATTTCCCTCCTCTGCATCACCTAGAAGAGAGGCTGCTACTCCAACGCCTCTTGCCACTCATAGACACCAAGCTGACTAAAGACCAAGGTGGTTTACGTCCTGGCCTCTCCTGTGCTGGACAGAGCTCAACCTCAACCAACACATTGAGGATGGGTTTGAGGGAAAACAAATAACTGGAGCAGCATTCAGAGATCTCTCTGCTGCCTACGACACTGTCCAACACCGCACAATGGTCAGGAAAAGCCTCCTCAACAACAGGCGCTTCTATGTCCAGTTAAATGACCAGAGGAGTAAATGGAAAGCCCAAAAGAACGGCCTACCACAAGGTAGCCTGCTCGCCCCCTCCTTTTCAATATCTACACAAACGTCCAGCCACTACCCAAAGTAGTAGTACTGGAATGAAATGATAGAGAACACCTCACACACACATAGTTTCCTTTCGTGGCTGTTTACATTCGAGGGTCGCCGGTCCTCTCGAACGGAACAGTTTAACGTCATGCCCAGGACGAAAAGATATAGAGAACACCAACATGACAAATAACAGCAGGAAGGCATGGGTCACAATCCACCGTCTTGGGGAAAAAATAGCTGATCAATAAGCCCCAAACGCGTTGCACTGCGACGCGTTTTGAGCTTGTACATCGGCTATTTTTGCTACAACAGTAATATGCAACGTGGCCCTCTGGAGTGAGAGTGGAAATATAGTGGACTGTGGAAATATAGTCTCTATCGTCAAAGTTGCCCACCCCCATTCTAAACACTACAACATGCAGAGGAGAAGTCATAACAGAACCATAAAACACTACAGCATGCAGAGGAGAAGTCATAACAGAACCATCTAAACACTACAACATGCAGAGGAGAAGTCATAACAGAACCATCTAAACACTACAACATGCAGAGGAGAAGTCATAACAGAACCATCTAAACACTACAGCATGCAGAGGAGAAGTCATAACAGAACCATCTAAACACTACAGCATGCAGAGGAGAAGTCATAACAGAACCATCTAAACACTACAACATGCAGAGGAGAAGTCATAGCAGAACCATCTAAACACTACAGCATGCAGAGGAGAAGTCATAACAGAACCATCTAAACACTACAGCATGCAGAGGAGAAGTCATAACAGAACCATCTAAATACTACAGCATGCAGAGGAGAAGTCATAACAGAACCATCTAAATACTACAACATGCAGAGGGGAAGTCATAACAGAACCATCTAAATAGTAATACTACGACATGCAGTCATAACAGAACCATCTAAACACTACAGCATGCAGAGGAGAAGTCATAACAGAACCATCTAAACACTACAACATGCAGAGGGGAAGTCATAACAGAACCATCTAAATACTACAACATTCAGTCATAACAGAACCATCTAAACACTACAGCATGCAGTCATAACAGAACCATCTAAACACTACTCTGTTCACCTCTAGTCGATTATTTATTCAGCCACGGACCACCATTGTGAGCATAGAGTATATTATGAATAGAGAAGGCACCCAGAGGAAACCCTGAGGCGAAATGGACATAGTGGCCGAATGAAGGTATTGCAGCCTGGCCCCAAACACATGAACGCGCTGGTCCGTTGACTATCATTGTGCACGTTCACGACGGCAGCACGCTAGCTAGCTAACGAACTAGCGTGCATCCCAGAATGCTTTGTTCCTACTGTGTTGTGTTCATATATGTTACTACTACTACTTTATAAAACCATGATCCAGTAGCCGAATGGTTAAGCCGATGGTATGTGAACATCCGGGCCCGGGTTCACTTCCCAGTCGATGACCGAGTTTATTTTCTTCTTAACAAACACAACACTGTTTGTTTGCATCAAGTCGAGGTCCTTTATTCATTCCGTATCTGAGCCACGGGACCACCATTTTTAGGCTCAAATACTGAATGAATAATGGACCTCGACGAGAAAAGCTAAAACAATTGTGCTAGTTTGGTAAGAATGAAGCTAACTCTCAGTCCTCGATGGGGACTCGAACCCGGGCCCTGTTGTCTACTAGGCGCCGAGAGTAACCACTCGGCTACTGGAACACGGTTTTACAGAGTGGCACGAACATAATATATAAACATCACAACAAGTTAACATATAAAGTGATCACAGATGTTTGAACAACAACAACGTTAAGTATTAAATAACATTGAACGTACCTGCTTGCTGCGGACACGACGACGACCGACATGGTGACGTGGCAAAACAACACTGAGCAAAACCCCCTCCACGCGTCTCTTCCGTATTTGAGGGGGGGCGGCACTTCCTTCCGGGTATGACGTGAGGCCACGCCCGCGAGGACGTGGAGCTTTCTTGATTTGAGGGGGGGCGGCACTTCCTTCCGGGTATGACGTGAGGCCACGCCCGCGAGGACGTGGAGCTTTCTTGATTTGAGGGGGGGCGGCACTTCTTTCCGGGTATGACGTGAGGCCACGCCCGCGAGGACGTGGAGCTTTCTTGAGTAAGACCCGGAAGCGGGTTACGTCACGGCTTATAAATAGTCAATACAGACATGAGTCCCCTTCCTGGCAGCGTCCTCAGTGGTCTAGCGGTTTAGACACCCGACTTTGAATTAAACTTTATATAACTTCACGGGTTCAAACCCCTCTGATGTTTTTCTCAATCATTGATTCACAATACCAGAATGCACGTTTAATCATAGTACATAAAGCAGACAGCCCTGTGATTAAACCTTCAGCATTACATTACACTGCAACCCCACTGTGGCTATACCTTTTTTATTCACAATGCAAAGTTATTGTACTCCTAATAATATATCATGGTGTAGTCTAGCTCTGGTTTGATTGATTGATTTAAATATTGTATTAATAGTTTGTAGAATTACAGTACATTTCAAGCACAAACTCAATACAAAGACTGTTAACTGTGAGTGGACGACCCAATTAAGCATTACACTTGTTTTAGAGGGTCCACATTGTTCAATTCATCAAAAGTCCACATTGTTCAATTCATCAAAAAACAACATTATTACAAACCTACATTATGTGGGATCCTTTAGCTTACAAACGGAGTGACATTTCTGGCCACAACGTGGGTGTCGCTGGGCTGTGGCGCTGCCAACTGACTTTTGTGTTTCCCTCTGCTTCATGATCACCTTTTAGTTCCTTTATTACAGCGAATCAAAGGTGTGTGAAATACTTCTGTAATTAATGACTTGCTGACTATCTCGCGATTTTAGCCTGGATTTAGTGTTCACGCCACATAGGCTATACATTGAAGACCACATAGGCTATAGCCTACATGAAGACCCGACTCCAGCAGCAGAACTGACAGGTAGGCTACAGTAGGCTACCAAAAAAAAGCCCTATCTTGACCACAGAAACGCCCCTAAAAGACACGGTATCCTACCGTCGGTATACGTGTAACATAGTGTGTATAAATTGGCAGATTTTATTTTTTATTTTGCACGTCACTTTCTGACTTTCCAAAGGAAACGTTTTAATGCCTTATTGCTGTGTTGTTGGTGATTTGTGGATTCGTTTTAGATCAATCAGGGATCTGTTAATAACGTAATACTGTACTGCAGTCTGCAGTTGTTCCCAAATCCACATTTGTTGAGCCCCCATTAGACCCCCATTAGACACTACTTGATATGTATCAAACAAATTTGGCTAATAATAAATTAATTAACATAATTTCAAACATTAAACCATTTAAACTTCTTCACCTGAACTGACCAGCTCGGTGAAATAACTCAGTACTCAAAACATGTTAATTTATATCAATTTTATTTATAACTGCCAATGTCATGTAAATGTACGCACAAAATGTATGTCACCATAACCAAACATGTATTTCTACTTGATAAACCTTATTTATTGGAAGACGGAGCACTTGCAGCATGTATAGATTTTGAGTCTATAATTTTGTTCTAAATACCTGCAAATTGACAAATTGTACATAACTCCTGTACTGGACGCTTTATCGTATAAAGTAAAGAAAATAAAGAACCAGACCACGTGATTAGACAAAAAGTCTCTGCAAAAAAAAAAACAGTTTCTTACCCAAACTTACAAGTGAAACTTCAGTAGTATTTAACCCATTCTGACCTGAGATCAGATTCATACGAGGTTTCCACATGGACACACACTGGTCTGATTAACCCATTCTGACCTGAGATCAGATTCATACGAGGTTTCCACAAGGACACACACTGGTCTGATTAACACGGTTCTGAATGTGAAAATCTGACATAACATTTCTATGTTCCGCATCTAGAGCCATACTGTAAAATAGATTCCAGCCTCACAAGAACTATGCATACATTTCACCTGGGCTGGTGGTGATTCACATTAAATGCCAGCAAAGCCATCCATCCTTTAATCACTTGAAACATGTGAAATTATCCTTTACAAATGTTCAAAAACAGCCTCACAATGCTGTGTTGTGAGTTTGTAGATCAGCCATTTTTACAATTGAACATTGTTGTGCGACTAAGTGTATATATTATGTAGGACTTAAGAGGTTAATTACAAAATGATGTAACAATAACTGAACGACTTCTACAAACATCTGTCAAAGGCATCACAAATTTAAAAAAATTGCAGAGTGTGGTTGCCGCAGTGGCTTACATATGCCCCTCCCACTAGTATTGCCAGCCAATTACAATTTCAAGTCACGCCTTAGATCATGCGTAAGTAATTCGGAGGGGATTTAACCCCCGAAATTCATGTTTTTGCGACAAACGGTTACATTTCTCGCATTTGCGGCGCCCCCTATGGATGAAAATGGAATTGCTTTGACATGTGATTGAAATGTGGGATGGATTGGACATTCCGTTCGTGATTTATGGCATTTTTTGTGATATAGGCCCCTCCTACTAACTTCGGAAGACGATTACGGCCGAACGATACGCACTTTCAAAATTCTGCAGTTCAATTGGAACTCAATCGGCACACGTGATCTCTGGACCCAATTGGATGGGTCCAGAGATCACGTGTGCCGATTTCTGTGAGATTTGGACAAAATCTGTAGGAGGAAAAGCAAAAAGTGTGTTTTGGACAAAATTCAAAATGGCGGAAAATCTATCATGGCGGAAATGGGCGTGGCCTATATGGGGAGATGCGTCATGACCCAAGGAATCCAGGGAAAAAATATTTTTTATTTTACGACCTATGGTTCAAGAGTTATAAGCCAAAAGGTAAAGTGGGCTGTTATAGCGCCACCATGAGGCCGACCGATAAAAATTTAAGGTTAAATAATTTTAGGGATAATGTGGAATTATCCCTAAAAGTTTTGTAACTATAGTGATTACAGTCTCCGAGGAACAAATACTTGAATGTGAATTTTTGCCTTTTCCCATTCATGTCAATGGGGAAATTTAATTCACTAATAAATTCATATCAATTAAACTATACAACATTTCTCTTAACAAAATACAAGCACACGATTCCCGATTTTTTCGGTCAATTTGACATATGGCTCAAGTGCGTACAGCGTACAGTGTGGGAGGTATAAAGCGTCAAAATAAAGACTACTCCAGTGAAATAATAAAGTGTCACAGTTACAAGAGTCTGGTTGCCCATTCGGGCAACCACACTAATAAAGTGTCACAGTTACAAGAGTCTGGTTGCCCATTCGGGCAACCACACTAAATATGAGCCGAGGCTGGAAGGAGGGTGGGACGGTGGGACGGACGGTGGTGATGGAGGAAGAGTAAGATGTGGTCATGATAGCGAGGAGGAAGTGGACTTTCATTATGAGGGAGTTATTCCTCCATACGTGGGGCAGTTTAACCATCGAGAGCTGATAAGGGCTGTTATGCCTGATTTATACGTAGTTGTGTGGGGCAGTGGTGTCACACACCGAAAATAGCAGATCAATAAACTCAAAATGTGTCTCAGCATGATGCATTGTGAGCTTGCATATAGGCTATTTTCGGTGTGTGTGTGACAGTGGCAGGCAATTAAGTATACATTTAATTAAATAAGGGCCTACAATTGCACACATACAGGCCCCTTTTCCACCGGTTGGTTCCCAATGGGAACCGGTTCAGTTCTTTTTGGTTCTTAGTCCATGAGCCAGAGCTCCAAAATTGGAACGTTAATTATGAATTGAGTGTGCAAAACCATGCCTATATTAAATTGTTATCACCATGAAACTGTTGTTATCAATTGTTATCACCATGAAGGCTATTTTCGGTGTGTGTGTGTGACAGTGGCAGGTAATTAAGTATACATTTAATTAAATAATTGAGTGTGCAAAACCATGCCTATATTAAATTGTTATCACCATGAAACTTCCCCAATTGAGTACTTACACGAAGAAAACGATTTATAGTATTACAAATTTTACATTTTAAATATGCAAATGAGGCATTATGTAGGAGAATATATCTAAAAATAATCGAAAATATGAAAAAGCTACTACTGTGGAAGGGTTATCATATATTAATTTACTTGTATTGATCCTATAAACAATTTAATATAGGTCTAGTTTTTCCCACCAACTTTGGAGCTCTGGCTCATGGACTAAGAACCAAAAATAACTGAACCGGTTCCCATTGGGAACCAACCGGTGGAAAAGGGGGTCTCAGTGTGCAGACGTGTGTACCAAAACGTCTCACTGCGTAGACACAAATCTCCAGGTGTGTCCAACCAGCCATCAATCTGTCCGTGTCTGTTGTGAGATCTGATTCTGTGCCCCAGTCTAGAATGTGTCCTTGTGGTATCTCGATGATGTGAATCTCAGCTTACACTCTCCTCCTGTCCAGCCTGCAGTGTCAGCTAACTTGTCTGGGAGGGCCAAATCAAAAAGCTAACATCATTGCATAGAGCACTGTGACCTTCCCGTTTTCAATTACATCACTGCGCTGCACTCCGGCAGGTTTGGCTGATGCAAAACCACAAAGGTTAACATGGGAGCTGTGCTGAGACGTACACAACTTGAGAATCCTCATGACCGCGAGGAATCCATACCTCCGCAGGAAAAGGTGACTAAAACCCACATGTACTCACATGTAACTCACATGTGAGGCCTGTGTGTTATGTATTGTGTAGTGCCTACTTCTTACCAGGCATCAGGGCTTTACACACTGGTACTGCTGGTTTTCCATCCTACCAGGACTTTAACCCATTTTGGGAGGGAACCCCTTTTGGTTTTTTAAGCATTGTTATACTTTATCTTGTAGATCTGCTATTTTTGAAAAATCGTGAAAATGTGGCGCAAATCTTTGAATATATTCTTTCACAGTGAACGTTTTAACTCATACCTTTGCTTCCGGGGGGTCCCTGGAAAAACACATTTTCAGATGGGGGTCGGCGGCCAATTACATATATTTTTGGGGGTCCTTGAAATGAAAATGTTTGAGAACCACTGACATATAGAAACATATAGGGTTTTTCAGAAAACTGTCATGATTTAGAAGACATTTTGTAGAACCTGGTCAGTCCTAAATGGGTTAATTGCATTCACCTGGTAATAGTTAGATCTAGTATTATAGAGGACAGGAGTAGGGAACCACTGCTAGACAACAACTCTTGGGTTGGGAAAGGCAATAATCCTTTAAATGTTATAGATCCTGTCACTGGACCAATCCCCCTACTCCACTATCTCCACCCCCCATAGCTCAGTCTCAACGTCTAAGCTCGCTGTCTTGCTAGCTCCAGCGTCAAAGTCATTCATCTAAGGTCTCTTCTATCACTCTGCCCCCTCTATTGATTTGGTATCACTTCTCATACTTCAGTAGGAAAAACCTCTGCATTGGGGGAGCTTTTTGGACAGGCAAATTGGTCCTGACCTTACCAAGAATACTTCTTGTTGTGGCGTGGAAAGGTAAGCCGCATGTGTCTGCTGTAAGTGTTTTGGCTCCACCGTGATGTTCAGGTAAAATATTGATGATTCAGGAGGATAGTGTGACTCAGTATGACTAGGAGAAACTGCAGATAAGGTAAAACACACACAAGTAGAAACTAAACTGCTGCAGATGAATGATCAGATGAATGACCAGCAGCTGTGGCCATTTTTTGTTTCTTACTATAATAAGAAAAATAAATAACAAATAAATATACAGTATGCAATTTATTTACCACCCATTTCCCCTGCTGTACCCTTCACTTTTTTTCTTCTAAAAAAACCCCCCAAAACAACATTTTTAATCTATATCTTACTCTTGTCCGTTATATCTTGTCCTGGCACGTTAACAAGATCTCTCTATGATCATAAGACCATCGTGTCATTACCACGGCTCTGACCCTTGCTCTCCTTACTATTGATTGCTTTTCTGTAAGTGAAGCTTACAATCTTGCACTTGTTTTCAATTACTCTGAATAAGGGGATCAAATGAAGACAATATTCACATGTTATAATGCCCATGAACAGCAAGACTATAGCGTTGGCCAGAGGAGAGAGTTGTACTGTATATAATAAGACTATAGCATGGGCCAGAGGAGAGAGTTGTACTGTATAGAGTAAGACTAAAGCGCGGGTCAGAGGAGAGAGTTGTACTGTATAGAGTAAGACTATAGCGTGGGTCAGAGGAGAGAGTTGTACTGTATAGAGTAAGACTATAGCGTGGGCCAGAGGACAGAGTTGTACTGTATAGACTAAGTAAGACTATAGCGTGGGTCAGAGGAGAGAGTTGTACTGTATAGAGTAAGACTATAGCGTGGGTTAGAGGAGAGAGTTGTACTGTATAGAGTAAGACTATAGCGTGGCTCAGAGGACAGAGTTGTACTGTATAGACTAAGTAAGACTATAGCGTGGGTCAGAGGAGAGAGTTGTACTGTATAGAGTAAGACTATAGCGTGGCTCAGAGGACAGAGTTGTACTGTATAGACTAAGTAAGACTATAGCGCGGGTTAGAGGAGAGAGTTGTACTGTATAGAGTAAGACTATAGCGTGGGTCAGAGGAGAGAGTTGTACTGTATAGAATAAGACTATAGCGTGGCTCAGAGGAGAGAGTTGTACTGTATAGAGTAAGACTATAGCGTGGCTCAGAGGACAGAGTTGTACTGTATAGACTAAGTAAGACTATAGCGTGGGTCAGAGGAGAGAGTTGTACTGTATAGAGTAAGACTATAGCGTGGGTTAGAGGAGAGAGTTGTACTGTATAGAATAAGACTATAGCGTGGGTCAGAGGACAGAGTTGTACTGTATAGACTAAGTAAGACTATAGCGTGGGTCAGAGGACAGAGTTGTACTGTATAGAGTAAGACTATAGCGTGGGTCAGAGGAGAGAGTTGTACTGTATAGAATAAGACTATAGCGTGGGCCAGAGGAGAGAGTTGTACTGTATAGAGTAAGACTATAGCGCGGGTTAGAGGAGAGAGTTGTACTGTATAGAGTAAGACTATAGCGTGGCTCAGAGGAGAGAGTTGTACTGTATAGAGTAAGACTATAGCGTGGCTCAGAGGAGAGAGTTGTACTGTATAGAGTAAGACTATAGCGTGGGTCAGAGGAGAGAGTTGTACTGTATAGAGTAAGACTATAGCGCGGGTTAGAGGAGAGAGTTGTACTGTATAGAGTAAGACTATAGCGTGGGTCAGAGGAGAGAGTTGTGCAGAAAGGAACTCTCTCTCCTGCAGCCATGGAGCCTGTCGGAGTTTGACAAATGGACAGAGTACGTGCTTTTTGCTGAGAGATGTCCCAACAGACTGGGGTCAGGTAATCATATACATACTGTTGTAGTAGGAGAAAACTGTAACGTGTATCTGCAATGTTCCTTTTCAAAAGGAAAGAATAAAGAAATTAACCTAGTGTGATATTAGTGTCTTTAAAGTATAAGAGATCATTAACATTGCTTAAGGTGCCTGAGTGATAACAATACAGTAACAACACACACACACACACACACACACACACACACACACACACACACACACACACACACACACACACACACACACACACACACACACACACACACACACACACACACACACGTTTTCTGAAACAGGCAGCATAATTTATGCTTAGTCATGGCCTATGCTCACACAAAAAAAGAACAGATGTTCAGATATGTCATAATGACGGTGCTTACACGGTGCTTTTGGATGGAGTAGTCTTACATTTAGGAAGTGATCATCAGCTGATCTTGGAGTTCAGTGCTTTTCGTCAAGCGACACCACCATACTATGGAGTAGGCCTATAATGAGTCAGTAAAGGACCGTGAAGGACAGTCATCCACTGCAGCCTCACGTTCTCTCTCTCTCTCTCTCTCTCTCTCTCTCTCTCTCTCTCTCTCTCCCTCTGTCCTGCATGCTGGCTGCAGTCCTGGAGGAAAGCAGGATTTCAGCATTTTAAAAAGCTATGCTATATTTCATCGTACAGTTGTGTCGCAGGCCAAAAATAGCCAACCCACAGCCAGCCAATGGGTGAGAGATAGATATCGCTCTTCTGCTTGCCCCGTGTAACATCATCACACCTGGGTCAAATAATATTTGCAAACACGGGTGATCCCCCCCCCCCCCCCCCCCACCTACTACACAACGGAAAACAAAACGAGTTCCAGAGTCACAAGGTAGACACGTTTGAAAGACAAATGAGGCTATTATAATAACATAAAGCCTAAGCATAACATCACTGCGTGTAGAACTGTCAGTCAAGTATCAATCACGCTTAGCGTTGCTGTCGTGCACATTGCCTATATCATCCCTGCTCCCTCACGCTCCAAAGAGGCCATATTATGGTAATGAGCATGAATATGCAGCCTCAGCATTGCAAGCAGATCAATAACTTAATCATTCGTTTGAGGCAACAGTTTGTCACAGAGCACTTAACAATTAGTTCTAGCATGCTTTTAGGCAATGTGTTCACCAGTCTTTCCGATCAAGTGTTCCAGTTAAGCTAAAATATTTGCTCCCCAAGCGTAGCTTTTATTTGATATAGAATATGGCTACTGTAAAATATGTGTATACATGACATGTATATAAATACGGATGTACATACTGTACACACACACACACACACACACACACACACACACACACACACACACACACACACACACACACACACACACACACACACACACACACACACACACACACACACACACACCTTGCAGATTTAGGTAAAGGCTCAAATTAGATAGCATGTTATGTAGACATATGCCAGGTCATTATAGATCCTATACCTGGCATCCTATAGCGATTTCTTCTTGAAATTATATAGTATTTAGACCGAGGATAGGTTCCTCGTTTACCTATTATCCTACATTACTATTTCTATAGCTCTGGATTTAGAGAACCTACCAAATGCCTAATATTGTAATTGTGTACACTGTACAGTACTGTATATCTGTAGGAAGGCTGGCTGTCCTTCACAGCTCATCACTGATATCCAAGATCAGTTCCTACTGTATTAATATACACATAAAGCATATACATAAATACATGTAGCCTATATATAAACCCTACCTGAATGTGTGTCGGTCCAGATACACTCTCAGCAGAGCCCCACACACCCACCTCCCCCTCCCCTCTCCATTGTGTTGTGTTGTTGCTGACTCATTGTCAGTGCCCCAGAATCTGCTGCCAGTCTGCATTATTCACATACTCACCTTCCCTCTGCTAGTGCCACCTCAGCACCGGAGCATGCCATGGCCCTCTGAGCTGGAGGCAGCGGGTGGCTCCAGCCCCCGACCTCTGGCCATATGTGCCGGACACCTCCCCCTAGTGTCCCGGGGGAGCAGGAGGGGGGGTATGTGTTACACCCAGATGAGCAGCGTGCCCTAAGGTAACATTTGGACGACAAGGTTGGTTTCACATTCTGGGTTATTTATTGCACATGAGCAACGCTATATTCCGAATGAAGTGTGAACATGACTGTAGGCCCCCTCTGGTACCGTACGTCTGCAGATCTCTAGGTCTGCCGGGGTGCAAGTAGTCTCCCGCTCATTCAACATTATTACACAGCTAAAAAGGGACAGAATGCCTGATTTATACTTGGTCGTGCCTGTGCCCACCCATGTCGTAAACAGCAGATCTACAAGGTCACAACAACACATCGCACTGCGACAACACGGAAGGCAGGTTTAATGTCCAATATAGACCTGAGCATATGTTCAAAATTTGACTGTGGCAAAATGATCTCTCTCCTGCTTCCTTTCTTGTCAGAGGTCATGGAGGACATAAAGCTCTCTCGCCCCAGCTGCAGGTACAGTAGCGACTGCTGCATTGGCCTGGAACACGGAGACGAGTTGCAATAAGAGAAACATACTCTTCCCCCCCCCCCCCCCCCCCCCCCACACACACACACACAGAGTATGATTTGCTAAAAATATCCAATTAAGAAATGTGAATTTTAAGATCTCGGGATTCATTTCCAAACCCAAGTATCGATACCATCAATCTAATGCACTTGCCTTTGCTAAATCTGATGGGATCTTAACAAGGAAGCTGACACTGCATATATGAAGGTCCTCATTTTGATATTCTCTGCAAGCTCATGTGTACTAGATGAGTTTGACTGCAGAGCTTTATCACGGACAGGGAAGTGATCTGCCCCCTAGTGGAAGAAATCCAAACAACAAGATGAACAACAGTGACTTTAGTAGCTTCAAATGCACTTAGTCATGATTTATATAGTTACCAATGAGTTTAACCATGGGTTAAAATAATACCAATGAGGGTATATGACAAGACAAAAGAACCAACAACCAAACCAAGAGTTTTAACTTTTAATTAAGATTTGTTTTTCCAGACCTGCAGAGGACAGTTCATTTCCTTTAAGCGCCTTGATTTTGTTTCTCTCAGAATCGTGTTAAAACCCAATGCAGGACCCAATGTGTTCCGTTTGTTTCTCCAAGATGAGCTTGTTCATCTGGTGAATACTGTTTAATAAGGGGTTACAGCAGGGGTGAGAGTGAGAGCAAGAGAGAGGGAGAAAGAGAGAATACGGATCAGAGTTAAGACTTCAAAGAAAAAGGCTGTGATAGGTGGTTCTCATGACTCCTTGAATCACTTCTACAGTACTTTGTAATGTCTTGCAGCACCTTCCTTTACATCGCACACTCACATACAACTTTCGATGTTATATAATTCAGATATTTAGGTGCATCCATCATGATGACACTATTACCCTTCCAATCACTCAGGTTCCTTTCTCTCGTCTCGTCACGTTAAGGCCTCATTTAAGCCCTGGTGCGTTGAACGTTAACCCTATTGCTACCCTTAGTTAATATGTTCTCCAGTCTATTTGCTGTGTCTAAGTCATTCCACAACCATGCTGCCGGCTGTCCAAGTCAGGGCCTACCTACTGTAGGTGCCACACAGTGGCACTTTTAGTATTTGTATAGCCCTAGTGCTCAGGATGTGCCACTAACTCCCAAAGCCCTGGCTCCCTGCGGTTAGGCAACGCTCCATCCTCTGATACAGAGGGTTTAGCGAGAAAATAAACAGAAAAATCTTCCCTCTATAGGGATGGGCCGCAGGGAGCCCTCCCCACTAAAGGGAACTTGGGCAAAGTGGCGTCTCAGGCGAGCCATTTGTCTCTACCTAAGAGGGAACCCATGCATAGCCTGTGCCCTCAACTCCCCTTGCATCGTCTGTTTCTCTCGCTAGCCAATTTGCAAAGTTAGCTTCTTTGCTCTCTCGCGCGCTCACACGCTTGCTCAACTTGCTCTATTAGTAACCATGGGGGGTAACTTTGCTGCGAGGATTAACCGTGTCACAGTCTCCTGTTACAGTGGGGAGGATGAGGGTCTTTGGGACAAAGCTTCAAGAGCAGATTCACAGCTTGCTTCATTCCTCAAAAAAAGGTCATTGTGACTTCAACGACTTCAAACCATATATTTTGTTCATGCGTAAATCATCTGAATCATTAGTTACTTAAAAAGACCTCACTTTAGCTAATTCTGTTGCTTTGCAGTTTCTCACTCCTCCTGATTAGACCGTTTTATTTTTGCACGCCAGTTAGCTACATGATTCCAAACATGTCAACATGATTCCGAACATTTCAACCTCGCACCCATAATTTGATGTTGATGGTCTAAGGACTGGTGATGGTAGCAGACAAAAAGGGTACGGGTGCCAAAAACGAACAAAACCCAGAAAACAAACACGCCTTCAGAGTAGACAAAAAAGGAAGGGTTTTGGGGGACAAAGCTTCTTTGTTATTTTGTTAATAATTTTCATAATCTGCAGATTGGTGCATATTGCATTAGGGGGGGGGGGGGGGGGGGAGAGCAGAGATGGGGTATTTGGGTGGGTGAACGGGGTGGTTTTCGGGGTATACAGTGGTGGTGGAGGGAAAAGAGGATTGGGTGTCTGCTGTAAGTCTGTGTTTATGTGTGCGTTTTCCTAGTGGCGATCCACGGCAGCGCTCTGTAGCAGCTCTGTGGCGGGCTGGCCAGCAGGTCTGAAGGCCGTCTGGAAGCCTGGGGGGGGTGTGTGGAACTGACTGGCGGGATTGGCCGTGGGTGGGGGCAGGTAGGGGGCCCAGCCGCCCGAGGCTCTGTGGTGGGAGAGGGGGAGGTGGAGGGGCTGAGGTGGGGCTGCTGCTGTGTTTGTGGGACCGTCCATCTCTGTGAGGGCCTGCAGTGACTTGAGCCAGTGTGGTGGGTTGTCATCCTGGAGACAGTCTAAACTGTTGCCTTGCGAGGCAGGGATACCTGGAGAGGATAGCGGAGAGAGAGGGAGAGAGATGAGAGAGAGAAGTCTGGCTGGATGAGCAGCTAACAAAACAGTACTGGAAAGATGATGTAAGGTAGGTCAGCTATGATATTTCGTGTGAAATCCCAATTTTGTGATTGCCGACAAAATTCACAAAAAATGGTTGTGAATGTCATATAATTAGTTTTTCATTGTGAACCCATCCCCACCCAAGACATTATGTACTGTATGAAGAGAAGATCCTGTTGCTGACTAATCCAAATCCAATTTCTGTAAGTCAGAGACACAACAGATTAAAGCAGTCAACTGAGCTCAGAAATGTGTTATCACTGATTGTCAAGAACAAGCCTACAAAAGGCAATACGATTGGCTGGGCCCCCTACATTTAATACAATACAGCCACATCTCTTAATAAATAGGTTGAGGGACCTTAATGTCCATCCTCTTATTATTAGATGGTACCATTCATTTTTAACTGAAGATACACAAAGGGTCAGTGTGAATGGCACTATGTCAGAGCGCAGAACCCCGAGTACTGGAGCACCTCAGGGCTGCGTTAGCGCCCCTGTCCTTTTTACTCTGTATACAAAAGAGTGTAGAAGTGGCAACCCGAACAATTATATCATTACATTCTCAGATGATACTGCCATCTTAGCCCTTCTGGATAAGGATAGGGATTTAGCTGACTACTTTTTAGAGGTACAGAACTTTGTAAAGTGGTGTGATGACAACCACCTTATTCTTAACGTTAAGAAGACACAGGAGATGGTGTTTGACCCCAAGAGTATTGGTGATCACAGGCCTGTGGTCATCCATGACTCGACCATCTCACAGGTCTCCTCATATAAATACTTGGGGATCTGTATTGACAACTCACTAACTTGGAATACACATGTTGACAGTCTCTGTAGTAAACTACAGCAAAGACTGCACTTCCTTTCGACGTCTCCGGGTTTATGGTGTTAACCAAAATTGTATGTTAGTGTTCTATCGAGCAGTCTTGGAAAGCCTGGTCAGGTTTGGCAATTGGCATCACAGTTTGGTTCGGTAATCTCTCAGTGCAACTGAGGTACAAATTGTTCAGACTGGTGCAGACTTCAGGGAAGATCATAGGGGTAAGACAACTCCACTCTCTGCAGTCTATTTATGAGCAGGCTACATTAAAACAGGCTCAAAAAAATTCAGTGATGTTACCCATGTTTTAAGGAGAGTTTGTACTTCTGCCCTCTGGGAGAAGATACAAAGAACCAAAGTGTAAGTACATCAGAGAAGAATCATTTGTACCAGCATCAACTAATTTATGTTCTAAAACGGGTAGTCCCAATACTTCATTCTGATTGGCTGGTTACCGTCACGTGACCGGTGTAAATTTCACCGATAACCCACTCCTTCAATCACTTTGTATCAAACTGCAGCCTTGTAGCTGAACTGGGGAAGGGGAGCGCTTGCTTGCTTTACAAACACATGCCGTGCGGGCGTCTAAGCACCGCCCGGCTCATATGACTGTGAATGTGTGGCTCCAGGCAGCCCCGTAAATACATCAAGCTATTCTCCCGTCACATAGGCTACTTGCGGAGCAAAACAAGGAAGTGTTTTGGCTCTGGGTCGCTCGCTCTGGTGGCACAAAGCGTAGATACTTTTGTGAATTTAATAGTTTTAATATTGCTATATGTTTGTAACCGTTTTAGAAAAGCAATAAGCCACTCGAGGCCCCAGCTTACCGGGTATTTTACAATGGCTGGGAGGTAGAAGACCCTCGGCTGCGCCTCGGGTCTGCCTACGCTCCCAGGCAGTGTAAAATACCCAGTAACCTGAGACCTCTCGTGGCTTATTGCTTAATTTTATGTGTGGCTGTAGCTGGGGTGAAAGCCCAAGACAAATTTCCCTTGTGGACAATAAAGTTTACCTTGACCTTGAACAAATCTTTATTTCATGTCTCAGAGTTTAACTGACTTTGGACTGGTGCTCGAGTATAAACTATTGTATAGTGACTGATTATTTTACCTGGGTGCTACTTGAATATTATGAGACATTAAATAATGGCTCATGTAGGCCTTGGTTCTCAACCTTTTTAGGCTGTGACCTCCCAAAATAACAAATTTGAACTTTGTAGGAGTTGTTGAAGCATTCAATTTAGTTTGACTCGGTTCCACAGTTAAATATTGTGAAAATAGCAGATCTACAAGCTCACAACACCCCTCATTGTGAGGTGTTGTGAGCTTGTACACCGGCTAATGTAGAAACAAATTGCCTCTTTCATCTAATATTTGACAATTGGTCAATGTCTGATCAGTTTTTTAGAGTATAGTTTGTTGATTACTTTTTATGCAAAAATGGTCATTTTCTCTTTTGATGTAGCCTACCAGACAGACTGGTATTAATCTCGCCAATGTTTCAGCGTGATAGCAAGCCCAGTATTACTAATGCTTGAGGCTGGTAGGCAAAAGGCTAGAAAAAAAAGATACATTGATGATGTAACAGTCATGGCAACGTGTTTTAAGACTTGTGGGGCCGATAAACACTTAAGCCTCATCCAGTATTTTTTAAATGTGTATTCACACCGGATGTGATATAATCTCATCGGCTCAGCCCAGCCTAGCGGTCTGGGCCACTAGGCTCCTAATGCAGCGTGACAGCGCTTCGCCGGTAAAGCGTTATTCATAGTCTGTAGTTTCGGTGGTGGGGTGACCACCGAACTACAGCATGACGTCACGATCCGTGGTGAAGAGCAAACCACCGCCCCCGCCCCAGCCCTTCTGTTTTTAACTCACCACCGCTCAACGTTATTTCAGCTCCGGTGGTCACCTCACCACCGAAAATCAAGACTATGAATGAGCCTTAAGAGTCCCGTTCCTGACCAACTTTGCTGTATGTCACCCCCCATCTCTCTCTCCTCGTCTCCTGTCTGTCCCCACTATAAAAGCTAAAAAGCTAAAAGCCCCCCACCCCCCAAATGTTTTTAAATAAATAAAAATATAAATAATCACATGGCTTGAATTGTCGGGAACGTGGCTGTTTGTTGACAATTAGACGGACGAGAGGTTGACATGTCCACGCAAGCACTCATAGGTTACACAACTGAGTATCCAAGCACACTGCTTTGGTTGAATTTACATGATAAAACATTGAGCAGTATCATTACTCAACGTTCCATTATTTATTGGACAGCCCCAGTGGGAAGGGGATGTGTGTTTGTATTAATTAAGTAAGTTGAACAGGAAGCAGCAACACAGTAGCATGGGTGGAGGGAGGCCAATCAGATCGTTGAATGTGACAGCGTGGCAGCCTCTAGCAACCATTTCCTCTATGGAAACAACCTTTAAAAACTAGCCATTGTACAGCAGCTAACCCAAACCTCACAAAAACTATGCCTAAACCTAACCTTAGCATCACAGAATAACAATGCCTAACCTTTACCTAATATTTGTCGGAACATGCTTTGCAGCTAAAAAAATAAATAAACTAATAAAAAAATGAACACGCACGGTGGGATTTGAACCTTGGACCTAGTGTATTACATAGTCCCCAAAGGAATCCGGAGAAAAGTCTTGATTCAGTGGAGAACAATCCTTGCTTAGTTAATATTCCGCACACATTAAAAAAACCTAAAATGACCAAACTTTACTTTGTTTTAATAATCAAGTAAAGTCCTTTATGAAATAGATACAATTAATTGTAATTATGGATGGGTCATAATAATGAAATATTCCAATAATTGTTTTTGGGGATAGAAATCGGTTGTAAAGGTTATTGTCATTCAAATCCTGCCCACTGTAACTACAGTTTAGAGGATACCTAATGTGGGTGTAATATTTCTCTTTTGCTTTAGCATTGTCATGAGGACACGGATTCAGTTTCAGTACGTACCATTTACACAGATTCAGTTTCAAGTAGGACCATTTAAAAGGACGAACCTTATTGTGTGCCACACTAGTCTAGTCCCCCCCAGCCCTGTGAACATAAAGTCCTATATGAAGTGTCCTCAGACACCTCACCATGTATAAATCCTTATTATAATACCTACTTATTACTACCTACTGGTAAGTAACTTTGTCAGGTTTTATTGGGCACCGCTCCGCCGCCGCCAGCAGCTCAGTGAAAATGCACTTGTCTGACTGTATTCCACAGACGTTCAAAAAATCTGCGGATGGACGAAAAATACACGGACGGCTTTGAAATTGACACCCTTGTCCCCTTGTTGACGGAAAGTCAATCAGAGGCAGGTATGGCGGGTGCTTTTCAGAATGAGGGTGTAGACCTTTATCCTTCCGTCATTGATCCCATGACCCAAAAAACAACTTGATTCTCCAGTTCTAGGCTGCACAGAAGGTGGGAAACTCTTATTTCCACACATCAGCCATAAGGTATATAAATTACAAATATATCATGCGTATCATTAACAGCCAGGTGAAACAAGCATTCTCTGTTGTGCATCTGTACCCCTTTCTTTTTTTACCCCCTATGATCTTTTTTGTGTGCCAGCAACGTGTATGTTTCTCTGTCACAACCTCCCGGCTGTTTCGTTCGGTTTCCGACAATCTTTTGTCGGTGCAATCAGTGTGTTTTGTTATGCCTTTCCTGTAGCTCCAGACAGAGTTAGCTCATAACATTAGCCACAATTGTCAGTGGCTCGCTTCGCGCTGCAGGGTTACAGACTCTGGGTTGAGACCATAGAGTTGACCATATTTTGACTAGGGGACCAGGCTGGGGGCCGAGTCCTCACGCACGAAAAATTGGGTTTTATTTTTTTCCTCTCATTAATTAAGCTTATAATAGTTAATTTAAGTTAAGTTAATTTTAATTTTAATGTCCAGTTTGACATGCATAAGCTACTGACCCCCATTTAATGCCATTTATATCTGGGACCTCAATTTATTATAACTTGTATTTATTTATTTTATATCGTAAAATCAATGTCAACTTAACTCTGAGTTAAGTACAAATGGAACCAATGGACCTGTTATGGTCCATTATGGTAATCTCACACTTCATACCTGTAACTTTAGCCCTAAAACAAATAAAGCTTTTTTATTTTATTTTTAATTCTTCCAGGGGCCACAAGGGGGCGCCTCGCGGGCCATTGGGGAACCCTGATATAGAGAGCGGATGAGGAGCAAAACTATTCACTTCAAGGAAGTCTAGGGAGGCTTGGTTGAGACTTCCGCATGCCGTTTCAGAGTATGTGGTCAGACTCCCATTGGCTTAGGCGGTGTTTCAGAGTATGGGGTCAGACTCCCATTGGCTTAGGCGGTGTTTCAGAGTATGGGGTCAGACTCGGGCAGCCAATCATGACTAGGTCGCGCAAAAGTAGCCATAGTTTCACCTGGCAAAAAAAGGTGATATTCATATTCACCTTTAACCCATTTTGGGCAGGAACCCCTTTTGGTGTTTTCAGCATTATGTTATACTTTAGCCATTTAAAAATAGCAGAGTAACCGCGTTACGAGCTTGTAGGTCTGCTATTTTTGGAAAATCGTGAAATGTGCAAATCTTTGAATATATTCTTTCAGAGCGAACGTTTTTTTTTTTTTATCCCACGATTTTGTAACCCATTTTTCACCCCTGTGTCAATCATCTAATGTGATCCTGGGCTCTACACACCCTCCACCAACCTAGTCCCCATAATTATATGGGGGACAAGGGGAGAGCAACGGACTTGAACTCATGCTTCCTTCATGCCTGAGTGTCCAAGTTGCTCCTTTACACCTGACAGGGGGGTTTCCCTGGTTGGACGTAGCGCGTGGAAGGAACACGTTATTCCAACCACTTCCTTTCCCCTCCATCAGGCACCCCAGGGGGAGGTAGTTTAGAGCGAACGTTTTTAACTTGAATCTTTGCTTCTGGGGGGTCCCGGGAACAACATATTTTCAGATGGGGGTCGGCGGCCAAATACAGATAATTCTGGGGGTCTTTGACATAAAAAGGTTGAGCACCACTGACAGAAACATTCAGAAAAGGATTTGGAAGACATTTGTAGAATCTGGTGTCAGGTCTAAATGGGTTAAACCTTTGAGACAATATGTGGCAATATCCAAATCATGGGTGTCATCACTTTACCTGTGATGATAGCTGGGTCCATCCAACTTGCTGTGCTGTCCCAGCTGAGGCTGTGCGAGATGCCTGCCGGTCCCCCTGGCCCGCCCATGTGGTTAACACTGTTGGAGGATGAGGACGATGAGGAGGAGGACGAGTTTGGAAGGCCCCCAAAGTTGATGTTGATGTTGGGAAGCAGAGCTCTCAGGCCGTCCTGCCATTCTTTCACATTTAAGCCATCTATAGAAGCACTGTTTTCTGCACAGAAAGGCGAGGAGAAGGGTAAGCCAACTTTTTGGGGCATGTCATTACAGGTGAAACGTTTCATCATCCTACTAAATACATAACATTTTTGCAAACTTAGCTGGCATGTGCCCGAGGGGGAGCGGTGCAGTGCCAAGTTGGCCAGATAGGCGGTTGTCCAGAACCATGGGTCCCGACCAGATCCAACCAGGCATATATGGAGATCTGGTTGTCCAGAACAACCGATCTGACAGACTACCCCATCTGCCCGGCCCATTCAAACTCGGCGAGTAAGTTGGTCGAATCAGCGGATCTCCAAACATTATCGACAAAATAGCAAACTGGAATACTCCGATGTCATCACTATGACTTCCTAGCCTGTCATGGCCAGACTAATCACAGTGTAGATATTAGTGTGGAACGTCTGTGTGAAATCTGTGTTGCATAACTGGGTGTGGCATGCATTTCCAACTTGCATTGTTCCGTAGGCCAGTGCCCATTTGGCACAATTCTAGTTTTTCAAAATGCATATTTTTTACTAAAAAGCTGGAGAGACAGGAAGGTTCCTGTTAATTGAACACTCAAAAGTGCAAGGTGGTTGCACACTGGACGCTTTTTTCGGAAATTCGATGGAGAAACGCTGCTAAAAATCTGAAAAACGTGCTCTGTGTGCAGGACCTTTAGTCTCGCGTTACCAGACTGTTGCCATCATACAGTCTGGGCCAACGGAAGAGCGATCATGAGTAAACTATAAAACGGAAGTGGAGCCTCAACCCCACTCTCGTTTCGTCTTTACAGTCGCGCAAACTTATTCTAATATAAATATAAATCATCTAAGCATATATAGCTTGTTGCTTAGCAGAAAAGGAAATACAAAAATAAAATGTAAAAATATTTTAAAATATATCTTCGTGAACGGAAATGGCAGCTTCCTTCCATGTGGGCTATAGTTCCAGACTCTATATAGCATTCGGAGATTACTACTACGCGAGACTACTCAACACACTATATCAATGATTACTACCAGAATATAGAACTATTTAACTTATTTATAAAATATATATCACTTATTGCACCTTTCAAAACAAAATAGTGCAAATAGCAGATCTACAAGCTCACAAAGCATGCGACGTGTTGTGAACTTTAGTATAACACAGGGCTTAAAGGAGCATTAAACCCTAGGTTGATTTAGTAGTTGCTTTTCCAGTTCAGGTGGAAAACTACAGCAGGGTAAAACATGTCAGGCTGTATTCAAGGCAGCTGCAAGTTAGCCTCACGTAGCAATACTAATACCACTGCGTGGATATTGTCTCGTCCCTCTCAGCATTCGATTTATTTTCCGCAATGTCCCGCTCCATTTTTATTTTCATTCTTCAGAGATAGATAGAAATGTACTGTGTAGCTATTATTAGAGGCTATATTACAGCACAACACACTGCAGTGTGTGTTGACTGGGCAGAAGAGTGGGCAGCAGAGGCAGAGGGTGTGCTGCCAGGACTAGTGTAGAAACGACTGCTTGGCGGGCCAGACTTAATCTGCCTGGGGCAATATGCGTTGCAAAGGCAGATGGAAGGCTGGCTAGTGGCTACGCAAGGCAAGCTGCAAGTAGAGCTGACAGCTGATGCCGATACTGCCTAAAATGATGCCAGTCTATGCCATTGCCCTACCACATCATTTATCCCATGTCATTTCCAGTAATCAATTTTGTATTTTGAATGTTTCAGTTGATGTTTGCAACTTTAATTTCAAGGACCCCCATAACAAATATACAAATGTAACCAAATGGACCCCATACAGGTCCATTTGGTTCCATTTGTACATTTGTTACAGACGTGTAAGGGTTTAGACTTTTTATTACACACCGCAATAATGTTGTAATGTATGTAAATACCTATAACTCTTGTAAACTGGTTGACAAGTGGTACTTCCTGAAGCTCAGTGGTCAAAATGTCAGCTCTTGCTCAGGAGACCCAAGTTCGAATCCGGTGCAGAACAGGAAGGTTATGGTAGCCATTGGCTACACATCTATATGCTTGCACATTGCACAACTAAATCGAACACACATTAACTGTATTAGCTGCAGCTGTGTTGCTTACTGTTATATATATCTTTTTCTTATATACACCTCTTATTGATTTTTTTCCTTTTCTTTTAAAAGCACTGTAATTTTACCCTCAAATGTTTTCTGTTGCGTTTCTTCTTTTAATATATATTTTCTTGTGTTTTCAAAGGTCCTAGTATACTCTCTTGATGTATTGGACATTTCAACAAAGCAATTCAAAGTGCTTTACATAAAACGTCAAGCATGAAGACAAGTAAACGTGCCTTGCTAGCCTAGCCATGTTTTCAATCTGCTGAACTGGAAAATTAACCACAAAATAGGGTTTCACCCCCTGCTTATGGATCAGTCTCCCAAGATGGTTTGTTCGCAAACTACATTCAGGTTACGTTTCATTCCCCTGCGAGTGTGAGGGCAATCAAAGTACATAAAAACAAGCCAGCTGGGCCTTTACATGTGTTTTGATATTCAATACTCTGCTGTGCCATGAAGCTTGTGTACTCTCTGTATAAAGCTTGTTAATTGATTAACACAGTGAAGTGCAACCCAGCGGTGCCTGGTACCTGAGATGGGGATGCCTCCCAGTCCTGTGCTGTGCTGAGGGGGCAGATTTAGGTCTAGGAAATTACTGTGTGAGGCAGCGCTGGAGGAGTGGTTCAAGTGCGTGAGGTTATTGCATGTGGGGATCGCCATCCAGGGGTGACTGGAGGACCCTGGCTGCTGCTGCTGATGATGATGACTGCCCTGGCTGTTGTTGTGACTGCCGGGGAAGCTGAAGGAGCTATAGACTCTGTGGTGAAGTGGGAGGCGTGGGGGGCCACGCAAGTTGAAGGAGCCGTTGGGGTTCATGTTGGGGGGCAGCAGGCTGGGGCCGTGGTGGTGGAACCCCGGAGACAAAGGGCTCTGGTCCTGCACCGACAGCTCTTTCTCGATCAGGTCGGCCAGGGCCTTGCGGGTGACGTCGAAGGGGTCGAAACCCAGGTCGTCGTCCTGCTGTTTGGTGGAGGAGCCGAACCCGAAGGCCGCCTGCCAGTCTGTGGAAGATGCCACTGGTATTGTGTCTGAAAGAAGAGAGAGGAGGCTTTGAGATTTTTTTCCACCGATCTATATAAAAAAAACGTACAATAATTCGAACAACAGAATAAGCATCCCCAGTCAGTATAAATGAGCTACGGTCCTGGGATGATGGTAACAAATGTATCAATGACCCCGGAATGAAGATATCACATTTAATAGCCTGCTTAACACCAGAGCAGTGGTTTCCAAACTTTCTGTGTCAAAGATTACATCAACAGGCAAGTCAAACTCTCATATAACACGTTGCGTTAAGCTTATCACATGTTGTCACTCTGTCTATATTAGTCTACTCTGGGGTTCTGTGTTGTGGCTGTGCCTGTAACCATTCTAACGCAGTGCTGGATTGGAGGGTGGAGCCAGAGGTGATTAGCAGAAGGGGAGACACCTGGCCAGTGTCTTCACAAACACTTTCTATTTCGTCCCTGCTGACCGCCAGAGGCGGTGCTTTAAGCACTGAAGTCCCTTCGCGCATGCGCAGTCGAGTATTTTATACCAACAATGTCGGTTTGACCCGTGATGACCCGGAGTCGTCTATAACTTCCGGCAGTCACCAGGGGCTCAGTCCCTAATTTCTTCTCGCTTTGCGCAAGTTGTACACAGTACAGAGTTCTACAGCAGAATTGAACTGCACGATTACAGAACTATTGAGTCGCCGGTAGTCCCGTGACCATTATTGGTCGGAGTTGTGACGCGTGCGTTCGCCCTCCAGGAACTGCGACTTAATACTACTACTATTGTATCGTTATCGAGTGGTGCGGGGCTTCACATAGTCTTCTTTTCTCCGTGGGAACAAGGTAAGCAGACAACCCCTGTTCGCATAGGCTGCGTGCGCGCTGCTTCCCTGCCACACACACGGTTGCGTGCTACAAACGGCGACCTGAGCGTCCCGTTTAGCACCGGTCAAAGTTGAACGGATAGCTCGTTCTCTTTGACAGCTTACGCTGTTTTGTTTCCCACGAAGGCTGCGCCGCAGTGCTAGTGACGGCAAGCGTTAGCGCTGCCCGCTCCCAGCACGTGAGTCAACGCCATTATTCTTTGTTTACTACTCTCTAAATGAGTCTTTGCTGGCCACTGGCCAGCTATATAGCACCGCCGCGAGGTTACTTCAGTAACCCCAGCTATATGAATTAGCTTGACTTATTTAGTCGTCACTTGTTCTCAATAGTGTACTTTAATTTCGGCACAGAGTCATTGCCACTTTATAGGTTGTTTTTTCTTAAATTATATATATATAACTATATAATTATATATATATTATATATACTGGTTTCTGCTAGAGAACCCCTTACCTGGCATAGGTGGCGTGCGCGCCCCCTTCCTCCTGCTAAGCGGCCTTTAGCACAGCTAACAGTAGCCTCTACTGGCACAGGCAGCGTCCGCGCTCCCTCCCTCCAGCTTACGGCTCCACCCCTAGCGACCACTAGCGTCCGCGCTCTGGGCTACATCTGCGGGTTACCGATGGACGAACCCCGCCACCACCTGTGCACCTCCTGCCAGGCTCCTCTGCGGCCAGAGGATGGGCATGACCTCTGCCCTGGGTGCCTTGGCCCCCAATATTTGAGGGAGGCACTCGGTGACAACCCATGCATGAACTGCACCATCATGCCCCGGGAGGTGAGGACAGCCAGGTTGGCACAGGTGGAGAAGGTTGAAGGTGAGCTTCCCCCATTGGGCATGCTAACTCAACGCCAGACCAGGGCTTCCAAGCGGCGATACACTGCACCTGCTACCTCGACCCCCGCTTCCAGGAGAAGGGCGGGGCCTGACCATAGCTTGTCATCTAAGGTCGACCAGCTGTCTGCCGACCTAGCCCTAATGAGGGCCATGTTCATGGCCCACCAGCCCGAGATCCAGCCAGGGGAAGTGGAACCACCTACTCCTGCCACACCTGATCCCTGAGGGTCAGGACCCTGACACACTGTCCCTGGCGGCCTCAGCCACCCACTTCCATGACTATGATGGTGAGGAGGATGGGGCAGAGGGGGCTTCTGAGGCCTCGGAGCAGGGCTCATACACATCAGCCCAGACCTGTCTGACTGAGACGGGGGGTGGCTCCATGAGGGCCGCCCTGTACATGGCTCTTGAACAGCAGGGCCTGGCTGGACCGCAGCAGGCGGAGCCAGCCCCGTCAAGCCGATTCTTCAAGAACAAGCCAGCCCCCTCGAGCTTTGCCGTTCCTCACTCGGAGGACTTTCTGAAAGAGCTTCATACTTGCTGGAGAGACTTGAAGGCTTGCTCTCGTCTCTCTGCCGATGGGCGTACTCTCACGGCCAAGGACAACCCGGAAGGAGTCGGCCTGCTTCGCATGCCGGCTGTGGAGCCCTGCATTGCTTCCTTAGTCGTCGACCCCGACGAGGCGCTACGGCAGGACACCAGGTGCCCCCGACCCCAATGCAGGACCACCGACGAACTCCTCATAAGGGCTTATGACGCAGGAGCCCGTGCCGGGAGGATCTCTAACTCCCTGTCACACCTCATGCTGGCCCTCTCTGCATCTCTGCAGGCGGACAACGCGAGCGCAGAGCCCGCAGACTCCAACACCCTCTGTGACGCATCACTGGAGGCATTCGGCCTCATGTCACGAGAACTTGGACGGATGATGTCCACTCTTGTTCAGGCGCGGCGCCAAGTCTGGCTCTCGCAGGCCAACCTGACTGAGAAAACCAGGGCAACCCTGCGCGGACTCCCAGTGGTGCCGGGAGCGATATTCGGCCCAGCTGCGCGGGAAGCGCTGGACCGCACAATCCGGGCCAGGGAGGACAAGGAGCAGCTGTCAAGCCTGAGGCGACAGCGCATGCCTCCCCCAGAGGGGCCTCCTAACAGGAGCTGAGGCCCCTCGGCCGCCAACCGAGCTCTCCTGCCACAGGCCCCCACTTGAGGCCAGCGCACTTCCCAGCGTACTGAACAGAGGCGGGGCCATAACCCTGGCCGGTCCTCTACTAGGCAGTTTCGAGCCCCGGACCCTGGCGGACCCCCCCCAGAGCCCCTAGGGGCCGGGGGGGGCAGACGCTGAGACCACGGGGCCGGCCGTCGGATACTTTACACCTCAGCTGCTCAAGCTTCGGACACGTGGGTGGTTGCCACCTTAACCCACGGGTACAAGCTCCAGTTCTGACGCCGGCCCCCCACAGCCGGCCGGGTCAGAATGACCACCATAGCCGACCCGGCAAAGGCCCATGCCCTAGACCAGGAGCTGTACACCCTCCTGGCCAAGGGCGCCATCGAAGCAGTAGACCCCCGGGAACACCCCAGGGGGTTCTACTCAACATACTTTCTAGTACCAAAGAAGACAGGCGGTTTTCGTCCTGTCTTAGACCTGAGGATTCTAAACAAATTCATGAAGGTCATTCCGTTCCACATGTTGATCTCAAGAGATTTCCTGCAATCCATCGCCCACAGGGAATGGTTCACATCAGTGGACCTAAAGGACGCATACTTTCATGTCCCCATTGCTCAGCAACACCGCCAGTTCCTGCGGTTTGCCCTGTACGCAAAATCCTGGAGTTCCTGCAATCCCTACTAGGTAAGGGCCGATCCCCCTCTACCTTGAAGGTCTACGTGGCAGCAATATCCTGCCGCCATGTTGCAATCAATGACCGCACAGTAGGGAGCCACAACCTGGTGTCACTCTTCCTGAGAGGGGCTCAGAGGTTGCATCCCCCGAGAGCTCCGAGAGCTCCGTCATGGAACCTTAACCGGGTACTGGACGCCCTGGGCGAGCCTCCCTTCGAACCCTTGGCACAGGCAGAGCTGAAGTGGGTGTCATGCAAGACAGCTCTTCTCCTGGCCATTACATCGGCAAAGCGCATCAGTGAACTGCACGCTCCGTCAGTCAGCGAATCATGTCTGAGGTGGAACGCAGACGGCTCGGGGGTCACGCTGTGGCCAAACATAGCATTCCTCCCGAAGGTGCTGTCGCAGGCTCACCTCAACCGGCCTATCAGGCTGGCTCGATTTAACCCCCCACCTGGGGAGATGACAGACAAACTGGAGCTGTTGTGCCCAGTCCGGGCCCTGAGAGCCTACATTGAAGCTACTGCACGCATCAGGCGGGCAGAGCAGCTATTCCTTTGCCATAGTGGTGTGAACAAAGGCAGCGCTCTCTCCAAGCAGCGCCTGTCCCACTGGATTGTAGACACAATCAGCCACGCCTATGAGGTAAGTAACCTCCCCGTACCATCAGGGGTACTGTGCCACTCTACAAGGAGCATTTCCACATCATGGGCTGCCATGAGAGGGGTGCCCTTGGAGGACATTTGTGCCGCCGCGTCATGGGCTTCGGCAGGCACTTTCTCAAGGTACTACAGGGTGAATGTTGCCACTCCCCACCCATTGGACGTGGTCCTCTTCCCCGAATCCTCCGGTTCTACCCTTTGAGGTTTGTAATCAGGATTCCTCGTGACTTGGCTGGTATAAGTCATTCAGTGCTTAAAGCACCGCCTCTGGCGGTCAGCAGGGACGAAATAGAACGATAGTTACGTATGTAACTACGGTTCTATGAGTCCCGAATGACCGCCAGAGCACTCTTGTCACTCAGAATCCTCGTGTTCTCGCGAGAAGATTCTGTAGGGACTGAGCCCCTGGTGACTGCCGGAAGTTATAGACGACTCTGGGTCATCACGGGGTCAAACCGACATTGTTGGTATAAAATACTCGACTGCGCATGTGCTTAAAGCACCGCCTCTGGCGGTCATTCGGGACTCATAGAACCGTAGTTACATACGTAACTATCGATTTAAGTAGCCTGGGCACCATTTCATTTCGGGTATATGATCCGGTCGGGAGCGGATGATATCGTTACGTCATGTTGTAGTATTGTTTTGTAGTCGACAGGCAGGAACAATCAAACGGAACTTCCTTTTCCCTCAAACCGATTTCTCAAAAGCTGCAGGCTGCGAGAGATTTTATTGTTATTCTTCCAGTTTGAGGGAAAAGGAAGTTCCGTTTGATTGTTCCTGCCTGTCGACTACAAAACAATACTACAACATTACTATTTAAGACATGGGTTCCCTACCACTAGTGGTACTTGAGCCCCCCTCTGGTGGTACTCAGAGGAGGTAGTTGTTCTGACCAAGCAATTGGTTGAAATAGGCTCTCCAGCCGTGCTTAAATGAGCATGACATGAGCATGACCTATAAGATTGTAGGACGGATTAATCACATTAGAAATATATCAGTTGTGCATCAGAGCAGCAGCAAAATAGTCTTAGGAATGGAACCAAAACAATTTAAAGAATAAATTACATTTTCCTCCTGGGTTAATAATAGCTGAATAGGGTGGGGCAGGTCTACACTTCTGTATTATTTTAACATCAGTTATTATGGTGGTACTTGGAATGCCAGATATTGTCTGTGGTGGTACTGCATTTCTCCACAGGCTGCAGGAGTGGCTGCGGGAGAGCTCCCTTGTCTTTTTGTTTGCTGTGGTTTAAGGTTTTGGGCAGCATGTTCCCTGCCAATTTAAATTGGAAACTTTGATTGAATTGCTTAATCCCTTAATTTAGGAAGAGAAAGAACATTTGCTCACTACTTTCTAGAGTTCTTTAATTAGAGGCAACATTTTGACCTACAATGTCTTCATCAGGCAAATATTACAATGACAGAAAAGAGCAAAATAAATACAACTAGAACTGCACTCTGTCGAGTGCATACTTGCTTGTTGCACACTAGTAGGCCATAAATGGCCAACTAGTGCGCAAGCAGAGCGCGCAAGTCCTTTCGACCTCTGTAAACTGTCAAATCTCAGTATCTCTGTGAAGGAACGTTTGAAATGTATAATTTTTAGATGTAACTATTTGCTACCTACCTACTTTATGCATATAAACACCTAGTATTATTAAGTATGATTCAAGTTTCTATCTATATAAGTTTGGGTGAAGAGCTAGTCATACATATACACACACCACGTACTCTGGTCCCAGCAGATCAGGCACAACTTGCTATTTTATTTTTACTGATTATGTATATAGTATACGTATGACTAGCTCTAAATGATGACGTAAGAGATATGGTCATTTGTGGTCGTTTGGTCCCAGCAAAGCAGGCATATACTACTGGTATATAGGCATATACTATATATAGTATATATATAGTATATAGGAATATACTATATACGTATACATATATACTATATAGAGTGTGTAGTTGTAAGTTGATTAGCGGTATACTGTGGTTACTTTGCGCCAAAAACTGTGACAGCTGTCCCGCCATTTGATGTTTATGCAAGAAAACAGCAAATCTGTGCCTGGTTTGCTGGGACCAAACAACCACAAATTACCATATTTCTTACGTCATCATTAAGAGCTAGTCATACATATACACACCACGTACTCTGGTCCCAGCAGATCAGGCACAATTTGCTATTTTATTTTTACTGATTATGTATATAGTATATGTATGACTAGCTCTAAATGATGACGTAAGAAATATATATAGTATATATATAGTATATAGGCATATACTATATACGTATACATATATACTCTATACTCTATACTGTATAAAGTGTGTAGTTGTAAGTTGATTAGCGGTATACTGTGGTTACTTTGCGCCAAAAACCGTGACAGCTGTCCCGCCATTTGATGTTTATGCAAGAAAACAGCAAATCTGTGCCTGGTTTGCTGGGACAAAATGACCACAAATGACCATATTTCTTACGTCATCATTAAGAGATAGTCATACATATACACACCACGTACTCTGGTCCCAGCAGATCAGGCACAATTTGCTATTTTATTTTTACTGATTATGTATATAGTATACGTATGACTAGCTCTAAATGATGACGTAAGAAATATATATAGTATATATATATAGTATATAGGCATATACTACATATATACTCTATACTCTATACTGTATAAAGTGTGTAGTTGTAAGTTGATTAGCGGTATACTGTGGTTACTTTGCGCCAAAAACCGTGACAGCTTTGATTTGATGTTTATGCAAGAAAACAGCAAATCTGTGCCTGGTTTGCTGGGACCAAATGACCACAATTGACCATATTTCTTACGTCATCATTAAGAGCTAGTCATACATATACACACCACGTACTCTGGTCCCAGCAGATCAGGCACAATTTGCTATTTTATTTTTACTGATTATGTATATAGTATACGTATGACTAGCTATAAATGATGACGTAAGAAATATGGTCATTTGTGGTCATTTGGTCCCAGCAAAACAGGCACAGATTTGATGTTTTTCTGCATAAACATCGAATGGCGGGACAGCTGTCACGGCGGAAGAGACCGGGCGAAAACATTACTTGCGCGCTCTGCTTGCGCAAGTAAAAAGCATTGATTAATGATAATGCATAACACCTGGGAGTGGGCAGGAGCACAGCAACCTAGACCAATCACAGGGCTAGAAGAACCAGTCAGTCCACCCATCAGAGGAGAATTTACCAGAGCAGAAAAACTTTACAAACAATCAATAGAAAAATCAAGTTAATCTGAGAGTAAAAGTATTAAAAGTCATGATTGATAATGACTAAAAACACATAGATTAATAGGACATCCAACACGACAAAATGTATATAGGCATATCCATGATAGGGTTTTTTGTTTGCGCCTGGTGAGCTTGGAACCACCGACTGTTTTACCGAACATAGGAGCTGTAAGAACAGGTGATGAACGCAATCCTGTTGCAGCTCATTTAAAAAAGGTGGGACATAATCTTAATAATTTGCACTATTGAGTAATGAGTAGGTTGAAAAACCACCCAGGTGGTGATCTTGAAAGGTTACTTCTCCAACATGAAACTCATTGGATTTATTTCCTCAATACCATGTCTCCTGATGGTCTAAATGAGGAATTTGATATAAAGCCTTTTCTTTAGGATAAGGTTCATTAGTTTATTGTTTTTCTGCTCCCTTATTATTTTTATTTTTCAGGCTTGTCTCCCATACCCAGCGGTGGTCACTGTTCCCCAGTGCAGAACATCCCTGGTTCAAAGCTCACCAGGCACACTAACAGAAACACTATCATGGATAGGCCTATAGCCCTATACACATTTTGTTTTACTCTCGGATGAACTTGTTATGCGCCATGATCATTAATCAATGATTTTTGTATATATTTGCTCTTTTTTCTGTCATTGTAATATTTGCCTGATGAAGACCTTGTAGGTTGAAACGTTGCAATTTGTTGCCTCTAAATAAATAAAGTCTCAGAGCTGTAGAAACTAGTGTGCGGATGTTCTGTCTCTTCCTTGATGCCCGACTTCCAGCACCTGGCCTAAATATAGGCATTGAGATGTGCACACAATCTTCTCTGAACTTAATCCCTTAATTTCTCACATTATGTAAATAAAATACTTATTTTTGGCAGGGCCGGATCTACCATATGGGCACTTTGGCCCTTAAACCCCCCCCTTCTCCACATTAATTTCATCCGATTGAAATAAATGGTGTCTAAATTTAAATAGCGTTTGATTGTTGGTGGGAATACAGCTGAATAGTGTAAACGTGTGTAAAGCAGCAATGCGCTAGATTGGCTGTTGTTCAAGGTGGGCCGGCCCACGGGGCTGTGTGAGGTCAGGTGGAGAGGTGATTCTGGAGGAATAAAAGACATGAGTCCGCCATCCAGCATTGCTTTGTTTACATTCTGCACGCATAGCACGTCAGGTGGCTTGACAAAAAAAAAAGAAGGTAAAAACACTGAAATACAAATGGGTGGATTCTCTCACCCATTTGCTTACTATGTGGGTCAAATAAAAATAAATAAATGTGTTAGTTACTGCCTGACTGTCACTCTGGGGTGAGAATATTACAGCATAAAACCCCAAATGCCCAAAATGTTGCGCGCACACAGGTTCGCACATGTGCCAGGGGCCCTTTGAGCTTCAGTGCCCAGGGGGCCCGCAGAGGTGTTAATCCGGCCCTGATTTTTGGATTGACCTCCGGTGTGGTTTCCACTTTTTTGTTGTGGCCCTAAAGCAAGCCACAAATATATATATGGTGCTGGTAGGCAAGGTATAAAATGCAGGTCAAAGAAAACTTCCCCAGTAATAGGAAGGGACTCTCCAGAGACGCTCAGGACAAGGACAGGTTTGCTTCATTTATTATTGCACGACACGTTTTGCTGTGTAGCCTTCGTCAGGTGCTTTGCATTCAAAGCACTACAATCATGTACAATGGGTCACAGACGAGAGCTAGCCGCATACACAGCATTTAAAGGTGTAGTGAAACGGAAATGGTGAACAACATGAAAATGGTGTTTCAACATGAAACACCGGTCTGAAGTTTCTGAACCAATCAGAGCGTCGCATCCCTTCAGGCGATGGGACGGTAGCTAGGGACGGTGGCTAATGCTATGCGCAACAGCGTGGTGTGTGTTTGTTTATAAATCACATGGTCGGCCAGCTGTACCAGTTTACTGTTACGTGGCTTATTTCTACCCTATAATGTTTTCAGATACCTATTTTAGCGTGATGATTGAGTTGAAACCGAGTAATACACTGTCTGGATGTTATCTGGAATGGAAATAAAAACGGAGTATTCTGTAATCAATAGCAGCTGTGATGGGACGGATGCGCAAATATGGGGAATTAAACGGATGAGCTTCATTGTTATTGGCTTTTATCAATGTGTATCTCTACACGTCATCACGCAGCACGTTTTCGTTTTAATAAATAAATAATACAATCGTTTTTATGGACCTTTGATATAAAAACACACAGAAATGAGAATTATCAAAATTTTTTGGCATCCATTGTTAGGTATGGCCATAGGATGACCACGGATATGGTCTAAAAGTGTGAAAAACGTCTTTTTCATTTCACTACACCTTTAACATTAGAACAACGTCCAAGTGATCTGTGCAAAACATCCAGCGTAATCGTTCATTAGTTCACTGCGACAAGATGTCGTTGTGTTGAAACCATTACGTGAAACCACAAGATAACTTTGATTTGTCCCAATATAATGTTGGCATAACCAGGGCAGGCTGAGTGGCTGCTTGAGCCCTGAGCAGCACGCATGCAACTAAGAGTCCACGCACACACTGGCGCTCACTCCTTATTAATTAAGCGGCGGAGCCACGGAGAAATGTATTATTATGAGGATCGGATTGGCACTTTTTGTTGTCCCCCTGAGCCCCTCATATCACTGGACTAGCATAGCAAGCCTGATGTGTTGTGACTGCTTCGGTCATGTCATTCACACCACGGCCATCTCTACACTGTACACATACATACCCCCCCCTAATAATATTTTTTTGCAGATCTACCCTAATCTCATTAATGTTCCCCTCCCTATGAAGTCCCCAGGACGGAGAACTTTAACCCATTTAGGAAGAATGTCTTCTAAATTCTGACAGTTTTCTGAAATACCTATATTCCTGTATCAGTGGTGCCCAATATTTTATGTCAAGGACCCCAAAAATTATATGTAATTGGCCGCAAACCCCTCAGATGCAAATCTTTGAGTGAAAAACTTTCTCTCTGAAAGAATATATTCAAAGATTTGTGCCGCATTTTCACTATTTAAAAAAAATAGCTACAAGCTTGTAGCGTGGCACTCGGTGCCGCGCTATGAGCTCCCCTGTGCATTAAACAAGCACCAGCACAGACGCACCTGACGTGAAGAGGCTCTGTGGTTCCGGGGTCATGGGCCAGTCTGAGCTGCTACCGCGGGAGGAGCTGGGGAAAGGGGGCAGGCCGGCAGGTAGCGGGTTGGGGTGTCTGAAGTTACTGTTGTCGGAGAAGAGTGACTGAGATTCCGCCGCCGCGCCCTCAAAGGGCGAGCGTGCCGCGAGGTCTGCCACACTGATGGGGACCACCAGGCTGGGCTTGGTCAAGCCCGGAGGAGGGGATGGGGAGTCACTGTTGGATATCTACATGGAGGGATTGACAGGAGAAAAGAAACCTTCATGAGAATCTTTCTTTTGACCACTTAAGACCTACTTTACGTATGTTTTACTCCATGCTTTACATACAACCTGAATAAAAACATGACAAATTAACATGGGACGAAAAATAAGAGGCCATTTGAGGCCTTCTTCTACTCCACTAAAATACTTGTGCAGTCAGTGGCAAACTGCCATTGTCTGAGAAGAAGCCCGCCCGTCCTAGTTAACTCTTATCTTGCATCAATTATTTCTGTCCATTTCTGTTGTTATCCTCTGAAGATCTCAGATGCTACTTCAGCAAGCATTTAGAAGAGTTTTTTGTTATGTTCTGCTTGTACACCATTTAACAAAGCCACCCGCGATCACCACTTACAGATAGATTCAATAAAAAAGACAAGTTAGTAGGTTTTAATTTCTGTTACCTGTTGTAAAGTCTCTCCGTTCACCATACTGTTTGATTCTGGAGGTTTATCACTGGGACTGGAGAGACAGACAGACACACACGCACAGTTAGGTATAAAGTGAGAAAATGCTATGAGAAATGACACATTTCAGAATGCTTGGTGTACATATGTGGTTTGCAGTACCTGTTACTGTCACAGTTGGAGGAGAAGGGGGACAAGGCAGTACTCTGTCCAGTCCCCAGCTCTGTATCCAGGCCATCTGAAGTAATGCCTTCTTGGTCTAGATAGCAGTCTAGCAGCAGAGGGGACTTGCGGTCCTCTGAAAGCCCGTTGGCCAATTTACCATGCCCCGAAAGTGTCGGCCACCCGTCTTTACTGTTGCCATTGTTGGTTCTGTAGCACAACGTGAGTTTTGTTCATAATTTGCATCATGAAACATTATTCATTAAAAAAAAAAAAAAATTACAGATATGACTGAATTATTAAACAATTACAGATATGATGACTGCATTTATCAATTAACCACAATGTGTTTGTGGATAAACTGTTTGTGCTATCTACAAACGAGACAATGGCGGCGGTGTGGTGTGACAACAAAATGTGCTTCAGTTAAGCCAGTTAGGAAACAAGAAACAATCGTTTTATACCAAATGTAGTAATTCACCTGATCCGCTATCCCAAAGGATAGTGTTCCTCCACACATCCGTGGTGCAGAGGAGTGCTATATTTTTGAGAGAATGATTGTATAAACAGCACTTCTACCATCTATCGCAGCTCATTTAAACCCGACCGATGCGGAACTGTAGCTCCTATACATCAGGTCATAAAAGATCTGCATCCACATCTTTAAAGTGGAAGGTGGAAGTTTTTTAATGATTTTACAATAAAAAATAATTGGTTCTTGGCCAAGATGTCAATATCGTGCATTTAATTAGTAACCTGTGTAGGTTAGATAGAAACCACTCAAAAACCAAAAATAAGCAGGAATTTTAAGCAAGAAGAGTAACATACCTCTGTGTAGCATTGGCTTTGCTCTTTGACTTCTCTGTTGCACATGTTGGGGGTTGTAGAAAGCTAGGGTTCATCTTATAGAGGTCTTGGAGAAGCTTCTGTTCGTACTCTTGGTGTTTCCCCGCCTAAAAGGTTCAACATTACATGATCACTGACCATATTCACATGGTGGACATTTTGTTCCCATGTCATAGTTGAAAGATGGGAAATCCCATCCCCAAAGTTTATTAAGAATGGTGATCAATTAAAATATGTGAAGTTTTGACTGTTCACCGATTTCAAATACTAAAGAATTAATAAAACCGCTAACTGCCCAGCTGCAGTGAAGCTGCCTTTAAATAAGAGTGGCATAGGAGTGACATTTTGCCCCCAAAATACTGAACTTCAGTTAAGTTATATAAATGTCACAATGAATCACAACAAAATCGTGAGGTCCCTGGTGACTCCCAGCCCTATAAAATAAGAGAAGGAACAGTGAAGAAGAGAGCCTGAAAGCATTACCTGCATTTCCTCTTTAGTAAAACTAGCTGACTCGTCCCCCAACTCGTGTAGATACATACAATCTGGTTTGGGACACTGCATACTTTTGAGAAAGTAACTGCAGTACTTTGTTGTCCCTAAAGAAGCCTGTAAAACAGAATACAGAGATAATGGGTAAGTGAAAATGCTAACTATTCTGCCATTGCAGAATATTCAAGTTAACACTTTGATTTTGCTTTGTTTAACAAGCAAGGGCAACCTAGAGTTGTACAGAGTTAAAGGAGAATTCCGGATTAACCATGGATTTTTTAATTCTTTATTTAGGTACATCCATAAATCGCTTTGGAATTTGATAGCTACAACTCTTCCCCCCCTACACATCTGTCTTTCATAATGTTTCATACAATGCAGTGTTTTGTCCCAAATGGGCTTCTGTAAAAAGGTGAATGAGTCTATGACTAGGGTTGGGATTCGGAACTGGGTCCATTCCAGATCGGTTCCGACATTGCGGATCTGGAGCCGGTTCCACGGTTCCCCAAACGGTTCTCATCAGTCGTCATTTAGCTCTGCTGTGTCTGTGCATGCATGCAAGCAGAGCCTGAGGTGACGTCACCCCACCAACATGAGTGAGTGGGGTCGGGGAGGATACGCCCACTGTTCTGTGCATTCAGCGACCGCTGCGGAGCGAGCAGGGACAGTATGTCGAAGAGATCTCTAAAGTGTGGTTAACAGAGAGGGAAATGACTCTGAGGCTGAGCACGCAAAGTGCAATAAATGCGATGCTATAGTTCCCTGCAAAGGTTGTTGCAACTTGTACCAGTTGCACCACGTCCACATTGAGGAAACATCTCAAAATCAATATGCCTACACGAGTCCACAACTCACGAGAATAATCTAGGCACATCACGTTTGAGAGCCATGCAGAAAGCCGTGCCTGCACTCCCCGCAGCTCCACCACAGCCGGCGGGGGACGAGGATGATATAAGACTGGTTCACTTTCCCCAGGCTAGTAACGTAATAGAAAATAAAAACTACTAACGTCTACAGAGCTTTTCATTAAGCGTATTGTACGTACAACTGTTGTTAATGGTGTTAATTTAGAACGGCAATGACTCGACGTCTTTCTGTCTGATATTTTATGAATCACGTTAACTATAGAGCCAAATCATTTGTCTGCACTAATTTTAGAACTTATAAGCAACTCAACTGCTTTTGATTTGGCGTGACTGTTGAGAGCCCAGCGTTTAGGTGCATATACCTCCATAGATTGATTACTTTATAAACAGTTTGCAGAAAAAAGCACAGGAATGTAGCCTACAGTTCAATACAAGTAGGATTTTATAACCCAAGAAAGCCATTTCCATTAGGGTAAGGGGTCCTTCATATTAAATTAATCTGAACATTAAAGACACAACATTTGTCACCACAACAATATCATTATTGCAATGTGTACTGTATATTTAATATACAGTACAAATTGCAATATAAAGTACAAATTGCAACAATGATATTGTTGTGGTGGCTAGCTGGTGGTGGTGGTGGTGAAGTTTAAATAATAGTGTCACCTCATAATTTGTGTTTATTATGTACTTGGTTAGGTTAGTTATAATATAAGCATAATCTATGTCAGAAAAAAAAGGAGAAACAAATAATATTAGGATCCGCTAAGGGAACTGTTAGGAACTGGAATCGTTAAGAGGGATCCGGTAAGGATCCGGAACCGTTAAAATCCTAATGAATCCCAACCCTATCTATGACCCAGCGCGCATGCTCTGTGTGTTCTAGATGGATTTTTTTACCACTAGTTGTTGGATATAACAACATGAGAAGGTGGTAAGAAAAGCGCTGGTCCGGAATTCTCCTTTAAGGGCTTGGTGTATAAGGGTTTATTGCGTGTAGTGTCACTCAACTGAAACAGCAAGTCTACAAGCTCACATCGAGCTTATAGATCTGCAATCTCCGGTGTGCGACAACGCGCAAACAAGTATATGTAAATCAAGTATTAATTAAGCAGTATGGCTCATTACCAGATCTGTGGTGTCGTAAAAACATATTGAGACAAGCTTTCAAATGCAATCAGTCTGATTCTGATAAATGAATCCAAAGTTATGTTTCAACATTTTTATCAATAATTGACCTTCTTGAGCCACCAAATTGTATCATAAATTGCACGGTGCAGCTGGGTGCACCACATGTCAGTTCTTGAGTTAGAGCTGCAATACAAGTTTCATGGCCTTCTGTTGTGATTTGACGATGATACAGTGCATTGTTACTGTGTGGAAACTTTCCACTGGAAAGTGATATACGCATGCATGCACGCACTCACTCATCACAATAGTTTTACAGTCACTTCACCGCTCAAGTAACAACAGGGAAGAAGCAAGGCAAAGTTACCAATAACCTTAAAGCTGCTGACAACAAAACAAAAAAAACACACAAAATATATACAAAGTCTCAAGCAGTAGTAGTATGTTGAAACTCACCTTGAGTGTTCTACCATCAACAACTACATTGTTCACACACTGTATTGCTCGTAGGGCATCTTCAGAGCGAATGTAAGTAACATAAGCACTAGCACTAGGCCCCTGTGAACGACAGAAAAAAGAAATCATCCAAGTGTAACCAGCAGCCATGACTTTCAGCCCTCAGCTAACACAGGACACGCGTCCATCACTTCAATTCCTCACGATTCCCTGGCCCAACGCCCCAAGTGTCCTAGACTCTTCTCCCTTCTGGCTCACGAGCTGTGGAATGACCTCCCACCCCAGTCAGGACTGCAAATTCACTCCCCATTTTCCACAGCAAAACTCATCTCTTCAGACTCCACCTAACTCCCTAGCACTCCTCATGTTATGCATCAGATGTATGGTGGTTACTTGTTCACGTTATATTTAGATAGACCTACACATATACTGTTTGCTTAACCACAAATGCTAATGCTGCATTCACATGGGATCAGGCAAGCGGTAGACGGCAAAACCTGCTCGACGGCACGGAACGGTAAAAAGATTAAATATTTTAACATTGATGTCGCCTGCCGTTACCGGTTCTGGCTGCCGTGCCATCCTGTTCCGTTTACCGTCCTGTTCCTGTCCACTAAAATTAAGTCCGGTTTGCCGTCTACCCCGTGCCTGTGCAGCATAAGGCTGTTGTTAAGACAGGTGATAGTTCTGATCCTAGTTTCCTTTGCACTCTACTTACATGGCCATCTACCCTGTCCTGTCGTTGTTGACTCCTGCCATTTACTCCGATTACTTTGTAAGTCACTCTGGATAAGTGCGCCTGCAGAAATGCCTACATTGTCCATCCTAATCATATACTGTAGGAGCAAAATGGTAGACTCCAAAATCTTACCTGTGAACCAGCATATGATGTGCTGTTGTTAATGACCACTTTATGGATTTTCCCAAACTTCCCAAAGTACTCTGGCCTTTTTAGAACCTGTGTAGTGTGGAACAAACAGAGAGATGTGGACATTTATAATATACACTGTTACACTGTGTATTGTTATAATCCTCCACACAAACTTTAGACCGACCAATGTCGTATTCGTGATTTTATCTTTGGGGGCCGCTATTTTAATCATGTCACGCGCATGTTGCTTAACACCTACACTACAGGAGTTAGCAGGTCACATAATGGACCCTTGAAATGTATTCAGGCTTATAACTATGTTAATTCACACTGGTGTGACACTCAGCAGCCTTTGTAAACTTTGAGGTGTGAACCTAAGATTGTTTTTAAGCGAGACGGCGCGGTGCCGCATGCAATGACCAATAAATATAACACTGAGGCAGACTGAAGGCTCCAATAAGATGTTGACGCTAATAAATGTATACACATGCATTGCAAGTCATTTACTATTGAAGTGCTAAATGCTTTTACATCATCTGTGGCTGACAGATGAGGCTGATGACACCAACAACAAACAGCTTGCCAATGTCACAATCACAAACACTACCAACAAATGACAAGTGATAATAAGTACGGTATGCAAGCTGTAAACTAAACCGGCAACAGATTCTCGCATGCTACTGTCAGACAACTCGACTCACCTCAGGGTCTGCGAGCCGTTGCGAAAGCCCCACAACAAACACCAGGTTCTTCTGGACCACTCTCACGCTGGCCAGGTGCTTGCGGTTCTCCGTCACCTTCTGCTTCTTCTCATTCTGCTTCTGCTTCTTCTCGTTCTTTATCCTCTGGATCTCCTCCTGTGTCAGGGGCTTGTACACAGCAGGGTCCTCCGGGTACGGCTGGGCAGAGTAAAAACAACAAGGGGATCAAAGATATGGCACACACTTACCTTTAGAACTTGATCGATGCACTCCTGCCCAATAGTGCCTTTCCCGCACACTTACGAGTTCACAGCACACACGACAACTGTCGGCCCACCCTCTACGATACCCTGGCCAAAGTTCCAATCATCCTAGACTCTTCTTCTCCCTCGTGGCTTTGAACCCAGGAGGGAGAAGTGGAAAAATCATCCCCTAGCACCCCTCATTCCTTTTATAACTTTATTAAAAAAAGATAGGATGGTAGTTATACATATTATTTAGATAGACATATACGGTTTGCCAAGAATGTTATCTAGATACCGTTTCAAGGTTGTTTACCTGGTTTCCTTATTTGTACTTATTTCGTATTGTAACATTTGTTTTCTTTGCACTAAGTGAATATACCGTCCGTCATATGTTGACCAGTAATCAGGTCCTACTCTGACCTTGCACCTCGAGTGCTCTCTCTGCATGAGAGCATCTGCCGCATCTAAATTATCAAGTGTCATAACCGCTGCTCGGACATTGGTTCTGTGCCTCCACGATCCACTGTGGGAGGGGGAAGACAGTGGCCTTGTGGTTAGAGTGTCCGCCCAGAAACTGGGAGGTTGGGGGTTCGATCCCCGGCCGGGTCATAAGAAAAACTGTAAAAATGGGACCCAATGCCTCCCTGCTTGGCACTCAGCATCAAAGGGTTGGATTGGCTGGTCAAATCAACTAATCAAATGATTCCCCAGCTCACTGCTCACCGCTCCAAGAGATGGGTCAAATGGGGAGAACAACTTTCACTGCGGTAACCTGTGTGACAAATCGTACGACTTTGAAACAACAATGTGGTACTCCATCATAGCTGGGAAGCTCAGGAGATACATGAACATCTCCGTGATGCCCTCTACCATTGCCCTGAAACCAGAAGACCCCCCCCCCTTCAGAACCTGCAGGTCTCCCTGGAACTTCCTCTCCTCACCTTTCTGCATGCAGGGCAGAGGCCGTTCTCATCTGTGCGGATGCGGTGCCAGCAGAAGCGGCAGATCTGGTAGCCGCAGGTGCAGGGGAAGAAGTTGACGTCGTCTATCTCCAGCGGCTCCATGCACAAGGGGCACTCCATGGGGTCATCCTTCATCTCGGGGCTGTTGGACATCCTATGGCACGGCAAAGTGTGGATTCTGAAGCCGATCGCAGAGCTACGGGCTGGGAACAAAAGTACAGGCAACACTGATTGCCAAGTAACGAAGCCCTAGCACAGAACAAGCACAAATAAATCTGCTCTTGTCGAATAAAATCCCCTTATTATCCCCTCCCATTATGTTCTTTATCCACACAAGAACCCCAGTTTCCCTGGCTCTAAGCGAATAAATTTAGGTGTCAAACATTCGGCAAAATAGCAGCTAAGTATAAAGGATTTAAGTGGTTAATTGGCTGGGTGGAATTTAAAGCCTCTGGGGAGAAAATGCCTTAGATTAGACCATCAAGGTCAACGATGTGATAATAATCAACCATCAACAGAGACAAATGCAGTTCTTACATGAGCGGTGCACCTAAATTCCAGCTCAATTAGACATAAAGGGGTGGCCAATAACGATGCTGAAGCAGCAAGAGTTATCATCAACATGAATGCTCTTAGTAACAGAATCCATGGGGTTACCCGAGGATAAGCTGGCACAGACAACAATGCGAGCCGTGTCGATGCAAAACGCACACAAAAATATGAGCTGCTGTGCTGTGAGGTGAACACTAGGCTGATGACACTGTGAAAGACTGATTTTTATGTGACGGCAGCAAACTCCTGACAGTAGCTAGCCATGCAATAACATCAACTACTGTATTGATGACAACAACAAGGAACTGTCAATAGCCCCCAAACAGATGTCAACATGAGCTAATAAACTAACTAGTAACCAGCTATGAAAGATGTCTTTGTCCTCATCAAATTAATACGATGGATCTTGTAAAGTGTGACGTCTGGAGCCTATGGTTGTACATGCTAGTAGCTGGTGGTCTCTACACATCTGACGGCTTGATCATGACAGATGTCAGTGAAGCTGTGAGGTTTAGCACAGTGATAGAAGCCGGCTCACGACACGTACCCAAACACAAGTGCACATCCAGCATTAAAAACGCACACATATTCACCGGGGGCTGTCACTGTATGAATCAGAAACACGCACGTCGCATGACAGCCGTTCTCGTTTGAATAATAACAAGTGACAGCTTGATTGTGCTAAACGGTTAGCATTTAGGAGCCAAGCTTAACGCTGCTGCGGCCTAGTACACAAGCTAACCTACAGTGTAGTAAAGTAGTTAGCATGTTAGCTACCGGGGGGAGTAGGGAGTTCAGCGTAAACCACTGACATTTTTGCTACTGTTACAGCTGTGTTGGTGGTGTACATGGTCACAGAAACACAGCTCACTTTCTCTACATTATTGTGGGCAGTTAAAAGCTAGATACAGATACGTAGATACAGCCCACATAACAATTTGGGCTAACGTTACTTACCCTGTCCGAATTTAGCTTAAGGATTCCACACCAAGGGAGTCACACCAAACTGGGCGGGGACTGCCTAAGCCAATGTATTCTGAAATGTCCAACGATTATATGAGTAGTCCCTTAAGATGAAGTTAGATTTATTATTATGATGTGATTGTAAGAGCTCCAGGGATGTTTTGCCCCCTTTCTTGTCTTGGTATTGAGGAAGACAGTTGACGCTCAAACCACCATCTTAGCTAGCTTTAAAGTAGGGAGGAGGGAATGGGGCAACTATTCAATCATGCAACTGCGACTGCGCAAAAAGGACCGGTGGTTTGTGGGAAATGAGGTTTTTAAATATGAACCATATGAACGTGGGATCTTATTACATGTACATTATCAAGAAACACACGCGTCTTTCCACTTAAAGCGATAATCTGAGATTTACTTTAACATTTTGAATTAAAAGGTATTTTACCTAATACGTATGGTATTGTTTTGGAATATTTGTTATTACATTAATATAACAAAAAAAAAGGAATATATTAATATATTAATTAATATATACAAAAAAAAAAAAAAAAGTAGGACAGGTGACTTGTTGTATTTATGCATAGGTACTTTCTTTTTTTTTTAAGTACATTTTATTCAAAGAGTTGGATCATGTGCAGTTTTCACAGAGAGAGAATACGACTCTTCGTTTTTTTTACATTTTCTCCCACAACTCCCTTCCCAGTCCTCCCCACCCACCCACCATCTTTCCCCACGAGGCCAGACATACAAACAACATACAAACACAGGTATAAAAAAATAATAATAATAATTTGAGTACAAAGCAATACACACAATATACAGTATATAGCCTACAGGTATAAAACCAATGGGTAATAGATAAGATACAAAGAAAGGGATCACATGGTTAATAACAACTTCAATGGGGGGTAAGATTAACAATAATACAAACAGCTAAATAAAAATAAAACAAAGTAATATTAAATAAAAATAATTATATATATATATATATATATATATATAAATAAAAATAAAAATAAAATTAAATGAAAAAACTATATATATACATATAAAGAGATAAAGCGCTTAATTGGCTCATTTCTCGACTCTCATGTGTAATGATTTCCGACATATTATGCTATATATATTGCACCAGGTAGAGATCCGCACACCAACACCATGTGTCTTCAGTCAGGTGAAAGTGATTCTAAACTGCTTACATACGCTATTAAAGGTTGCCAATGGTTGTAAAATGCATAGGTACTTTAAGGTGTATTATGGATGTTGTATTTGCTGGTTCAAAATGTAATATTGATGATGTGGTATTTATCGTGGTATTACATTTCTTCATGCTGGCACCATAGAAGACATGACATGACTTTGTCACATTTGGGTTAATTATTCCTATTGCACTGCATGCTGTCACCTTTATGCCTCAAAATAATTTGTTTATATTGAAAAACACCAGTAAAATAATGTTTATTATATTTTATTTCATTCAAGTCATGATGAAGGAATGAGTTGAATGCTGCTGCTTAATGCTGTGCCTGTGGCCCCGATGGTTTGATTGATTGATTGAAATATTTATTAACAGTTTGTAGAATTTACAGTACATTTTAAGCACAAACTCAATACAAAGACTGTTAACTGTGAGTGGACGACCCAATTAAGCATTACACTTGTTTACAACAGGGTCTTCGCTCGTAGCATTTTATTGAAGAAGACTTGAATCGGGTGTGATACAGCATATGAAAGCAAACTTCCCAAGGATTATGGAGATTTTTATTTATTTTTAAGGTTGAGAAATGAAAGAATTATGGCCGTTTCTAATCTCAACATTTTACAAAAAAAAGACAAAAAGAGGCTGTTGCCATGTCTCATAGAAACAAGTTAATAGGTCTATAAAAATAAGCGCATATAACAGGGGTCTGTACTCTGTAACCTATTTTAAATGAAGTGCCATGTTTTTATTTTCTAGATATTGAGTCTGCCATATCCAGATTAATTTTAATGACACCACATTAAAATAAAAAAACATATTTTGATTGTCCACAAATATAAAGTTCTTCCTTCTGTTCTTGCACATTGTTATAATGATCATTATATATCCCCCTGCAGTCAGAGTTCATAGTTTTAATTAATGAATTTGATGCATTGTGAGCTGGTAGATCTGCTATTTTCAAAAGTAATCTTGGAAAATTTTAATTAAATTTTTGGATTAGCCGTCCTTATAGTTGGGCAAATGCATTCATCTGGGGATCCTTGACATGGGAATGTGCTGTGTGAGGATCACTGGTTTAAACAACATTAGGAGAAAAGCCCAAATAACCACTTTAGAAACAAGAAAAGCAACCACAAATAGTACAACTACCAATATTTTACAGAAAAAGAAGCCGCTTATAATAAACAGACATGGCAACACTCTAGCAGCCTCCCAGAGCCGCTCAAGTGTAAAATCAAACAGTGCTTTTTGCGTTTATGAGGTGGTCAGACCCACGTCATGCGCTGAGTGTTCTCATAATCAGCTTCGCAAGACTGCTCACTATGGGAGTTTGCGCCCCCTGGCGTAAACACAGAAGCATTTATATAAACTCACAGACTTTTAGGCTGGGACTTTAGACGTGATGACGTTGACAACCCTGCCCGCCGGGGGCACCTTATAACCGTGCATCAACGCCTACGTCTTCATTCGATTGTTTCTTCTCATGTGTGAACACAGCGCAAACGAAGTCTCCCTTACGGATTAGCATCTGATTTATTTCCACTAAGGACGAGAAGCCTTCTCGGTACCGCGGAAACTGCTTTTCCCAGAGGCTTCGAGAAGAAGAAAGTCGGTGAGTCCGCTTTCTTTAACCGAGTTAATGCTAACTTGGGGGTAATTTAGCCCGTGCAGTGGCTCACGGCCCTAGCGTTTATTAAATTACCTGTGTGTCGGTCTGTAACATGGCTAGTAACAGCCAGTTTTTGCTTCCACACAAACCTTCGCTGACCTAAGGGTCTCGAACGTGTGAAGGGCTAGAAACGGTGCACAACCCTTTGTTAGCTTCCACACGTGTGGCGGCGTTAGCGGTAGCTATTAATAGCCCGCTCTAGCCGACACACACACGTCCCACGGCTTTTCCAAGCCCGCGACGGCGTGGTAACCTGAGCAGCATATAGTAATATTTCTGTTTAGCTTCCACGTTGTGTGACGGTCTCTGATAACGGCTAGTAATAGCTCTTCTCTCAGCTTCCACACACACGTCCCGCGGCTTTTCCAAGCCCGCAACGGCGTGGTAACCTGAGCAGCATATAGTAATATTTCTGTTTAGCTTCCACGTTGTGTGACGGTCTTTGATAGCGGCTAACGATAGCCCTACTCTCAGCTCCCACACGCACGTGGCGTTTTCCACAGTGGCTGGCGACAGCCCTGTTTAAGTCTCCATATAAAGTGACGGTCTCTCACAGCAGCAAGCAATAGCTCTGTCCTAGCCTTCATTTTAACGTGACTACCTACCGACTCGGCTCCTACAGGCACGCAGCCTTGTAAAGCTGTTTATTAGAATTGGAGGTTACGTACGTAACCCGAGTTCTATAAACCAGCGAGCCTTGTTTGTAGCTTGTTTGTCCACGTATTTCTTGGCTCTACAAGAAAAAAGTGACGGTCTTCCGCAGCAGCTAGTGATAGCTCTGTCCTAGCTTCCACTTAAACGTGGCTGCCTGCAAACTCGGCTCCCCACAAGTGGGCAACCTTGTGAAACTGCTTATTAAAACTGGGTGTTACTGATGTAACTATAGTTCTATTAAACAGCGAGTCTTGTTTGTGGCTTCCACGTGCATCTTGGCATTGCAAGAAAAATGACGGTCTTTCACAGCAGCTAGTGATAGCTCTGTCCTAGCTTCCACTTAAACGTGGCTGCCTACTGAGTCGGCCCCCCCTCTTGCCTTGTTTATTGCTTAGGAGGGTGATGAAGAGAGCGGCAACGAGGTGGCAGATCCGCCTCCAGTCGTCAAGGCCGCTCAAGCGGCCTACGTTGCCACTCCCATTGCAGCGCCAGATACTGCTGGTGTTGCACCGGCCGACACCGCTGCAGCTCCGACGGCTCCAGCTGAACCGCAGCTCCACTATGACAACACTGACATAGTCGATCTGTTCAAGAAGGCTACACTCCGCTGTGGTCTGGTCTGGTCAGTTTCGCAAGAGGATTCAGGGCAACCCAGTGAAGTCCCAGACCAAGGCTGAGATCCCCCTCGATGACGGGTTCCTGAAATCCCTCATGGTGTCTTGGAGACAGCCTCACTCAGTTTCCACCTCCCTGAGCGGAGGCATGAAGCTTCTTGACTGCGCAGGACAACGGGAGGCAGGCCTCGAGGCCATGCCTCCAATGGACAAGTCCTTCGCCGGCTGGCTCATGGGTATCAACCCCAACGTTTTCCACAAGGACCCGGACTTCTCCTTGCCTGCGGACAAGGATGACTCCAAACTTAATAAAGCTGCCTACAAGTGCGCCTCAACTGCGGCCAGAGCACTGAACGCCACGACCCTTCTGCAGGGGTCAGCGTCTCATGTCCTCCTGGAGGCGGGTGACGAGCCTACCAACGAACACATGGCTGAGTTGAGACGCCTGCACCTTGAGCTCCTCCGTCTCACTCAGGCCCAGGCGGAGATGGTGGGCGGAACCATGGCGAGACTTCTGGTTCTCGAGAGGGCCAGGTGGCTGGAGCTGTCCCCTAAAGTGGGACGCACTCCATTGAAACAGAAAGTCTCCACTTCGACACTTCGTAGGCCGACCTACGAGCGCACCAAGGACAGGGACGATCGTTCCAGGTCCAGGAGGAGCACCTTCGAGGTCCCCAACGCTCAGAGGGCTCCATCAGCGGCGGCCTCATCTTCCCGCCCACCTCGCAGCCGCAAGAGGGTCGACAGGCCCAGGCGCCCCTCGGCTTCTCCGGCCGGCGGCCCCCGCAATGGGGCCAGGGAAGGAGGGCCACCCGGCGGGAAGGCGAAATAACCAGACCTGCCCCACGGGGAGACATCGGACACTGTCTTCCCCGAGTTTCTCTGAAGCGCAGCATGGTGGCCACGGGCCTCATGCCGGACGCTCTCGGTGTAGATAGGAAGAGGACTTGTTTTTGAAACATAAATGTCTCTCCAGTGTTTTCTGTGTTCACTTTTCTCAATAAAGCGGTGTTCTCTACTGAAAACCGGTCTCATGAATCGTCACTTGAAACTCAAGGGAATGGGCCCGCAGTCCGGGCCTTCAAGGAGGCCCGTGGCTGTCGGCCGAAATGCAAGTGTAACTGCCGTGGACACAGCACCAGAGCCCCAGGTCCATATTGCAGGACAGAGGCCCCAGGCCCAGGTTCTGACCGTAAGGGGCGCCGCTCTACCACAAAAAGCTGGCTTCAACCCCTCTGGCGCTGTGTCTACAGGAGTGGAATCGTTGTGGTGTTCATCCTTGGGTGTTGAACACCATCTCGAAGGGTTACAAACTACAGTTTGCCAGAAGACCTCCCACTTGTGGGAGCGCTCTGCTCTCGCAAGCGGGTGGTCAGGCAGCCGAGGTTCTCCAGGACGAGATAACGTCTCTGTTGGAGAAGAAGGCTATACGTGTGGTGTCCATGGAGCAGAGCAACACCGGGTTTTACTCCCGCTACTTTCTCGTGAAAAAGAAAGGGGGGGGGCATGTGGCCCATTCTAGACCTACGTGCTCTGAACGGCTATTTGAAAGTGTTTCGCTTCAAAATGCTCACGAGCAAGGCTCTGCTGCACATGATGCGTCGAGGGGACTGGTATACAACTCTCGATCTCAGAGACGCGTATTTCCACATTCCCATCTACCCACCACACAGAAAATTCCTGCGGTTCGTCTTCAAGGGACAGATATACGAATATCTGGTCCTTCCGATCGGACTGTCACTAAGTCCAAGGACTTTTGTGAAGTGTACACAGACGATGTGCTATATCAACAAGCAGGGGGGCCTACGGTCCACCAAACTGCATGCGCTAGCACACAGACTGACGTTATGGTGCGTCGAGCACCTTTAGTCCGGTTCCTTATGTAATTTTGTAGGCTTTAGACGGAGATTTTTAAAAATATATATTTTTGGAAACCTTATAGCCTAACGAATCAGAAAAGGTTTGTTGCCATTTTTTTCGAGGTCGGTAAAGCGGCCATCTTGGAACTTTAAAGGAGCTATAACATAAAATTCAACTTTTTTAATTTTTTATGTGTTTTTTTGGCTCCCCTATGTATTTTCTATCTCCACAAAGACTCATTTTTGAACAATTAGTCATTCTCAAGCTACATGGGATTTTATGTAAATTGCATGTATAGACGGCTCGTTTGATTCGGCCCTCATATTTACGTCACGAATGCAGCCCTGTTTTGCATAATCCCCGCCCTCTTCAGAACTCCCCCGCCCCTCAGCTGTCTGTCTGCCTGAGAAAAACTTTTGTTGTTGACATTACTGCCTGGATGTACGCGACTAAAACATGTCTAAACCTAAGAGTAAATCATCTGTAAGGATTCATAAATGTGCAGTTATAGACTGTATCAACCCAAGCATTAACACGCATACAATTCCTTCCCAAGAAGACACAAAAGCGGTATGGCTTAATTTTATTTTTAATGGAAGCGTTCCTTCCGACATCAAGCCAAATCTGTTTGTGTGTCAAAATCACTTTACGGTGGATTCTTATGAAAATTTGGGGATGCATGCGGCTGGTTACGCAGCAACCAGGCGTTTGAAGCGGGGATCAATACCAACAATCCGCCGTTTAAATGTAAGTACTTTATAATATTTCCTATGTTAACTTTGTGTGATGTTTTGTAGTGATAATTCGACACTGTTTTGTGTCCGTCTTAGCCCTGGTACAGTCCCGTCCGCCTGTGTTGGAGATAGCATAAACGTCGCATCACTCTCTTAAACTTACATTGAGATTGAGCTAACTGTTACGTTTTGTTTTTCTGTGTACTGTTCAGTACAGAAATGTTGGCATGGTGCTGCTAGCCCTACTGTAGCAAGCACTGGACCAGGGCTAGCCCTACTGTCCGTCTTTGGCTAATGGCTATAGGGTCTCCTGGGTCGGGTCTGTCTTTCAGATCGACTCCAGGATAGTATATAGCACTGTCACCGTGATTATTCATTTCTTTCTTCTTTGGAAATGTAAATTGTAAACACACGAAGTCATTGCTTCAAAGCATGACGGTAAAGCCTGATCACCCCATGTGCATTCCTTGCTATTGTCTTTAATCTCTCCTCAAAGTGCTAGTGTGGCACCCTGTGCAGACCCTAATCTCTGCATTTATTTGTTTTTTTACATAGAAACTATTTTAGCAATTGTCCCACATACGTCTAATATATTTTAGTTACTCCGTATATATTCGTTTTTTATTCCCATAAATACAGAATGAAAATGTCATTATTGGCTGTTTTTATACTACAGGTGGCAACAATTTCACAGGAGTCTCAGCCACCCGCATCAGGTGCATTGCTGAGAAGAATGGAAAACTTTAGTTCACAGACTAAGCCTGACACACGGACATATGGCACACAGCTGTCATTGAGGAAACCAAATTTTCGCAGCATTGGTAGGTACCATTATATCATGTCATCTGCAATTCAATTTAGGCAATACACGGACGCAATTCAGGTTGCTTTACAGTAAGGACAACACTAGGTAATGCATCAAATGCATATAAATAAGATGGGAACTACCTGCTATAGGATGGCAGGTACATAACATGTTGTCTACATCAGTGGTTCCCAAAGTGGGGTCCGGGGACCCCCAGGGGTACTTGAGGGAGTTCCAGGGGGGACCCAGCTAAATGATAATTTGGAACCAAATGGACCCTTATGGGGTCTGTAACTCTGAGAGTGCACAAATGGAACCAAATGCACCCTAACGGGTCCATTTGGTTCCATTTGTACACTCTGAGAGTTAAATTAGCATAGCTTTTACTATATAAATTAGGGGTCCCAGAGATAGAAATGCTATTAAATAGGGGTCCGTAGACTAATGCATGTCAAACTGGGGGGTCCTTGAAATTAAATGGGTTGAAAATCACTGTGCTAGAGCCATAAAAATCTTCTCTTATGGGGCATATATTTTCAAATGGTGGTCTGTGGGCTAATTAGTGTCAATTTGGGGGTCCTTTTGGGAACCAGTGGTCTACATTACATTTTAGCCGTTGTATATATATTTCTTGTATGGTCGTTGAGCCTAGGGCTATGATCTATATTAGATAGTACAAATGTATTTGTTTGTGTCTTTCAGCTACACAGACAGATTCTGGTTGGTCTCCATCACCTCCTCCCAACACAGTCGAATGTGGAGTGAACACAGACCAGACAGGCAGCATCTCACCACCACATTTCCGGTCAACGCCATGTAAGAGGCGTAGATTAGATCCCGTGGAAGAAGATGATGAGGACACAATTGAGTCTACTAGTATGGTGGTTGAAGAGTCTGGTTCAGAATACAACCCTGACGAGTCCCTACAGTTCTTGCAAGATAGCCAAGATGTGTTGTGAGTAACATATAGGCATCAAATGTTTCTAAACAGCAGCTGCCATATCTAAATAGGAGAGAAACATTTGTACTGAACAAAACAATAATAACAAGTATTTATACCAAAAAGGTACACATTATGTATGCAGCTGTATTCGATGTATTACCATGTTTTTGTTCTGGCTTTCTGTAAATCGCTCTGGATTAAGAGCCTAAATTGTAAAGTAGGTGAAGGCATTTTTTTTTATCCCATGACCAAACCATGAATACAAAAGACTAAGGCTAGCCATTTCAAAACTATCAAGCGTCAAGCAACTTGTTGTGAGCTTGAAGATGTAATAGTTGAATTAATTCAATGATCAAAGGTCATTTCTAAGGTATGTGGACAAAGGTGTAATTGATAGGGACATTACTGGTATGACTGAGTGTGAACAGTAATTTAATGGCCTATAAACATGTTTATTGTCTTTTCTTTCTTCAGAGATGTACAGCCCATTCCAGCTCACAAGGAAAAGAAATACATAATTTTTGAGTCCAAACTTATGGAGCTGTTCCAGACTTGTTCTGTGTGCCAGGGGGCATTGGTGGTTTCTTTGAGAAACAAGGGGACCCTACTGAAAGTGTCCTATGAGTGCAGCTACTGTGACTCAAAAAAATCATGGGAGAGTCAGCCAATCATTGGATCAACTCCAGCCGGAAATGTCCAACTGTCTGCAGCAGTGTACCTGTCCGGTGCATCGTATGTGAAGCTGGAAAAGGTAACTACATTTTGTCACACATTTTGTGAACACATTACAGGCACGGTACACAACCCCCCCCCCCCCCCCCCCCAAAGTAGCCCAAAGTACTACTTCTGCATTAAACGGTCTTAGGGAACTCCTATGAAAACATCTGACTGAATATTTTGAATCAGCATGAATTTACACATGTGGAGATATCAAACAGTACAGCTGTATGTCAATTAGAAGTCAGGCAAGTCATAATATAATTATTTACAGACACACATCACATTATTTCAACACAATATATATATATGGTTGAACCCCAATACATATTATACAAATATATATATATGCGTGGTTCAAAGGCATAATACGTGAGCAGTTTTATTCAAATTGTTCACTTTCCATTGGATAATATCAGAGGCCAACTCTGATATTGAGGGTCTCCTCTTTGTGTCATGCCAATCACTTATCAGCAGCCTGCATTCCAATGGGCAATAAAACTCACATTACTTAGGGGTCCTGGTTCAGCCTTCTCTAGGAATGTTTGTTTAGGTTGGTGAGGGGGGGGTTTCTGTACTGTGCCTGTAATGTGTTACACTACGTTAGTACATTCATTTGGCTTTGACATTTGCGGAACTAAATTTTTATTAATTTGTGTCCTACAGATCTGTAAAGCAATGAATTTGCAGATTCACACATACATGACCTTTCGGCGCCATGCAAAAGGGATGATTGAGCCAGCCATTGTACACACCTGGAGAAACTCCCAGAATGACCTGCTCCAGGAACAGAGGCCAGAAAGTGGCGTCATACTAGGAGGAGACATGAGGGCTGACAGTCCCGGTAACATAACCTTTTGACATTGCAATGTTTGTGGTCTTTTCTGTGGCTATAAATAGCACTGTATTTGAAAAACTACAAATTAATAGTTTTTAGATTACATTAACAATGCATTCATACATGATTTGCTTTTTTCATAGGCCATTGTGCAAAATATGGCAGCTACACCATGATGGATTTGGATAAAGACAAAATCATAGATCTCCAATTAGTTCAGGTGAGTGTAAAAGAATGACCTCCCGGTATGTTATACTTCTCTTCCATAAATGTTATACCCTTCATTGAAATCAACCCCTTAATTTGTATATAGAGCAATGAAGTTGGGGGGAGCTATCACATGGAGCTAGAAGGCCTGAAGAGAAGCCTAAAATTCTTGGACGATCGTGGGATGACAGTGAACTGCATTGTTACTGATCGTCACCCTCAGATCCAAAAGTACCTGAGGGAGGAAGCAAAAATCACGCAATTCTATGATGTGTGGCATGTGGAGAAAGGTATATTTCCCTATGATGTATAAATGTCTTCTTATAATTGTGCAATCATTTTATGAAGAACTAAAACCTTTATATACACACACCAGTATTTGCTTTTACTGATTGAAACAAAAACCAGTAAAATAACAGATCTAAATAGCTACGTAATAATACGTGATGCTCATGTGACTATTCTACATTTTAGGTCTATCAAAGAAACTGGAGCCGATGTGCAAAAAAAAGGAGTTTGTAAAATTACGTCCCTGGCTCCAAAGCATACGCAGACACATGTACTGGACTGCAAAGACATCAGACACGGCAGACATTAGAGCAGCCAAATGGCGGGCCATGGTGAACCATGCTTGTAACATACACACACACAAGGATGAACCACTTTTCCCAAAGTGCCCGCATCCCCCACGTCTTACAAGGGACAAGAAGAAATGGCTTACACCAGGTGTGTTTAGAATATTATGGATATAAACTTCTGCAGATAATTAAACAGAATCAAGCTTATTATGTCATTTTAAAATGTTTGATTGGAATAATTAAATTTCTTATGTTATGTTCATCAATTTTAGGGAGTCCACTTGTCTACAAACTGGACAAGCTGTTGTACAGCAAGAGACTGATGAAGGACGTGGAGAAACTAAGCCCACACCACCAGACCTCTTCTCTGGAAAGTTACCACAGTGTCGTCATCAAATTTGCACCCAAGAGCGTCGCATTCAAATACATCGGAATGCTTTGCAGGTAAATTGATGTGAAAAAATAAAAATAGGGAACCTATTTTTTTTATCTGACCTATGTTTTACTTTGAATCTCAAATCTGCTTACAGACTCTACCTTGCTGGACTTCATTATAATGAAAATGCAGGCCGGCCTCAGAAGATTGGTCAAGATGGAAAGCCCCAATGGAAGCTGGCCTTCCCCAAAGCCAGAAAGGGAGAATGCAGAGCGAGGCCAATCAAGGTTGATGCCACATTTGGTATGAATTTTTATTCCAAATATAATTATTTATAAAAAAGTACAATAAAGTGCAACTCGAATTACAGAACATACAGTACAGTGCTTAAAAAAAAATATATATATATATATAACACTAGCAGCACTTGCCGTGCAAGGTCAACTACAAACTCGAAGAAATGTAAACAAAATCCTTTGGACTCAAACAGCATGACATATAAAAATATAAAATGTACAGTGCTGTCATAAGAGGAAAAAATAAAACTATTACACTGCACTCCACTAGCAGCACTTGCCGTGCAAGGTCAACTACAAGTTGTTACGAACTTGAGTGAATGAAAGTAACACCATGAAATGTAAACAAAATTATTTCGCCTCTAGCACACAAGAAAAATGGCATTACAAACTTGTACAGTGTCAAGAAACTCAAATAACAAAAATAAAATGTGCCATGCAAGGAACTACAAGTAGTTACAAAAAAAGTAATAAACAAATTGCTTTTGACTCAGCAGCAGGGCATACAAATATAAACAAGAATGGCCTTACAAACTTGTATAATAAACAAAAAGCAAATGATATTATTCTCCCCATACAGGTTATGTGACAGGCTTGATGGACCTCATCTTTGACAAGGTCCTTCTGCAGCCAGAGCCAAATCCTTATGTGGAAGCAGTGAGGGAAATTGTGATACCTGAAGACCTGAATGCTGCATATGACCACCCAGACAGGCAGGAGGTCATCGACGCCTATGTGTCGAGGTTTAATCGAGGGCATGCGCTCTGAACCCTACGTACTGGCCTTGGTCATCAGGGTATTCATTCCGGATGCGGGTGACGGCACAGGAAGGCAGAGGCACTCGAACTCCACGTCCCAATAAACCGAAAACCCAACTCACAAACATTCGATATGCCAGATACCTGTAACGCCTGAATGGGGAAAAAGGGACTTATTTTTATTTTGTATGCATGTCAACCCCCTACCCCTACTGAGGGGATTAAACATTGCTGCTGACTGACTGTGCACATTAATACTATATATATATGTTGTTTGTGATTGCTTGTCTTGTATTTTAAATTGAGTAGATAATAAAACTTTATAGTAATAATTGGTTATTGTCATTGACTTGACTCTTATGGTAATAGCATTTTAATTAGATTTACTGGAATCACTGATTACATTACTGGATAAATGTTTACATTTCAGAGCTACATAATATGTATGTTGGAATGAAGTTTGCGTTCTCATTTCAAATGCCAGTTTATTTGTAAACAAAGTGTACACATCTAAAATACTTACTTGTGCAGCCGTCCTCGTGTAAGTAGTAGAGGACCATAATCTGCTGTGTAGACATTCAATGCATGTTGCAGTACAAAGACATTGAAACACACAGGTTCCATCCCAGGGTGTATGGTGATGCAGTCTGGCAAAGGTCTGTTCTCAAGATGCCTCATACGTGCTCTGACCTATGGGACATTTCACAGTTTTATGGTTGAAATTAAAATGATCATAAAACGGGGTGCAGTTTTTGGTTTAGACCAGTCATTAGTCCTACAACCTATCTCAAACCCTCACTCTAAACCTAACCTCCCACGGGGCAGCACACCTAAACCTAACCTTAACCCATGTCTAACCAATGACTAGTCTAAACCTAACCTCCCACGGGGCAGCACACCTAAACATAACCTTAACCCATGTCTAACCAATGACTAGTCTAAACTAAGTATGCACCCCCATAAAACAACATTTTAAATTGTAACTAGCCTATAAACATTACCTTTGGTATTTCCTGGCAGCATCTGTTCTCCACCTCTAACGCCATGGTTCGACACCTATCACCACATTGGCACCTACAAAAAAAAAACGTTATTTAAATATACATAGGATAGGAATACAAAGACTACTATGGGCACGTTCGGAAATAGCGCACTGTGCAATGCAATGTGAGTGAAAAGAGAAAACATCACATAGGCCTACTTTAAATACACAATGCTTCTCATGTTACAGAATGACTAAAAAACGTACTGAATTAACATGTAGGTTTAGTATATGGATAAATTAGGTTAAAATGCATGATTTGGGCTTCTACGATGAAGATGAACCAACAATTGCACAAGACGATCTGATCAGGATCACTGGTATATTTCTATTGTACTAATACAACTATGAGTAGACTAGAGCAGTGGTTCACAAAGTTCCCAGCTAAATGATATAGCCTACAAATGGAACCAAATGGACCCTAACGGGTACATTTAGGTTCCACATGAAAACACATGAAGCACTGGACTTTGAGAGCATAAAAACACGGCACTTTTGTAATTGTATTATTTTAAATTTTTCACCCAGCAACTGTTCTTCACCAAGGCAGCCGCAAGACATGGCCTCTCTAAAATAAAGGCCTAATTATTTTAGAATAACGAACAGGAATGAAAGAAGGAGAAAGCCAGCAGCATGAACGCTTTCTCTATGAATGGTAAAACAGCGTTACGTTGATTTATTAACGCCGTCAGTTTTGGAGCGATAAGCATATTGCCATATAGTATATGCGACAGTCATAACGTGTCAGTTGACTAAATATAATGTATTCTATTTGTATTACTTGCTAAACGTTAAACATAGAAACGATAATTAGCCAACAATCAACAAATATAATATTATTAGTATTCTATAACTTTACCATGATGGTATAGATCCAAGTGGTTGTGCAGATCTCAAAGCAGGCTGAACAGCTTCATCGTCGGAGGAATCCGATAAATCAGGCTCAGAGTCTGATTGTGGGTCGAATAAAAATGCATTTTCCGCCATCGTTGGAAAAAGTAAACAAAGTTGGGCGAAAAACAAAATAAGACCTAGACCAGCAGTGGAAAACTATTAGTGAAGAAGCTTCGCCAATCGCTGATGCTGATGTGCCGTTGCCAGGGAGAAATATTATAATGAGCCAAAGGTGTGGGAGGGGAGTACCTGGGATGAGGGTGTGGCTAGGGAAAATAATTTGCATACTCATTTGCATGACACCGGGGGCGCAATTGAGGACATAGTGGTACTGCAACTAAAACAGCTTCAGAAGTACAAAAAGAAATGTCATGGATGATTATATCAGAGTGGTGATTGAGGCTCAAACCATTAGAAATAAGCTTGAGGGACATATACAATATGAAAATAAGTATTAAAAAAAAATATATATATGCATGTTATTTGCGCTTTAAAAATGGCTACTTTCAAAAACGAATTTCTCAATATCTCGCCTACTAAATGACCTAAAATCAAGATTGCAGTGGTTAAATCTACATTTTTGGGGGCAAGGAATCCAATGGAGCCGACTACATTGTAAATGAGACATGTATGGGTGGGTATTTTGCATTTTTACATGATCAAATGGTATTATTCTGGTAATCTGGATATGTATATCTTCCAAACAATGGAATATTTCACAAACACTTTATCACATCTCTCAAAAGACAGGAGACAACTTGAATCAAGACAAAGGGACCTTTAATCAAGAACTTAACAAAAAAATCACACCTGTGTGAAGTGAGGGGTGCTCTTGTCATCGTACATCATCATGACGTAGTACACTATGACATCATCAGACACTATGACGTAAAATTCTCAATTCAGGACAAAGTTTGTGAACATACACTAAAAGCTGGACCTAGGAGGGGATAGTGCCCCTCAAAAATCCAACATATCCCATAATATCTGTACATTGAACGTTCAATGAACTCTAACAAACATGTCCAACATAATATCCATCAAAATATAATATAAATATAAAAAACATAACAAAATGTACAATCTCTCATTGTCTGTTGTTGTTGAAAAACACAGGCTGTTGAGTCTACATAAGCTAATCTCCATCATTTTCATTGTCATCACTGTCACTTGCATATGTGATATCACGACAGTCTTCCTCATTCTGGCAGTCAGAGCTACACTGACAGAGTTCTGTGCAGGGGAGCCCGACTGAATTGCACGAACATCTGTGTGAAGAGCAGTCTGCTTTACACTGACATCTGACCATCTCAATGATGGATTCTGGTGCAGGGAGGAGCTCAGTTGTGACTGGTTTCAGCTGGCCGTCCTTGTCCTTGTGGTAGCCGTTCTGTAGTGGGTCAAGGAACACTTGCTGAGCGATGTCAGCCTGACCCCACACGCTGGCCTGGATATGGGCCCTTAGGACATGCTGCTTGAGGGCACCAAGTGTGGGTGGAAGCTTCTCACTTTCTGCCATGTGTTTGCAGAAAAGATGCCACCTCAGTTCAGGGATATTGTCGATTTTGATCCCTTTCGGAGAGTATGCAGTGCAAACAAACGTCGCTAATCGAGAATGAAGATCCTCTGTCACTTTCCTAGTCTGTGAAAGCATTTGAAGAGCCTTAACGGCATGGTCATCTGCTTTTAGGTAGATGCTCAGCCAGGTAGCTTTGCCTATTCTAGAAAAGCGCCCTGTGTTGTCTGCTCCTGTAAATGCATGAAACGCTGGTGTCTGCTTCTTCGTGGTTGTTGCCTTCAAAGTACAATCCACTGTTGCTCTCAGTGTGACCTGCAGCAGAAGCGATGACAAGCTTGGGGGACTCTTGGCTGTATTCAATGGTCTTTGATGCCAGATACTCTGTCAGATCCGCTTTTGTTTGGTCATGTGAAAGTAAGCGGCTCATTGGAATGTTCTTGATGATTGTGTCGTCCCTGATTTGATATTGAATTGGATCCTTTCCTTTTTTTCTTTTCTCTCTTGTGATGTGCTTCAAAGAATAAGCCTTGTAGGTATCAAAAACCAGAATCACCTCATCGTAGTCTCTGGTTAGGGACATCAGTCTACCGTAGAACCATACACTTAAATCTTTTACTGTGACTACTGTTGGTGGCTTCTTTGTCAGCTTTTGGACAACCACCATCCCATCCAATCAAATCATCAAATCAGGGACGACACAAGCATCAAGAACATTCCAATGAGCCGCTTACTTTCACATGACCAAACAAAAGCGGATCTGACAGAGTATCTGGCATCAAAGACCATTGAATACAGCCAAGAGTCCCCCAAGCTTGTCATCGCTTCTGCTGCAGGTCACACTGAGAGCAACAGTGGATTGTACTTTGAAGGCAACAACCACGAAGAAGCAGACACCTTGTTAATCCACCATGCAGTTCTGGCTTCACGTCGCAACCTTTCCAGTGCACAGCTCATGTTCTTCTCCCCGGACACAGATGTACTTGTGTTGGTTGTTGCAAATTATGAAATCCTGCTGCAAAATACGTCTGTTTCCATGGTATCTGGGATTTTGGAAGTGAAGCCAATATGGAATGCTCTTGTTGCAGATCGAGCAAAAGCTTTGCCAGCGTTTCATGCATTTACAGGAGCAGACAACACAGGGCGCTTTTCTAGAATAGGCAAAGCTACCTGGCTGAGCATCTACCTAAAAGCAGATGACCATGCCGTTAAGGCTCTTCAAATGCTTTCACAGACTAGGAAAGTGACAGAGGATCTTCATTCTCGATTAGCGACGTTTGTTTGCACTGCATACTCTCCGAAAGGGATCAAAATCGACAATATCCCTGAACTGAGGTGGCATCTTTTCTGCAAACACATGGCAGAAAGTGAGAAGCTTCCACCCACACTTGGTGCCCTCAAGCAGCATGTCCTAAGGGCCCATATCCAGGCCAGCGTGTGGGGTCAGGCTGACATCGCTCAGCAAGTGTTCCTTGACCCACTACAGAACGGCTACCACAAGGACAAGGACGGCCAGCTGAAACCAGTCACAACTGAGCTCCTCCCTGCACCAGAATCCATCATTGAGATGGTCAGATGTCAGTGTAAAGCAGACTGCTCTTCACACAGATGTTCGTGCAATTCAGTCGGGCTCCCCTGCACAGAACTCTGTCAGTGTAGCTCTGACTGCCAGAATGAGGAAGACTGTCGTGATATCACATATGCAAGTGACAGTGATGACAATGAAAATGATGGAGATTAGCTTATGTAGACTCAACAGCCTGTGTTTTTCAACAACAACAGACAATGAGAGATTGTACATTTTGTTATGTTTTTTATATTTATATTATATTTTGATGGATATTATGTTGGACATGTTTGTTAGAGTTCATTGAACGTTCAATGTACAGATATTATGGGATATGTTGGATTTTTGAGGGGCACTATCCCCTCCTAGGTCCAGCTTTTAGTGTATGTTCACAAACTTTGTCCTGAATTGAGAATTTTACGTCATAGTGTCTGATGATGTCATAGTGTACTACGTCATGATGATGTACGATGACAAGAGCGCCCCTCACTTCACACAGGTGTGATTTTTTTGTTAAGTTCTTGATTAAAGGTCCCTTTGTCTTGATTCAAGTTGTCTCCTGTCTTTTGAGAGATGTGATAAAGTGTTTGTGAAATATTCCATTGTTTGGAAGATATACATATCCAGATTACCAGAATAATACCATTTGATCATGTAAAAATGCAAAATACCCACCCATACATGTCTCATTTACAATGTAGTCGGCTCCATTGGATTCCTTGCCCCCAAAAATGTAGATTTAACCACTGCAATCTTGATTTTAGGTCATTTAGTAGGCGAGATATTGAGAAATTCGTTTTTGAAAGTAGCCATTTCTAAAGTTCCAAGATGGCCGCTTTACCGACCTCGAAAAAAATGGCAACAAACATTTTCTGATTCATTAGGCTATAAGGTTTCCAAAAATATATAGTTTTAAAAATCTCCGTCTAAAGCCTACAAACTCATTTGGCTGACCATAAGGAACTGCACTACTTCTTTCATTCAGGGCCTTCCACGTTCCGGGACTCCAGAACACGGGGCGGATCTGTTGTCCAGGGGCCGATACCTCTATGCGGCTTCGTCACTGCACAAGACAGTGGCCAGGCAGATGTGGGAGAGGTTCGGCGAGCCACGAGTGGATCTGTTTGCGTCGGAGGAGAACAGCAAGTGTCCTCTGTTCTTCTCCATAGCAGGGACGGCTCCGCTAGGTTTGGATGCCTTGGCGCACCGTTGGCCCCAGGGCCCACTTTACGCGTTTCCCCCCTTGTCTCTCATCCTTCCCACGCTGGAGAGGGTGAGGACACGGCGCCTGTCAGTGATCTTAGTGGCCCCAGGGTGGGGCTCTTGGAGGTCGGACATAGTCCCTCTCTTGCACGGTCGGCCCTGGCAGCTTCCGTTGCGCAGGGACCTATTGACCCAGGCGGGAGGGGAGATATTCCACCCATGGCCGGAAGATCTAGACCTCTGGGCTTGGCCCGTGAGAGGTTGAATCTTGGCGCGGAGGGTCTTCCCCAGAGCGTCATCGACACTATTCAGTGTGCGAGTGTAAAAGGGTCAGTGATATCCATGCTTTGTCCACGAGTGCGGAATGCATGATGTTCAATGGGGATGCAAGGGTGGTCATGAAGACCAATCCGGCATTTTTACCTAAGAACCGCCTAGCTACGCCGGTTCCGATGGACTTGGCGGCGTTCTGTCCGCCCCCCTTTGCCTCTGAGGAGGATAGGAGGAGGCATAACCTCTGTCCGGTGAGGGCATTGAGGTTGTATTTGGACAGGACTGAGGTGACGAGGAAGACTACACAACTGTTTGTCTCCTGGGATCCCAAGACTGTGGGACTGCCTATCTCAAAGGTTAGGCTTTCCCAGTGGATCGTGGAGGCTATAGAGCGGGCCTACTCTGGTAGGGATATGGTGCCTCCCGTAGGATTGAAGGCACATTCCACGAGGGGTATGGCATCGTCCTGGGCCCTCTGTAGGGGGGTCTCTGTTCAGGATGTTTGTTCCGCTGCAAGTTGGGCGTCGTCTTCCACCTTTGCCACCTTCTATAGACTGGATGTGACAGCAGCGCCAGTGGCGCATGCGGTCCTGGGCGTGGCCTCCAGTTAGTGGAGAGACTTAGTTCCCCGCGGGGGACATTGGTTTTCTCCAGGGCGTTAAGACGGTTGTTCTGTCGGCCCCTCTTAGGCACATATGGCAGACTTAGGTCTGATTGGCCTTCCCATTGGGGTACAGTAGTCCTGTTGAGGGACGTACTGTGGTCCTTTGCTCACAGATAAAGGTACGGCCCTAGGGGTCCAGACTTCGTGATGACAATAAGGGAGTTAATGAAGTCTCCCATAGTGAGCAGTCTTGCTCGCTGTTATAGAACTTTGGTTACATACGTAACCCCTAGTTTTTAGGTCAAGAGGCTTAATAGCAAATTGCGCAAAGTGAAAATAATTAACATATGGACACTCCAACAAAGCTAAAATATTCAGGAACGCCGTATGCCATATGTGTGTGCGTTCAACACGGGCTTTCATAATACGATTGTGCGCAGAGCGAGGGCAATTTATGTATTACCCCATTGTAAAACGCATCTTCAAAATCCAGCCCTGTCTCAATGTGATTTTACTGGTTAAATAAAAGTTAAATAAATAAATAAAAAACTAGCACTATATAAGCCATATTGGTCTCATCTTCATTGAGAAAGTTCTAGACCCTGTCTACTGCCTAGTGTCAGGATGAGGACTCATATGACAATGTAAATAAAGTAATTTGAAACACATGGTGCACCACACCAGACTACACACTGGTGGATTTGTCAATCCTCTCCAGTATTATCTTAGTCAACAGTCTGTCTCAAGAGACTATCATTCCACTGGCACTGTCCCATGCCATGCAGTGTCTTTTCCAAATCAGTGATGTTCAAATAACTATTAACTATTAACATCATTGGTATCCAGTCCCCAGACCTGAAAATGTAATTAGACAGGCAGGCCCACACCTACCCAACATGAACATGGCTCAAGACAGCGTCACAATTGCATTTTATTTTTCACAGTTATTACATTACAATTATTGGATTTAAATATTCTTGATATAATTGAAATCTTGATAGAATTAAAATAGTTTTGGTTATGGGTATGAAAAAAAAAACTCCTATATTCACTCAATCACTTGCTATAGTCACAAATTTGAAGGCCGATATTTATAGCATTAAAAATGACATCCCGACAACAAATTCATCACAAGTATTTGTCAAAAAGTATTTATCCATTCAAGAAAATTTCACTATGTACATCAAGTTCCATTATTATAATGTATTAACCCATTAAAACCGGGAAAGCATCTATCATTTTAGATTTGAGTTATTATATCAATTTGGGGGTCCTTGGCTTGAGAGCTACTGGTTTAGAAGGCATTTGTAGAATCGGCCTCAGGTCTTAAAGAAGCAGTTCACCCCCAAAATGACTTTTTCTTCCTATCGATTGCTCACCCCATGGAGACCACATTCCAATAATTTGATGGTAATCAAATTATGTTGTGTTTCCGTTAGGAGACAAAGGTTACTGATGCTCTCTGTTAGGGAGAACATGCAGCTGTAGGAGGACCGTGTCACTTAAGGCGAGACATGGCAGGTGAAATCATCATTTTTCAATTGAGATGTTGTGCTATTTTGCTTCCTAAACATGTTTTCTTTCAAACTAATGCAAAATAAACATTTAAAATGCACGTTTAGATGTATATTTTAGTAGTTTATTTTAGCCAATGACAGCTCGTTATGCTGGGTGAAAATCCACCCTCTCTATTTTCATGATTGGTTGCTGGTACAAAGGAAATTACCATATTTGGATATTTGGATCAAACCACAGTCAGCTCGAGGTCCAGATCTTTCCTATGATATGGCATGATGTTGTTTGCCAAGTATTTGATGAGATATTTTGTCTCAAAATAGTGGCTTTGAATAAAAAGTTTGGGAATTTTACAATACAAATCTTTAAAGGCCGTTTTCTCAAAATGAGTTTTCCTCATACCTGGGACAAAGTATATCCACTTCAGTTGCACTCACATACACCAAACTTTCCAGTCTTATTACTTGCGCGAAAACATGGCGAAAATTTACTCAGAAAAGTATTTTAGTCTTAATGTAAGTAATCAACTGGAGAAGTCTCATTGTGATAGCTATTAGTTAACCTTTTTACCCTATTCACCTGCCATGTCTCACCTTAAATAGGTAGCTGAGCACAGGACGAGGGGTCAATCACTCAAGTGTGGGGTCTCGTCAGATATACCCCTATTGTTTCTAACGTGTATTGCTTATGTTCTTTCCTTCATTATGCGCCAGCTTAAATAAGATGATGTGACATCATGCTGTGACATCAGTCATTTTGGAGGTGAACGATCCCTTTAATGGGTTAATCCATCCATATGAAGCTGGGCTCAGGCCACGGTTGATCACAGGCCTTACTGGGATCCACAGTGTCAAAGGTGAGACCAGGGGAAATGGGATGTGGCGATGCTAGGGACAGTCTTGCAGCCAGGAGCCCCATTCTAACACAGCTGTTAGTATCTCCGCCCTGGAGAATCCCAGCCATCATACCACCGGCAAGACTGAGGACACAGAGGGACGACGGAGCGTCTTACTTCACAGGAAATGCATTGACATGACAAGAGGACATTTAACTGATTGGTATTACATAATAATAGGGGGACATTCTGCAAAAATAGGCGGACATTCGGCAAAAATAGCAGATTTAAAAGCTCACACGCGTCGCATTGCAACGAGGGGGAAATGGCTAAGGTTGACAACTACATTGAAATAATCAAATAAGCGACACCCGGCCGGGCATCCCTCATTTAAAAAAGAAATAATGATATTAACCACTTGAACCCCAGCAGAACCCCAGCATCCATATTCTGGGGGGAACATTAGTCAAAAATAACAGAAAAGCTCACAACGCAACGCGACACATTGTGTGCTTGTAGATATTTTTGGCAGATTGGGTGTAGACTACACCAAATCTGCCAAAAATATCTACAAGCGCACAATGTGTGCACCAGCTTTTTCAGTCTACACTGTAGACTGAAAAAGCCGCCCAAGAAGGCTACAGAGACAACCAGGTCTAGAGTCTAGTGGTTACAATCTGTATTATAGTATGTATGTAGGCTATAATATAGCCTACATATATTAGCCGTTTAAACAGGCAGGAGCATGTAAGATGTGTGTCATTGATTGATTCCCAAAAATTAGGAATAAAGTGTGTCCTTCATCAGTTCAAAATAAGGGATGCTGCTTTATTTCAAGGGGCGGCTGGCAACCCTGCCCTCGGGGGACCCCGGTCAACAAAGTACAGTACAGTATATGGAGTTTAAGTGGTTAGAGAGAGCTTAAATTAATGCAGAGAAAGGAAGGTGATGGTGAGGAAAATGGCAGCACCTGTCACCTGCTCCCGAGACGTTCACGGTTTCTTCTGTATTCACATGCAACGATGGGAAATGCATAGCACACAGTCGACACCTCTGGAAACACACATCATGCATCTTCATCAGCATCAGGCATGAATGTGTGTAAATTAGTATGAATGTAATGTATTAATGTAACTGAGAAACTGTATAATTATCTCACTCACTCTCACACTCTACATTCTCTCTATTACACACACAGTGTATAAAGACTTATTTTTGGGCTTTTTATGCCAGGAAATGGGGAGAGACATATGCAGAGTTACATACAGCAAAGGGCCTTGGCCGGTAGTCCGAGTCTGGCAGTGTGCCGCGGGTTCGACTCCCGATCCCGACGGCCTTTGCTGCATGTCACTCCCCCATCTCTCTCCCCCATTTCCTGTCAGCCTACTATCTGTCCCTCTATACAAAAAACAAAGACAACAATTCCTATCATTCATTTTAGGATACTTCAACCCTTACCTTGTTGTGTTTCCTTGGCTGTAGGTTGACAGACCCAGTGCCATTGTGATCCCCACACACCAACACACCCTCGGCCCCCAGCGTCACCACCAGACAATGTAGATGCTCCAGCAGGGGGCGGGAGAGAGCCAGAGCACAGCTCAGTACTTCCTCCAAGGAGCTTGGCAGCACTGCCACCCCCAAAGCAAGAACACATCCTCATCAGAGTATACAGTATAACTGACTAACTACATTTGATCATTTTTGGGTGTTCACCATCACCTAGCTTTCGGAGTACATCTCGACTCAAGTATTATTTACCGTCAGGGGTTGGGAGCCCCAGGGTCTTGTTCATTGTACACAACTCTGCAAGGTTAGGGGATGTGTATGACAGAGACTTCCAGGCCTCTGACAGGAAAGGCTTGCAGGCCTTATCACTATCAGTAGGCTCATACCAAACTGAAACACACGAATGACATCACATCAAAAACGGTATCAGTGAAAACTACTGTTCAGACTCAGCATTTGGCGTTCTGCTTTTAACGATTACCATTCATTCCATGCTTCTGGGCAATGGAACAAACATAGTTGATGGTGGAGACGGGGATGTTCCCGTCCAGACACACAAGAAAGGCTGATGAAAGCTGTGTCTCGAACTGCGACACCTGGAGGAAGACATGTTAACGGTACACATTAAGGAAATACATTGTTCAGCTCAGAGATTGAGAGCAATTGAAACACAAATATAGGTTGCATTTTCCTTATCACTGCACTCACATACTGCTCTGTGATACGCTGATGAATGTCCATATCACCCAGGCCAAGACTCAGCTCACCACTCTCAGTGATAACAGCGCAGTAAGTGGCAGTCCGTTGCTCCTGAAGTCTGGCCACGCCATTAGTGTTCTTACACAAATAAGAATGAACAGAGTTTAAATACCAAATAAAAAGTAAAAGGGATTGATAATGTTTCTTGGTTAAAATATACACCAGATTACGGTCACATACCATGTGTTTACAGTGGTTCAGAACAGCCTCACTATGAGAGTCAGTCCCAATGGCAGAGATGAACAGGGCTTTGTGGCCGAGTCGGCTCAGAGAGTCTTGAAGTAAAACATTACCAAGGGAATGAAATTATCTATATCACCTTATTCATATGAAAAATGCCACAGATATAATCAGATGCGGTCTTACCAGCAATGTTACGTCCTACACCACCAAATGACTGACAGACACTTCCTGGATTAGTCTGCCCAAACTGCAAACAGATCATTTGGATTAAATTGGCCTACCGGTAGACTATATATATCATCTGTTTGTATTATAGATAATATCATGTTGTGTTGCTAACAGGCAGGAACTTTGCATCTCCATATTTCATCTTATTATTATTATTTTTCATAAATGGATGACCTATTTTAGTAATTTTTAGTCTTATGACAGTATCGCGCAAAAGTGAAAGTTGTTAGCTATTTTTGCTAGTTTCAAGTTCAACGGAAATGCCAAATTGAAAGTGTGTCTGTGGGTACTATAAATATTTAACCAATGAAAAGTGTTAGCAAGAGCATTTGACAAAATAATAAATACATTGGATCCATTGGAACACAGATATTTTCCTGAAATCCTTTTTTTGAGATACAAGGTTTCTGCCCGACAGCGACAATATGAACGTAAGCTTTTACGCACCAAAAGCTTCTCTGTTTTTCCTTTGGCAATGAAATCCACGTTTATTCCTCCTATGACAACCTGTGACAATTAAACAGGTGTTGTCTTGTGCATTACAGTAAGCAAAATAGACATGGATGTAGGCTACACAAGATGTACATATCTCTTGATTTGATTGTGAACCTTGCGCCTTTCGTTCAAGCATTCAATGTTCATGTGGATTATTCATACTTACAATATTTGAAGGGGAGTCTGAAGCGTGCCTTTGGCAGGAGGGAGCAGCATGCCTTAGCTTGTCGCCATTAATTCGTTTTGATAGTGCACAGGCTATCTGGCTGCCCACCTTTGCATTATTATGAATAAGTGCTATGTCTTTGAACGGGACAGGTTAAGGTTAAAGTCATCATTTGCAAGTAGATAAATGAGGCCATCAGTAGCTAACATTGTCAGCCCTCCTCTCACAATATGCAATGTTACACACAAACACCTGATTTGTTATTATATAGTTTGGGAAGTAGGAAATAAAGGCAGAGAAGGACATTCAACACAATACATTTTGTGATTATGTGTGGTCGACACACAACATGCAGGCTGTTTATGACTCTGAAAGAAAGATATAATCATTTTCTCTGATCAAGATGTAAGAAAGGATACTGGCATGAAGGGACTTTCCTTCAGTGAGCTCATTGACCTTTTGAAGAATGAATGGCGTCACATCTCTTCCTGTGATACCTTTCACACTGCATGGAGGAAATGAATGAGACATGTTTTGAGAAGAACAACAGTCCAAATGATCTACAGTGCTTGGTTAATTTATTTGTGACCAGTGACCACATGATCTCTTCCTCAAGCTGTTATCTCTAAGTCAGGAAATGGCAGTTGAAAAATATGAAAAACCAATGGAAAATATTTAAATCCCTTTTTTAATCAATTTCCTCAGCAGTACTCGGCTTGCCTCTATTCTCTCTAGGTCGTCCTCAGACGAGCCCTCCATCGTCGTTTCCAGTCATCCCGATTCTCCATACATCCGGCCAGTTCGTGGGTACTTTGCACTCCTGCATCGCTCTTGAGTACATCCATGTATGTTAGCGTGGGGCGTCCTCGTGATCGATGCCCGTGTGTTGGTTCCCAGAGCACCAGTTTGCTGGCTGGCAGTTCTTGATGCCTTTGGCAGTGTCCTGCTAGTCTCATTCTCCTGGCTGCTATTTTCTGGCTCACCCTTGGTAATCCCTCATACAGAGTCTTGTTAGTGACATGTACAGTCATGCTGACGTTAAGTACTGCACGCAGAATTCTGGTGTAGCACCCGTCAAGGGACTTCTGCAGGGTTGGCTTCAGGGTCCAGCATTCACTGCCGTATAGGAGAACAGACTCCACTGTTGCGTAGAAGAAGCTGAGTTTGATTTGTCGGGGGAGATTGGAGTTCCATACACTGGTCATGCCATTCAGGGCCCTCCATGCAAGTGCCTTCCTCACTTTCAGATCTTGCTCGGTTGAGTTGACCCATGAGCCCAGGTACTTGAAGTCCTTGACTTCCTTCAGTTTGGGAAGTAGTATTCCCTACCTAAAATTGTACTTAATTACAGTACTTGTGTAAATGTGTTACTTTACACCACTGCTCACCTGGCCTCAGCAACAGCGATTTGTATGGCTTCCTCCATCTGCTGGCCAGTGGCTGCATGCTGCTCTGGGATGGGCACCGCAAGCAAGAGACCACTCTGGAGACCCAGAGACAGAGAGCCAGCTGAACAACACAACACAGAGACATTGAATAAAGTAGCTTCACAGAGAGGACACGCTTAATTATTTAGGTATATGAAATGAGAACCAGAAGCAGCCCTATGGTTTCATTTGAGGTAAACAAAATGAATCACCCTGCCGTCAGCAATGTGCGGCACTGCGGGTGTCGACAGTATTCTCACGATGGGTTTTACCCCACAATATTGCTCAATGCCACAGGACATGATAGTTGTCATTTAATGATAATCACCAATTTCCTCCTGGGAAATACCCAATATACAACCTTACAAGCTTATGTTATTAAAAAAAAAAAAACATATTGGGAAATAATGTGCAACTCTTCTCTTTTATTACAAACAACTGCTGTTTGCCACCAAGATGTCTGAGACAGAATACTATGAATAGCAATCGCTCCTTTCCTGTCCTTGATTTTCATGAAACTTGGTATAGGAATGATCTGTAGTCTAGATAAGTGGAAACAACATGCACACCAAATTGCTTTTTCTCTGGTACTGTGTTGCAAGGAATAAAAATAATAATGCAAACTTCAAAGAAGAAATGAAATCCCTTGCACACTGGTTAATTTAACATTGAAATGTATTATAAACACATTAAAGTGTCGCTTGCAAGGACCTTTCACAAAATGAAGGTATTTTAAATACATTTCAATTCAGAGGAAACAAATGTACTGTACGCTGCCCAAAGAGACGATTAATATAGGTTGAAAAGGTCAAAGTCTCAATTGACAAGGTCAAGGTGAAAATGAATCGATCAAGCAAGCAAGGTGTTGCATAGCAGGTATCATTAATTATACTCATATAGTTAAGTGCTGTTTCTTCACATGGGTGTCAAAAGTCACAAGGACATTTATCTACCAATGAGTTCCGCCGCTTCCTCAGCATTGCAGACGTGGTATGGGGAAGTGAATCCACTTTGTGGGGAAAAGAATGCTGGGAAATTCTTTGACGGCCCATAAGTGACTACACACACACCCTGGGTCTCCTGAAAAAAGATACATGACAGGAGATGTTATCAGTTATTCCACCGTCTAATAAATGTCATATACAGGATAATGATAATGGTAGCAGGCAAAAATGTACAGTCAATGTCAACAAAAATACGTATCAACCAAATTAACAATATTGCAGACAAAAGTAGATGGACTGATGGACCAAAGGGAAATTCGGTTATCATAGCAGAATTTCCCTTAGTATCAATAAAGGTCCATCCAACTCCATTGTTCTTTCACAGTAACAGTCATTTTATACAGTTTTATTCTTACGAGGAACTCCAGGGTGCGGCCAATGTCCAGAATGGACTTCACCCCAGCGGAGACCACTGCAATTGGAGTCCTGCCCAACTCAGTCAGATCTGCACTGATATCCAGACCTGGAGGAATGATCATTTACTACATAGAGACATACTGTACTGTAACAAAATGCCTCTGTACAATAATTAGCCAATTTGATCCCATGGATATGGATGTTATGTCCTTCCTTGTTCAACTTACTGTTCTCCCCGTCCCTGTGCACTCCTCCAACGCCTCCCGTTACAAAAACATGTATACCAGCTTTGTGCGCTGCAATCATGGTGCCTGACACTGTAGTGCCTCCTGACAGACCCTGAAATAAAATGCATAATTATAGAACCAGTGTTTGACTGCAAATTTTGATTTAGTTTAGTCACTAGGCTTTTGAATAAAATACCATTTAGTGTTAGTCATATGAAATGTTTTAGTTTTATAGTCATATGAAATGTTTTAGTCTAGTTTTGGTCGATTAAATGTCATAATATTTTAGTTGACTAAAGCATGCTGAAAATATCCCTTCTACAAGCTCACAACACGTCGCAGTGAACTATGTCTTAGTTGTCGTCATCATAGCGTAGTTTCAGTGAAAAAAGGTAGTCGACAAACATTTTTCATCATAGTTTCAGTCGATGAATTTAACACCAAATAGCATGAAGGATACATATGCACTAGAACGCGGCACAAAACACCAGTAAAAAAGGGTTGTGGACTCCACCACTATATACAATACATCATTAACCAGTGACTCCCAGGGGTCTATATACTGTAGGCCGCCATCACTATGTACAATACATCATTAACCAGTGTCTCCCAGGGGTCTGTATACTGTAGGCCGCCATCTTTTTTCTTCCAGCTGTATAACAAAACATCTTCATTGAAAATAGCAGATCTACAAGCTCACAAGGTGTCACATTGAGTTGTGAGCTTGCCGAGGTGCAATTCTTTAACAGAATGTTGAAAATTATTGCCAAATGTTTTCCTATTTTGACATTCCCAGAATAGGGATGCTAGCTAGGGTTCAAGTTGTTAAAGAGACACAAAATGTAATATGTTGGAGTGTAACCTTGCTAATAGCATACGGCAGATCCCGGCGGGATATTTTGAGGGATGTCTTGCTTCGGGCCAGGTGGTCCAGCTCCTCTGAGGAAAGACCCACATGGAGCCGCCCCTGAATCACAGCCACTGTGGCTGGAATGGCTCCCTCCGCCCGCACTATGGCCTCCACCTCCTGTGCTGTGCTGAAAGGATGCGGAGGCCACAGTGGTGATGTGATGAAGATGAAGAAAAAGACTATATAGTAAGTTTTCCTTGTCGTGCAAATTCAAACAATGATCCAAACGAGATGATAAGAGAACCTGCACGTGGCCCTATCTGGATGGGAAAAAAACACACATCCATTATTGCCAGAAAAGGCTGTGCAGTTTACATAAGCAGCGGCTCAAATCACATAATACAACGAGGTGAGTGCGAGAGAGACAGAGACAGAGAGAGAGAGTCATTTATCTTTCTGTTTCCACAAAAATATACAGAGACAATGGGCATATATTTGAATGGTGATTAATATTGTATAATCATATCTAAACGTTGAGTCTGTGACATATTCATGTTTAATGTTTTTTTTTTCATTTGTTTTGTTTTTTACATACAAAATAACTTTAAATTGGGCAAGGTTATCTGTTTAGCTGCAATCCAGAGTCAGTTTTTGGCAATGTGAATGAATAATGTTATGAATCGCTGAAGCTACAATGGAGGCAAACAACAGAACTAAAACACATGTATTATCAGTGCATCAGCAGCCGGTGGTATTTTCATTGTTTGGGTACCTCAGATTATGTGGATAGGGCATGCCATGGGTAATGATAGTGCTCTCTAGTGCCACCACTGGCCTCTTCTCTGCCACCGCCTGTGACACAGAAGGATGAACTTTCAGGAGTCCATCTAAAGAAATAACATTATGGCAAAAAGTGAGAAAATGTGGGAAATATTCATGCAAAATTAGTTTGACAATGGAAAAAAACAGAATGATTTTACAATCTGCCTTTGAGTGAAAACCTTTACCATGCTTGCACAATCTGCTTCGAAATGTTGAAATTCCACATCTCAGTATACACGTAGAGACTCCTTTCAGCATCGTCGGTTCTAACCCTACAAGTGTCAGAGCATTGAACCAAACATATGCCGGGTCAGCTGCTCCTTATTATCCAATCAAGCAGTAGACAGTGACACACTGCTGTGCTGTCACATTATGGTAGCTGTTGTAGCAGATCTACATGACCCTTTTACCTAACAGAGTGGTTCTCAAAGTGGGGTCCGGGGTCATTTATTTTTTTGGGGGAGGGGAAAGGATATTAATATTAATATTGTATCAAAAATCAGTTTTTCAGCTATCAGCTATTTTTAAATAGTAGTTCTGCAAGCTCAGCTTGTGAGTTTGTAGATCTACTGTTTTCAAAACATGTGGAAAAATGTGGAACATTCTAGCACAAATCTTGTATGGGGCCCATGGTTGTCTCTGACAAAAGAAATGGTGGTCTGCGGCCAAATTCATGAAACTGAAAATGTTTGAGAACCACTGAGTTAGGCATTGTTTTTGAATGCACAGAAATGCATGACATAACTGAATGTCCTATTTTAAAAGTTAGAACAACGTACAACACTAGTTGAAGATGAGAAAGTTACCTCAGTTTCTTTCTGGAAAACCAAAATAGTTTACCAATAAGTCTCCTCAGCTGTACGAAACCCTGCAGTGTGTTCTGTCACTGCAAGGCAGAAATCCAACTCAGCCATTGTGAAGATTACTTCTGCTCTACTTAGTTGGGGCACCACACGTCCACCCCACCCCCATTTCTGGGGGGCAAAGCCCCCTTTTGAGTCACTCTCAAAAGAACCTGACTCCCACATCCCAGAGTTGTCTACATGTGAAACTCTGCTAAGAGAGGTGAGGGTTTTCCATCTCCTTTTAAACCATTTCTGCCTTGATCTTGTTCCTGTTTCATGACATCTATGCACTAAATTGCAAGAATGGATTACAATAGTCATGTGGGGACAAGTATAGGAAATCTAACAACTTCCGTCAATACAACATTCAGTGCAAAACAAAAGCTATAGAGTCTTTCATAATATACAACATCTCATATAGGTATTTAAGATTATTATAAAGGCATAAAGTCTTGCAGTCTTGCTACATGTTAACATTTACCACATTTCTCAAAACAACATTTCAATAGGAGGATATTGGCCTGCTGATAATTACCTGACATAAAAGTGCTCTAACTTCTATATTGTAATAAACTAGTATTGTAATAAATGTCCAGTACGATGAATTCTAAAAGAAAGTGTGTCTCCACTAATGCAGATCAGTGCTTACCTTATGTAGTGTGACAAAAATGCACTGCTGATACTTTACCCAGGAAACTGAACTTTGACCCCCAACTTTTTGTTTACACAGTCTTAACTTATGGAAGTATCCCCCATACTGCACTGGGTGAAATCAATTCAAACATACATTATGATTAACAGACATAACACAATATCTAGAGCACTCACAACTGCTAAAGGATCGTAGCAGTTTAGTGTGACTTCTGCCCACATATCACACCAGGCAGGCTTTGAGCCTTATATGTTTGTGTTCTGTAACTCACCAGGCTTAGTGAGCTAAAGTCTGTTCTTCTGTCTTGACATTGTCATTGTGTCATATGGCCATGGCTGTTGTGAAAACTGGCTGAGGGACAAGGATGTGTCTCCTCAATAACTGCATGCTGGATTGAAATCATTCAATTCAATATGGTATGTGTACATTGTGTAGAATTTTGCTTATTGCTTTTTGCTTATTTCTCCCCGCTCTCCCTCTCTCTTCAATGTGGAATGACACAATGATCACATGATATCATTCATCATTAGTTTGAGTGCAGGTGTTAGTGTGCATGTCGCCTACTATGGATGAGCAACTTGTGAAAACATGCTTTTCACCACACATGTATGGCCCCTCCATCTTATCCAAGGATCTTTCAATTCATTCTCTGTGCCATTCTATCCCCTAGACTCCTAGGGCTGTATTTTGCGTGTCTTAAGTACCAGGTCTTATTCCCTAACTTGAGTAAACTAAAGACCTGGAGGCGTGCTCAATGCCATTTGGCTATTCTGAGTGGCCAAAGAGCATTGATCACGCCTCCAGGTCTTTAGTTTACTCAAGTTAGGGAATAAGGGTTAATATGCGTGTAATATGTAGTTTTAGATATTTTTGATTTTACCAGTGAGCCCAGTGTCTCTGATGTCATCGACACTGGGCTCACTTCCTTCCTGGACTACAATTTCCATAATGCTTTAGTGCACTGCTCCTCCTTGTGGATAGGGGAGGCATATATATTTAAAAATAGATGCCTCATTGGCCGCTGCGGTTCGTTGGAGCGATGTGTGTTGAAGGAGGGGCAGAATAATTTACACTGGGGACAATACCTTTCTGATTGAATCCAGCTGGTTGATGATCTTGAAAATAATGCACACACATTGATTGGTAGTTTCATACAGAATATGAACTTCTTCTCCACATAAACTGAATAAGCAGGTGTGTGTAATAGGAAACTGTAATGTAACATGTATTGAATCAAATGGTGAATTTTATTAATATACATACTGTAGGCCTACACGTATACAGTATGTTCCACTGCACACATACATATTACACGCCTGCACGCACACACACACACACACACACACACACACACACACACACACACACACACACACACACACACACACACACACACACACACACACACGCATGCGCACACACTCATGCGCTCACACACACACACACACACACACACACACACACACACACACACACACACACACACACACACACACACACACATGCACTCACTCACGCACGCACGCATGCATGCACTAGATACATGCACTGCATACATGCACTGCATCTAATACCCTGGTAAGCAATTACTAGTTACGGTACTCTTAAACTTAGATGCAAGGGGTTAGGAACCTGAACTACAGTTATGCACAGTTGCACACAGGGCCTAGAGAAAACACTAGCAGTCATGTGCTGCCCTGTACTGTACCACTAGTGCCCACTGCCCACTTCAAACCACTGTGTCATATTACCTGACAGTCACTGGAGGGCAGCAGTAGACACATTTAAATGAGTACGTTTGTAAAATGCATGTTGGCGATTGTAAATAGGTTGACTTCAGGATCCTGTACATTTTTAACCGTACCTACAAAAACTAAATCCATTTTCATATTTTTATGGTTGTTATTAAAACAACCATAAAGAGGCAGAGTAAGTGTAGCGCCCAGGATTACATGATTAGATCATTGACACTGGGTGAAAAAATGGGTTGCAAAATCGTGGGATTAAAATTAAGTTTAAGTTACAGTATATATATATATATGCACTATAAATAGTATATATATATATACTGTATATATATATACAACCGGGCATAGTCTGGTGACCACTGGAGAGACGGGTGACAGCCGGAATGTAGACGGCACCCGGGAGCAGTATGGGCGCCCCAGCCTGTGGCCCAACAGCCCACGGTAAGGCCTTTAGGAGGGCCATTCAAGCCGTAAGTGGAGCCGCCGTTCCCCTGCTGGTGGAGCCTGCGGAAACCATTGCGGATCAGGAATCCGCCGCTCCTGAATGAAGTGTCTGGTGCTGGGAGTCTGGTGCAACGCACAGGTCCTGGCTGGAGACGTAGGAGGGTCCCGGAGTCAACCCACAGAGCCTAGTCCTTCCACGCCACAACAACATATATGGCTCTGCATCAATGTAATAAATATATGCGTTGTGAGCCAACGTGAGCCATGATGTCATACGTTTCGCGGATTCACTGTTTTGCCTGTTTACATGGAGACGGGAGGAAACGGCGTTCCCAAAGATTTCCACTCTGGAAGGTGTTTTCACTTTGTTGCGTTTTCACCTCCTGAAAACACCGTTCTCGTCTAAAGGGACACCAGCAAACACCGTTTTCTATGAACACCGTTCTCGTGTAAAGACCACCTTGATCAACCCGGCTGGGTCACCTGCGTGAGGGGTATGATGTTGCAAGACCCGAAACCCCGATGACCTTGGGATACATCATTGAGGATACGTCCCAGGTGCATCCATGGCTCCAGTGTTTTCTGTTCTTCTTAACTAATAGCCTAACATCAATGATAGCAGCTGCCATCTACTGTAGGACAGAAGGACAAAAGTCCACTCCAAACCACACCAAAGGCCAAAGGGTCGGGTCGTGACAAACCAATGCAACTAAACTCCTTGCAATTAAATCTTAAAATCAGTTTTGTCCCAACCCAACCCTTTGGTGTGGGTTGGGCTTAAAATCCAGCCAAGACAAAGTGATAGGGACATTATGTAATTATGAATATTAATATTAACCTTCCAAATGATAAGGACTGTATAACCATCGGCAGAAAGCCCCAAATGTAAGAATGCAAGTAAGTGTAATAGAGTAAAAGTAATCAAGTCCAAATGTACCTAGTATCTTTAGGAGAAAACCTTTATCTTTAATGGTATATACTGTTAATCTTATAGAAAAATGTAATACTATATTAATACACTTTTTAAGGAAATAAATACTTACAATACAATACAAAAAATGAGAGAATAGGAAGAGTATACCAGAGTATACCAGATACCTTAGAATAATTGACAAAAAAAGAGTCCACAACCGTGGCATAGGGTTTTTTTTAAATGATATATTCCAATTATATGGGGGAGAAATCATGGTACATCCATCACAGCGTTCAAAGGTCTCCCACCGACAAATCGTCAGTGAAAACAATATATAGTACATTAATCAAAACATCCCTTTGACACCGGGAAGTATTATATTTTGGGTTCAGAGGTTAACAAAAAGTGATATCATGATATATGCAGGACACAGGGCACTCCCAGGGGGGCAGTGAAGCCAATAGTGTCTGAAGCCAGTAGGAAATCCTGACTTCCTGAAAGTTCATATAATGGCCTGTTGTGGTAGAGGTCCATGTATTTGGGCCCAACTTCACCTAGACTGTATTACCTTAATAAACATGGTCATGAATACTTTTTGCTTCCAGTCACTAGTTTAAAGTCTAATTTCTCATGTCATAATATTCTTTTGGGAAAATTATGGTCCCAAGTATTAAAAGAAAGTCGGATAATCAACACTTTAGCTTCTATGAAGTATCTTATGGCTTGTGCTGCAGTACATTTTTTTTTCTTTTGACAGCTAGCAATGGGAAAAACACTCCCCAAAAATGTAGTCTCTGTGACACATCTAGGAGCCGCAATCTGCATTCAAAGATTTTCCTAGAAGCTTTGTCATTGGTTGATTTGCCTGTCTACTTCCAGATTGGTTAGTCATTTCTGCAGGGGTTTTCTTCAACCAATGACAAAGCTTCTAGGATAATCTTTGAATTAATCAGAGGATATTAATAAAATCTGAGAATAGTCAGAATACATTTCTTACCAAGAATTTTCTTCACCAACATATCCCACATAATCTTTGACTGTTGCTGAAAGTTGAGGTACCATACAACCATTATAAGGCAAAATGTTACGTAGCATATGTCAAACTAGGGTGTACATTAGGGCACATTTGAGCATGTGGTTATGGCCGAATTTAGCCCAAGGAGTGGGCTAAATTCATGCAAAACGAATGCTTGGAATGGGTTCAGAATCATGAAAACCCCCTAGTTTGGCCATAGCCCCCCTAGTTTGGCCATAGCCACTTGCCCAAATATGCCCAAATGTGTTGACCTCATCACATTTGTGATGACGGCTATGGCCGTTTTTAGCCCAAGGAGTGTTTTTCGTGCAAAACTAATGCTTGGAATGGATTCAGAATCATGAAAGCCCCCTAGTTTGACACGTCACATGCTACTTAAAGCATAATGAAATTTAGAACATTCCCGCTGGGGACACTGTGGGCACTGTGTTCCCTCCTCCGCGTCATCAGTGCCCATACCCGGGGCGCCTGATGGAGGGGAAAGGAACTGGTCGGAATAACGTGTTCCTTCCACACGCTACGTCCGGCCGGGGAAACTCCCCTCTGTCAGTTGAAAAGAAGCAGCTTGGACTCCCCATGCATAGAAGAATGAGGTCAGTCCGCTGACCCCCCCCCCCAGGTTGGCAGAGGAAGTGTAGCGCCCATGATTACATTAGATAATTGACACTGGGTGAAAAAAGTGGGTTGCAAAATCGTGGGATAAAAATTATAGTTAAAAAAAAAAAAAAAAAAAATCAATGTGGGATATGTTAGTAGACACCTTTACAAGCACATTGGTGAAGAAAGTTCTTGGTAAGAAATGTATTCCCAGATTTGACATTATAAGCCTACTGATAATATTCCCTGACTAAATGCAGATTGTGGCCTCTAGATGTGTCACAGAGACAAAACATTTTTGGGAGCGTTTTACTCATTGCTGGCTGTCTGAATACCAAAATGGTTTCTATGCAACAACAACATGCAAGTTTGCATGCTATAATGGACCACCCCTAACAATGCTGTCACTGCTAGGCGTGTTTCTGAAGTGTCCACAGCCCTTGAGGACCATGAAGATAGGTTGAACATGGGTGAAGTCGTCCTCTAAATCAAGACATTAAGGCAGACTTATATCTACATCTGTGTAACCTGACCAAAGTCCAATGGGGTGCATTTGAATGCCTGAGCGTGATGGAAACACATGTCCCAGTTCAAATACCACGAGTTGCCTTCATCCAAATCATGAATGTAAAAATAAAATGTAAGTCTCAACTCTCAACTGTTGCCAACAGGATCTGTGCTGTATGATTTTGAACTTATAGATACATTGTTTAGTGAACCAGTTGTCTCTGTATAGAGCCTAGCGTCTATGAAAAGCTGTTCAAAGCAAGCTATGGGTTTTGCACAGACACTGTCAAAATGATACATACATAAGACAGGTGGTGAGGTAGTCATTGCACAACTAAACAAAGCTATCAACAGATGATAAACTTGTGTGTGTGTGTGTGTGTGTGTGTGTGTGTGTGTGTGTGTGTGTGTGTGTGTGTGTGTGTGTGTGTGTGTGTGTGTGTGTGTGTGTGTGTGTGTGTGTGTGTGTTAAGTACTTTGTCATGACCTTCACAGGAGTACTTATACTTGAATACTGTTCTTGATATTATGATGATGATTCTTGCTTTAAAGTATTAATATTTATTGTAAATCGTACTGGTGTAATGTCTTGCTTTTAACTATATTGCGGACTATGTGCACAACAGATTTAATCTCCGGTATGGTACTAATAAAAGTAACATGAACCTTGGTGTGGCATGTCAGGCACTGCTGCTCCATACTTTATCAACAACACCACATGATCTTTTAAGCCATACAGTAGTTGTGTAATGTGACTGTAGAATATAACTCTGTAGAATGTGTAGAACAATACACACAACAGCATCATGGTACACAATTAGAAAAAATAATCTCAAAGGCTTTGAGAACATACAGTATATATATATATAGTGTGTGTGTGTGTGTGTGTGTGTGTGTGTGTGTGTGTGTGGCCGTGTGTTGTGTGGGTGAGTGCAGTGTCGGCTGTGGACCCATAAGAAAAACATGGACCACGAGTCGAGGGCAATTAAAATAGTGAAGCGTCAGCGTGATATGGGAGGCTATTTTAGCAAGCCAATCATATGCAGTTGTGAATTCATCATTCATTAAAATTGACTTTTCCTTTATTCCCTGCAGTGACACTGTTTCTCTACCTCCTATTTCTCTCACCTCTAAGGTAAGTCTTAATACAATAATCAACCTGCTTCATGACAGATGAAGGTATTTATTATATGAATATAAAAGTCAATCAACATTTAACCGTCATATATTACAAGACCTTGGAACAAGGGAACAGTCCAGTTTCTTGAGTGCTTGCCTCTACAGTACATCTGTGTTTGACTGGGACAAATGCTGTGCTATTACATGGGGATTAACAACTTTTATGTCACCATGGTGGCCGTGACACGGCTACAGCTGCTTGTATTCGTGTAAGACCATCCCTGCTATTCCCCTGCTGCGTTTTTAAATTGACTTAAAATAATAAGGTACTGTGGCTTTCGACTGCTCTGACATGTCTGGGTGATCTCTTTTACCCCCCGAGCAAGGAAATGTAAGCTGAGGCTTTAGACTCTGCATTGTACTGTAGAGTGGCCACTTGACCCACTGGGTTTAGCTGAAATGTGGGGATGATTGGTGATGATGGCTTTGCTTGCATGAACTGTCAACCTCTTTCATGGAGAGCAAGGCTACAGACTAACTGAAGTTATCTGCTGTCTTATCGCAACTTTGAGTACATCGACACCTTGTCATAGCAAAGCATAGACAGACAGACAGACAGACAGACAGACAGATAGGGATGTAAACAAGGTGGATGTAAACAATTTTATTTGATTATGATTCTGTCAGTAATGATTCAATGCTTCATGAAAACCCTAATTTCACAAAGATTAAATTCATACAGATCCGACTATTTTATATGATTAATCGAGTATAGTAGTAGTATTTGTGGATTATACGGTATAGACAATAAATGATACACCAAGCTTCAAGTTCTCCTACATTTAACTTCAAGACATGGCAGTTGGCATATGTCATTCAGTTTCATAACTTTATTTTGGCTGAAACATAATCAATTATAATCAGTTCTACCATTTAAATTCACAATATTTTCCTAATGACTGATCAATAGAAAGTTCAGTAGCTAGCGGTTTTGGTTTCTCTGGTATCACAGCTGTTAGTTATCTTGGCCAATGGCCACTAGTGTGCAAACGATGTAGACCTTCTGAAATATGGCCATGCAACAGTTCACCTTGACCTTTGATAACCCAGGAAGTGTTATGCAATTTTGTACAGACATTGAAAGCTGTCCAAAACCCTTAAGGAGCCTAAAAATTTACAATTTACAATTCATGCATTTTAGCAGACCTGAGCCCGATTCTACAAAATGTCTTCTAAATTCCAACAGTTTTCAGAGGAACCTATGTATGCTGTATCAGTGGTTCTCAAACTTCTATATGTCAAGGTCAAGGTCAAAATATATACAGACTATGTATTTGACTGTGGATTGCCATTACAAAATATTTTGTTCAAGGGACCCCCAGAAGTAACGATTTGAGTTCAAAATGTTAGCAGATATAGCTCTATGAGCTTGTATATCTGCTATTTTTGAATAGCCAAAGTATGAAATAATGGTTAAAGTGGTTAAAATCTAAAGTATCACAGATGCTTTCCTGGTTTTTTAATGGGTTAATCCAGAGTGATTTACACAAGGTAATGCATCAAATGCATATAAATAGTCATCTAGTAACCCGAGAACGTATCACCAGTCTAAACAGTAATATCCAAAGTTGTACAATGATCTGTACATTGAAATTATAAACACTACACAGGATGCCAGGTCAATAATGAACTGGCATCTGTCTACATAACATTCTATCTAATCTTTTAGCCTTTGCATAAGCCTGCAAGGTCATCGAGGCTAGGGCAATGGGGAGTTCATTCCATAGTTTGGGAGCCAGCTAGTCTGGGACGTGTGAAGCGTTCCCTGTGTTAGCTGATCTGAGCGAGCAGGAGGGCTTGCAGGGTTGGATCAGGCTATAACGGTATGGTTGTGCCATACCTATGAGGGTGCCATACCAACTAAATCAAATTAAGTTGTTGATGATTACTGACCCAGAAAAAGGTCTATTGTACATGACTTATTTTACTCTTTGTTAAGTTTTGTTAAAAGAGACTGAAAAGTCAAAGTGACATTTTGACAAGCTATACCCATTTTGTCTACAGGGACGTAAACTACAGCCATGTCTGAGGGGTGAGTATAACGTTAACACTCCCCTTATGCCAAAGCTCCACTGCAGCCATCGGGCGTCGCGTCAGCGTCAATGCAGAGAATGTCCCCTTTTTAATCAACGAAGGGTGCTCCACTGACGATGTTGCCTTGCATTGAACTTTGTTGCATTCATAGAGTTAAAATAGCTGGAAGGGAATTCGTGAAAATCATGCACTTGGTGCTGAGTTTTAGATTTATGGCATGGTGTTAGGTATGGGCATCATAGACATAAAAAGGTAGACGCCTCTTCCAACTCTGGGGCGCGTGTCAAAATTGAAGGCACAATTTTCCCGAGATTCCTTGCGAAGCATAGCAGAAGCATGAGCGGAAGCTTGTCAAGCTTCCACGTGCGTCACAGAAGTCCCGGAAAAGTCGCGCTGTGATTGGCCAATAGTCACTTGAGTGGCAGCGAGAGACATGCAGGAGTGGCATGAGTGACGTCACTTGGGCAGCAACGCAGCGTGCCTTCAGCCAAATACCTTCAGCCATAGACATATAACGGTAGACGGAGACGCCCTGCTCTGGAGCGTATGTGCTCAAGGGAGGCAAAGTTTTCGGGGATTCCTTGCGAAGCACTGCGGAAGCATGAGCGTGCGTCACAGAGCGCATGTTCGGGTCTGATAAGTCCCGGAAAAGATGCGCTGTGATTGGCCAGTAATCACTTGAGTGGCAGCATGACTTAACGTGCCTTCCACACTTCTGGCGCACTTCCTTCCCAGTGTAAATTGTTCTGCCCCTCCTTCGACACACATGGCTCCAATTAACTGCAGCAGCCAATGAGGCATCTATTTTTTTATATCTATGATGGGCATATGGTTTTCAAAAACCATCGCAAACAAGTTGAAGTTGGGCTCGCCCCTAGTGGTCTGTTTGCAATGAATCCAATATTAGTAGTAGGTCTATAAAAGACGGAGATCCGGGCACTCAAAATATTTAAAAGAGGAGAAGAATCTTTATTAAACAAACATGTTTCGACCTATAGAGCGTCGAAATCCCGCCCCCTCGAGAGACCCGGTAAAGAATTCCTAGTTTTTTTTCCTCATAGACTTTTCAAAAAGTATTTATTTAAAGACGTTTACGCTGCGGACAAAGCCAACTCGAGTTGTGACACATCATGACAATAAACACAATGTTTTGGGCCTGACTGAGTAATCTGCAACCTACAGTCGCAACTAATACTGGATTCATTGCAAACAGACCACTAGGGGCCGAGCCCAACTCGTTTGCGATGGGTTTTGAAAACCTTATGCCCATACCTAACACCATTCCAAAAACCTGTCACCAATTGCACAATCTTGATGATTTCCCCCCCAGCTATAAAGGATAGAGAGAGTGGACCGGGAGCAACAGCCCCGTCCCCTGTTATTCATTTCAATGGAAGTCGCTCAGTGGCGTTTTGAAACACCTGGAAGAACCAAATGTTATGTTGGTTGCCAACCAAATATTGCTTTGGCGTTAGGGAGTGAAGATCAATTATCATGCATAGCATACTGTATGTGTGAATTAAGTCAACTACTGTAATATCATATATCACTTTTCCTTTTGTGTCCTGTGTTGCTGATGAAGACCGGTGAGTAAAAACAGTACACAATGTACATTTTACAAACAATACTTTGGACTCTTTTAAAGGAACAACATGCATTTTAAAACTGTTTTCAATATTTAATATTATATTGTTTATGTCCCTCAAACTTATTTCTAATGGTTTGAGCCTAAATCACCACCACTGATATAACCAGTCCAAGTCTTAGCTGCAGTACCACAATGTCCTGAGGTGGTGGGGGCGCTGATATGCAAATTATTTTTATCTTTGAGACATTATAATTATAGTAATTTAGTAATATAATTATCATTATAATACTGATGCTAGATGAACCAGGCTTGTTTCTATTCCAATGCCAACTTGGAAAATCAACAATGGCGGACATTGTAAACAAAGTGGCAATGCAAATTTGGAACTGAAGACTGAAGAGGGGGAGATATTATACAAAGTAGGGTGATACAGATGACATCACACGTACGACCAAATCAGTTGAGCTGTTCCTGAGAGCAATTTCCATAAAAGCCAAAAAGCCTGATTGTTCAAAATTGCGTATCTGTGGGGATAGAAAACACATAGGGGAGCGCAAAAAACAGCAACATTTTTTTGGAAGTTTAATCTCATGTTGTAGGACCTTTCCTTATTTTTTTTTATTATTGAAAATGTTGTTAAGGTCAAGACAAATGTCTATAGACATCATTACACATTGAGAATATAACATTTCTCTGTCTATCCCAGAAAAAGCCGGTATATTCGGCCACGCGCCGATTGCATTTGAAGGTAGGCCTCACATTTTTTGTAAATGTCTATTAACCATAAATGTCTGAGATGTCTTTGAAAAAGGACTCTTGCTCATCAATGAGGCTTGTCCAACTTTCAGACTAAAATGCTGAAGAAAGCAGCGTCCATGCTGGTGGACGAAGAGGTTGAGAGGAAACGGGCCAAAGAGAGCACTCTGGATGAGAGAGTGCCTCCGCTCAAGCTGACCGGCCTGGCTCTGGAACAGCTCCAGGTAACGTACCTGGTCGTACCACTCAACTAGGCATGCAACCAGTGATGGAAGAAGTACTATTTTTTCTTCTTTTTACTTAAGTAAAAGTATCAATACCCTATTGTAAAAAAATAGTCTTACAAGTACAAGTTTGGTATTCAAAATGTGCTTGAGTAAAGTATTGTCGTAACAGCATCAAAAATTACATTAGAGTACCAAAAGTAAAGTACTCATTATGCAGAATGACCCATTTCACAAGTTATCATATGTATAACATTTATAAAAAAATCTTTTGAAAATAGCTGATCTACAAGCTCACAACACATCACATGTTGTGAGCTACAAGGTAGCTACAAAGTCTAGCTACAAAGTAACTAGTAACTAAAGTTAAACATTTGTAAAAGTACAACATTTTCCTCTGAGGTAATCTCTCAAGAACTGACTCCGAGCTGCGCTACTGAATCTGTCGGCAGGGTCATTCAGAACGTGTATACATAGTTGTTAGTGGGAATGAAAACATACCAGTAGAGGGCTGACCAAACGGGCCAACATCGTGTTATCCACATTCTATTGGGCGGCGACCCCAGAGGTAAATGCAAAGGAAACAAACAGCTGAGGGTGCTGTTCTTTCCTTTTTTACCGATGAGTTCCCAGGAAGTAATCAAGTATTGAGTAAAGTTAAAGTTAAATACTCAAGTAAAGTAAAAGAAAAACCTGAGTAAATGTACTTAGTTACTTTACACCACCATTTACACGTTTAATTTACATTTTTTAAATCACTTTTAATAAAATAACTGATTTATCTATTTTATTAAAAATTGAGAGGCGGGGGGGATTTACTTCATTATATTTTTTTTCTTTCAAGGTACTCTGCAAAGACCTGATTAAAAAGAGTGATGAAGCAGATGATGCAAGATACGACATGGAAGCTAAGGTGCAGAAAAATGACAAGGAGGTATGTTAAATTGAACTTGAGCAAAAACTACTGCCAATTACTGTTCACTTGTTCTTTAGTTTGTCCCCCCCCCCCACCCCGCCACACACACACACACACACACACACACACAATCTCGGGAGTTATCCCTCGCCTGGACAGAAACGGTTGTTTTGTTATCTCTGTATGTTTCCCAGGTGGGAGATGACATTTCTATCGGTGATCATCTTAGCTTGCACAATATCTCCTCTGCCCACATGGGAGATTTGACCTTCAGACAATACCAATTGTCAACCACTATGCTCCTACTCGAACACAGGGTCTAATTGTCTCCACCAGGCCGAAGGCATGTGGGGAGAGTATGTTTTGCACTCCGTCCGTCCGTTTGTGTGTCCGTGTGTCCGTGACCAGCTAATCTCGGCCACCGTTAACCCGGTCGATGCCATATTTTGCACACACACTCCCTGGATGCCAACCATGAACCTCTGCCCCAAACTTTCCAGAACGGCCTGTTATAGCGCCACCAGGAGGCCGCTTTGTGCAAAACAAGTTTTTCGATGCCATATTTTGCACACACACTCCCTGGATGCCAACCATGAACCTCTGCCCCAAACTTTCCAGAACGGCCTGTTATAGCGCCACCAGGAGGCCGCTTTGTGCAAAACAAGTTTTTGCACAGTACACCTACAGATTTTGTCCAAACATCACGCAAATTGGTACACAGTCTCTCTACAGCCATTCAATGAAACGGGTCTTTCAGATTTATCAGACTCCATCCTGATTGGTTAAGATTGGCTTCCAAAGTTCACAGGAGTGCTCAGTTTCAAACAAAATGCTGCAAATCATGAACACATCGCGTGATTTCCGTGAAATTGTGCACCCACATTCCCACTAGGCCGAGGACGAAATGCCACATGAACAATTTCAACTCAGCCTCAAGGTGGCGCTATAACTGGCCGAAAAGTGTTTTTACCTCTAACTGCACGGATCTGTGGATAACCTGGTGGAGACCTGTGCCCGGAAGGGCACTTTTTCTAGTTTTTTTTGTTTTTTTGTTTTTTTTTAAGATATTTTTTGCGGCTTACGCCTTTATTGATTTTTTAAGGGATAGAAAGTAGGCTGACAGGAAACGGGAGAGAGATGGGGGGATGACATGCGGTAAAGGCCGTGTCGGGTCCGGGAGTCGAACCCGCGGCACACCACGACTGGATCACCAGTCCGGTGCCCAGACCGTTACGCTACGGCCTGGGCCACAGGGTCTAAATTTAGCATACATACTGTACAGTATTAATCAAAAATTCAAAATATTTTATTCGCTAACAAGTTGGAGATTTAAGACTATATAAATAAAGTGATTTGACTAAGTCAAGTAAGTTTGCAGGGTCATATCTGCCGATACCGATTCTGACCGATTCCAATATTATACAGAGGACCACAATTGAAACAAGCCTAGGGGCTTGGCCCAAAGCCTGTTAATAAAGTATTCAATCAATCAATAAATAGCCTATACTCTTTTCCAAGTGTCTGTTTTCACTACTGAATAAGATGAGTAGACAAATTATATGTAATGTTTATTTTTACTTAAGATTTTACATCATATTTGATTTGGCTTTTGTTCTATACTAGAGGTACTAGACACTTTAGAGTTTAGACTAGACGCTGGTGAAAACCGATCTGGATAATTTTGAGAATAATCTGATCCGAATATGCTACCGATTATATTGTGCATCCCTAATAGCAAGCAATACTTATTTGCTACTATGCTGTTTTATTTTGAACATATTGGCATCAAAACTGGAGTTCTTAAACTGAGAATTAAGAGGCATTAACTACAAACCTTTCACTCCAATTGTAAGGTTATATTCTTCAAAAAGTGGGTTATCATTCATTAGTATCATAATGCTAGCAATGGTTTTCTATTGCAGTTTTCTAGGTCATGTAAAGGCGGTGGATACTTGTTTTCAGAACTCAGGGAAAGGGGGAACTGAGGCCAAACATGTTTGATGATTTAACTTGATGTTTGATGCACAGATTCAGACACTTGCTGCGAAAGTCTTTGAGTTGAAGGGAGCCAAGAGACCAAACCTGAAGAGGGTGAAGAAGCCTAAGCAAGATGACGTTACTGTCCCTGAAGTGTCCTCAAAAACTGACTTCAAGATGAATCTAAAGACACACAAGAAGGTGGAGGAGAAGGTACAGTAAAGTTACTGGCTGGAGCAGTTACTGATAACTAATGTCTAATGTAAAAACACTGTTGATTGCCAATTGATCTTCTCAGCAAGCGGCATGTTGCATTACAGACTATAAATTAACCACATTGATATGTAATCACATATATATATTATATATATATAGCCCAAAATAATGGGTTAATGTGATTACTTACTTATTAATGTGGTGTATATATATATATATATGTATGTATACATATATACTTTAATTATTAGGCAATATTTGACAATTTATCCAATGTTTGACCATTTTTAAAGCATAGTTTGTTGATGACTTTTGAAACAGTAATGGTCTTTTTTTTCTCTTTCACACTACACTGGCCCTATCTAGCATTCCGAGTTACCCCTTATGACTAAACCTATTTGAATTATTTTTGTATCTTGAATTTTACATTTTAAAATATTTCAAATAGCCTATCTACAAGCTCACAACGTGTAGATGTAGATCAGCTAGTTTAACAAATTTGAAATGTTGTCAAATGGTCAACATCGATGAACTGTGTCTCGATTTCAGAAAGAGGAGGTGACTGATTGGCGTAAGAATGTGGATGCCATGGCTGGTATGGATGGCAGGAAGAAGATGTTTAATGCTGGAAACTAGATATATAATGACGCCACACAAGGTATATCAGAATTATCTTCATTGATCTACATTGCAGTATGCACATGCATACCTATAGTAGAACCTGCACTAGAATGTCTCTAGGGATGATTAGTCTGATTAGCCCTATGGACTTCATGGTCAATACATTTATGCTACTTTAAAGATACAACATTTTCAATGTGCATTGTGTGTCATATTATATTCAACTGAACATTATCTGTAGATAAGTATGACCAATTGAAAAGTTGAGCTTCTACAAAAGTAGGATGGAAGACAGTCAATGACGTTAACAATGTGTTTATTACAGCATTGTGTCTAAAGGGATTCCCTGAATCTATTATAATTATGATTGATTAAATGGTTATGTTGAATTGACTATTGGAGCCCTGACCTAGATGACTCTCGGGTGTCATGGAGTCCTACTATTGGTACCTTACATTTTCTTTCTACTCTTTATTACAGATTTGTTTCTAAGACTCACGGACGGAAGTCTCCAACAGAGGTGAAATAAATTGCGTAGGTTAGCCATGATAAAATGTACAAAATGTCTCCTGGAGGAATTATGTGAGTGTTTCAAACAAATAAACAAACAAACAAACAAAAACAGTCAAATGGCAAACCTTGGGTTTGTATAGGACGAGAAAATACAAATAATCTTAAGTTGTTTTTGGTGGTAGTTTAAGTAAGAACTTAATACAGTAAACAAAATATTGTATATATTTGTTTCTAAGAGGACAGTGATATATTTTTTTTGTATGAAAGTGCAATATCCATATCATACAGATAATCCTGTCATTTGTAATGTACATGTAAACAGTTTGCTTTAAACACAATTATTCTGTATGATGCCATTATCTGCACACAAATGCTGATTCTGTATTATGGAAATGATGGTTTCTTTGGCAATTTAGATTTGTATCATGTATTCAATACTCAGTTCCAGATTAAAAAATAATGGAAAATGTCATGTTTGTGTTTATTAATGCCCTACAGGCCTACTTGATCATAATATAGCGTCACACAAAAGTAGCAAAAGCAGCAGATCTGTAAGCTCGAAGTGTGGCACCTTTTGAGCTTGTTGATGTGCTACTTTTGATGTTTTTCAATATGAAATTTCCTGAAAAGTTTTTTGGACATACTGTATGAGTTTTCCACCCGAGTTTTCATAGATTTATCATCACACCACCTCTGCATCATATACTTTATTTTAATAAAGAATACGAAGCTAATAATCTAGAAATGTAAGCTTGTCTTACATCTGGATAGTGTCCACAGCTAAATGCCCCAAATGTATTAAGTGTAAATGTAATATATTGTACTTTATTCACACCTTACTGTTGTTAACTATGGAGTCTTGCGTTTTTTCGACACTCATAATCCCCATATATGGGGCGTTTTCCGTCACTCAAAATCCCCATGGGGAAAGCCCCAGTGCTGGTCTCGTGACATCACTATGACATCATCAGGGATGATAGTAAATCAGGGTTCATATCATAGTAAATGCGACCTGCTGTCGCAATTAAGCCCATATATGAAGAACCCTGATGTCATCAATATTATTCCCTGGGTATTATCCCAGGGTATTATTCCCTGGACAACCGTCAACCAGTGATTTCCAGGAAAGTCTGAATGGAAACCGAGGAAGGTCGGTGACGCTGGAGAGACAGCTGACCTCCAGGAAAGACTGGCGGGTAACAGGGCCCAGCAACCCCTGTTGCAGCACTCGCAAGAGGGCACCAAGCAAGCTACAGAACGTACACATGAGCAATACCACCAGAGTCTCCCGAGAGGAGGGGAGGAAGAGAAACTCGACTAGGACAGATTCAACGACAACTAGAAAAAGTGCCCCTCGGGGCACAGGTCTCCACCAGGATAATAGCATTTGTTATGTTTGGACAAAATGTGTAGGAGTATTATATGAAAAAGTATATAACATGTAACAGTGTATTCATAATGTGTAGTAGTGCACATACAAAGTTGTACACAGATTGGTGCAGTTATAGGTGTAAACATTTATGTGTGTGCAATGTGCATAATTTCAAGGAAATCACAGGCTGTGTTGATTTGAGGCATTTTGTTCCAATCCTGCAAGTTTGGAAGGCAATCTTAGGCAATCGGGATGGAATATGGTGTATACCGATTTGCGTGATGTATGGATAAAATATGTACGAGTAATGTACAGAAATGTGTTATAACTGGCAGATGTGGCATTTCTTCCTCTGCCTAATGGGGATGGGTGTGCATAATGTCATGGAAATCGCAAGCTATGCTAATGATTTGAGGCATTTTGTTGGAAATGGACAAATCCTGCAAACTTTGGAAGGCAATCTTAGCGATTGGGGATGGAATATGGGGAAGCGGATCACATGACTGTGGAGATAGGGTATAGCGATTTGCGCGATGTATGGATAAAATCTGTATGAGTAATATAAAGAAATGTGTTTTGCTAAAATCGGCCTCATGGTGGCGCTATAACAGGCCATTGTGGAAAATTTGGGGCAGAGGTTCATCGTTGGCATCCAGGGAGTGTATGTGCGCAGTTTGGCATCGCCTGGGCCAACAGTGCCGGAGATTAGCTGTACGCAGACGGACGGACGGACGTGCACACAGATGGACGGACGGAGTGCAAAAATACTCTCTCCCCATGCCTTCGACCTGGTGGAGACAACAACAATGAGAGTGACACAGACTCAGAGAAGGCTTCCTTGACTCAAATACACCAGAGGAATGCCAAGTGTGGACAAGGATGGACGCATGCACAGATGCACAGTCTGGTGAGACATTACTTACTTAAGCCCGTCGCTCCCAGTGGAGCATAGGCCATCAACGACTCTTCTCCATCCAACTCTTCCTTTCCGCCTCTCCTCAGCTGATTCCCTGTCTCTTCAGCTCCGCCTCAGTGTCCCGCCCTCTCTTCCGCTTCCCCTGGGGGTTCCAAGTCAGTGCCTGGCGCGTTGTGCTAGCTGCCGGTTTCCTCAGGGTGTGGCCAATCCATCCCCACTTTCTCCTTAGGATCTGTTTCTCCACTGGTTCCTGACTCCCTTTCCTCCAGAGTTCTTCACTTCTGATTTTGTTTGGCCACCAGATCTTGAAAATGCGCATCAGACAGCTGTTAATAAATGTCTGGATCCTTTGCAAGGTCCTCTTAGTCGTCCTCCACGTCTCTGAACCGTAGAGCAGTATGGATTTGACGTTGGAATTGAAGATCTGCACTTTGGTTGTCAAGGCTATCTGTTTAGAGGACCAGATGTTCTTCAGGATGATGAAGGCTGCTCTAGCTTTACCTATTCTAGCTGTGACATCGTTCTCTGTTCCGCCCTGCCTATCTAAAATGCTGCCGAGGTGAGACATAGGAGGAAGCAAACCATAGTCATAGAGACCTCTCAGTGCCTGCAGTACAAGAACACACAAGGCAGAGAGAGCCTTCTGTTGGTTCTGGCAGGAGAGAAAGGACATGTGGACGGATCGACAGGATGCGAACTTCCCTGTTGGCCGGGTGTGGCCCTCACCGCGGTGCTCCCGGGGCGCACCGGGGCGCCGCCATCCACGGATTCGTCTATAGCTGGAAGCCTGGAGGAGAGGGGCAGTGACTTGACCAATCACTGCTGACACGCCAACTGGAGAGTGTTGTGGTTAAGTGTCGAAACACAGAAGGTTGGATGTCCTCTCCATTAGAAATGTTCTGACATTCCATATGTTGATCCTTCCCCATCCATCCTTCCTCTTTGATATCTCCCTTTTGACTGATACCTGTCCATTTAAACTCTAGACGGGCCTGCCCCAAAGTTATTAGTGCAGCCGCGCCCGGCAGCCAGCAAAAACTAGAGTTCTCAACAGGCCTTAGATCTCCATATATGGAGCTGACCTGTTCTGACATTCCATATGTTGATCTGACCTCATCAAACCCTGTACACTCAATACATGCTCCATATATGGCCAGTAGCTTCTCGCCCTCAGGCATAACTTATGGTACAGTATGTGTCTATGTTTATGGCTGTTCGGTCACACACAGCATAGAAGCCTCCACTCTTCCTACCCCCCCCCCCCCCCCCCCCAAGCATTGAGCAATGGGTGTGTACAGAGCAAAACTCTGCATTGGGGGGATGCCATGATACAAATGTGCTTTGATGCTATACACTGACTGTCAGGAAAGAGGGATCTATTTTAGTGAGCCACTCACAGAAGGCCATATAAGCCATAAAACTTTACTTTACTTATCCTGTGTATCCTTGTGTATCCAGTGTTTGTTGTCACGGACTGCACACCTTGTCAGCTATTTCTTTCTCCAGAGGAGACCAGAAAGGTATGTTTATTTATCTGTCATGATGTTTATGAAAGGTTTTAAGGGTTGTGGCTTTGAGATACACACATTTTAGGAGTTGTGGAATCTAGGGGACAGGGGTAATGGCTTTTGATTATTAACAGGTGCTTTGTACAGCCAACAGTACAGAATGAACACCTAATGTTAGAAAATGTACGATCTCTCACACAATAAATAAGACAATTACTTGTCTGCTTATTTCGGACAATTTACATTTAGGATTAATTAATTTAGGTTTTCTTTAACACTTTACTGTGTAACTGCTCTTCAGGTGACTTACTAATGGAATCCACTGGTCCTAATAGTTAGGATACATTAAAAGCATAGAAAAACCTTCATGTACGTATGTGCAAAGTTACAGTGTCAAATACCCCAAAACAACTAAATATCACCTTGAACTATTTCATATATTGTATATTATTACTGTATAACGTCGTTACAGTCAATATCATCGTCGTTACAGTCAATAGTTTACAAAATATTCACCTAGAGTTATTGTTATCTAGGTCCTAGACCCATTTTCATTGCTACATAATGAAGTGGCACTGCCCAAGAGAACGTGTCACTCATGCATGTACAGTAACTGCTGTTAATGTCAAGGATTAGTATCAGCATGTTACCATACCATGTCTCGGATTTCTCAAATCTCTTAACTGCCTCACTCAATCAGGGACCATGACTTTGACTGTAGGCTACTTGTAAGAGAAATACCAATTTGTAAATAATAATAATAATACAAAAAATATTTGAATTAAGTGAAATCACTGAATATCCCTTTAATGTAACGTTTATGATTTTAAATAAACCACACATTTTGAAAATGCTAACTGGACCATCTTATCTTTATCTTTTTACTTTGGTGTAAGTGAATTGTTTTTCTTTATTTCAGAATACAGACTTTCAAGCATGTCTGAGGGGTACGTTATGATTAACATTTAGGAAATTATTTAGGAAATGAATTACCTTTCATTCATCAGATCAGATTTCTTATGCCAATACTAATTCTGTTTTGTTTTGTTTTTCTTCTTTCCCCTCCAAAATGTTTTTATTTTTTTGTTGCTGAAATTCAACCACAGACCTGTAAGTTATGTAAATGCAATGCAACTATAAGCTTAACTGGAGAAACGTCATGTAGAAAGCAAGTTGAAAGATTATGAACTATTTCATGAAACCATGTTTGGTTTTTCTTTAAATTCTTGTCCTCTGTTTCTTTGTAAAGAGAAAACCGAAGATCGCTGCATCTCGCAGACTGGCTCTGAAGGTATTTCGTCTGCTGCCCTTTGGGCAGCTCAAACATTCACATCAGCTTTGTCGGTTAAGCACAAATATCGTAACAAAAAGTCATATTTGAATCATCATTTCAGACAAAGCTGCTGAAAAAGGCAGTTGTTATGTGGGAGACGGAGAAGGAAGAGAAGCGCCTAGAGAGATCGACAACTCTGAGTGAAAGAGTACCTGCACTTCAGCTGTCTGGTTTGTCTTTGCAGGACCTTCAGGTATGTGCATGGAAGACAACTGACAAACCGTTTCAAATGCTCCATATATACAAAAAACAACAAAGAAAACATGTACATACATAAAGCTATCAAAAGCATAAGAGATAGTATTTGTGGCCGTGTACATTTTAGATGTTTAGCTGACATTCTTAACCATAGCTACCTACAAGACATCAGAAGCTTATTCTTTATATCACCTTGTTTATAAGCAGCTACAGTTGTTTATCCCTATTCCCTAGAAACCATGGGTATACTGTAATTGTTAAGATGTTGATATTGATTTTCTAATCATCTTTAGGGCCCCAAATCATACCCTAGAAAGCACTAGTGTCTATTTGAAATACAGAGTTTTTTTCACTGGGGGCAACTTCGACAGGAGCAACTGCCTGTCATAATTTCACCCCTCCCCATCTAATTGATGTTGAAATTCCTTTTGTATTCACCCTTAACTGCTTACCTTCTGTGTGGATTCAATTATACCCCAGAAAACTATTACAAAATATCCAAACAATAAACCCTATATCACAAGGGGAATAAAGAACTGCATTAGGCGAAAGTAGGCAGCCTTTAGGACAGGGGACACAGTAGCTATGAGGGCTGCGGAAAAGAACCTCAATCAACAGCTGAGGGAATCCAGAAGGCAGCATGAAGAGCGTGCAGAGCAGCAGTTGGCTAACTCCAACATCAAGAGACTATGAGACTCTATTAGGAAGATGACCAACATGGAACCCACTAGGAAGCCCATGGCTGCTCAGAATGAGAGCACAAGGGCAAATGAGTTAAATGAATTCTTCATGCGTTTTGAGACTGATACTGTCAAAGAATGCTGTGATGTATTAAATGCTCTACCATGTAGTGATGATGATGTCAGGATAATAATAGACTCAGGTTCTGTTACTAAGGTGTTTAAAGCTATGCAGACTAACAAAGCAACAGGACCGGATGGAATGTGTGCTTTTTTTTACTGAAAACATGTGCGGAGGAATGAACTCCTGCATGGCATCGTCTATTTCAGTTATCGTTTAGGCACATATACGGTGCCATAAAACTGGAAAATTTCTATGTCCACAAGAGAATAATGACTAGCATTAACTTCCAATGTGGTCAAAATCAAATCCCTGGAGAGAATCCTAACTGAGGATTCTCCCTAACTCTAGCTCACTAGATCCACATCAATTTGCATATGCACGGAATCGTGGAACTAGTGATGCGATTTCTACATTAACAAACAATTTCGGTAACACTTGCTATATGCATCCCACGTTTATAACGCATATGAACACACTTATAAGATATTATAATCTTCTCATAAACATGTATAATTATATTTATAAGCACTGAAAAATAATCATTATACTTTATAAGATTAATCATAACACATTATAAACTTTATTATAATGAATTATAATATCAATTATTATAGTACTTCATAACTTGCTATGTATTCCATTATAAAAATTCTTATAAGACAATGTCATTTTCTCATAAACATTTATAATTATATATATAAGTACATAAGTAAATAATGATAAATCATAACACATTATAAATCTTATATTAATGTCAAGTATTATAATACCTAAAACACTTTATGTGTTTGAAATACTGTAGACACTCGTGCTTTCTAGGGTATGATTTTGGGCCCTAATGACGAATACGAAATTCCATGATTACAAAATCAATATCAACATCCTAATACTGTCCAATACTTAGATAGGAAGGGGGTGAAATTATGACAGCCAGTAAAACTGACTGACTCCAGTGAAAAAACACTTTGTGTTTGAAATAGACACTCATGCTTTCTAAGGTGTGATTTGGGGCCCTAATTATTGACTCTGTGGCTAAATTGATCTGCATCTTGAAGGAAGACATCCCAGTCTGTACAGAGGAAGCACCCCTTCAACTCCTCCACTGCATCACCAGACCACACATGGACAGTTTTTGTGACTGGTTTACTAGATTTAAATACTGACTTATATGTGGGGGTGAGATATACAGTCATATGATCAGAGGTGATCCGATCAGAGTGATCAGAGGCTAGTGGAGCCATAGCTCTGGCTGTATAAGCCCCCCTGATGTTACTAAAGCATTTATCCAGAGTGTTGTTTTTTCTCGTGGGACACTTTACATGTTGTTGGAAGCCAGGCAAGTATTTTATCGAGTGGGCAGTGATTAAGATCACCCAGTACCAGCATAGGTGCGTCAGGCTTGTTATGAAGATGGCGGTGTACACAGTCTGCGATCTGGCTAGCTGCACTGGCTGCCCTTGCATCCGGTGGTACATACACAACACATACAAAGATATTGGAGAATTACCGCGGTAGATTATGGTCTCAACGTGACGCAAAGCAGCTCCAGGTCAGGGTTACATATTGTCTCTGATCGCATAGTTCTGACACCAACTGCAAGCCCTAATGTTGTGGACGTCACTTAGAGGCCACTGCAATCTAGCATAACAACTTGACTTGTCCTACGATCTTCTCTAATCCCAGGCTCTGTGTAAGGAATTGCACCAAAGGATCGATGTGGTAGACGAAGAGCGCTATGATACTGACCTCAAAGTGACAAAGAACAACAAGGAGGTACATTAAGTTATAATATATTTACTTGGTTATTAATGTATCATGTGCATGTTGTAAATTCAAGGGAAAAAATATATAAATAACATGTTATTATTCAATTTCACAAAGATCGAGAATTTGACTCAGAAGATCGGTGAGCTAAAGGGCACGATGAATCGACCTGCTCTGAAGAGAGTGAAGATGTCAGCCGATGGCCTGCTGGGAGCTCTTTTGACAGCCAAGGTTAAAGAATCTGTAGACTTCAAGGCCAACCTCAAGACTGTGAAGAAGGAAGAGGAGAAGGTGAGGCTACAGTATTAAACTACATGAACCCAAGCAGGTGGACCTTTATTAGTCCTGTGGGAAATGTAGTTTCAGCTTGACCGAGCTGAGTGATCAGACGCGATGTTAGGGGTTAAGTGTCTCGACACGGAGGGGCGCGGTGGTGCATTCGGTAGCGCTGTTGCCTCACAGCTTGAGGGTCCCGGGTTCGATTCCCACATTCCCCGCCTTCTCTCCTCCACGTCAGCAGCACCCCTACCCTATGTGGGGTGGGCGAAAGGGCCTTTCTGTGTGGAGTTTGTCCCCTACATTAGGTACTGTAGGTACCCTCACAAAAATATGCAGTAATCCTCGTCTCTATACTGCCTGCCCCTGGTCAGCCGGGCACCTGATGGAGGTGAAAGAACTGGTTGGAATAACGTGTTCCTTCCACACGCTAGTAGTACCAGGGAAACTCCCCGTCAAGTGATAAGAAGCGGCCTGCTTATTCTTCATGCATTGAAGCACGCCTGAGCTCAGTTTGGGGCTCTCCACAGGTTGGCAGAGGGAGAGTAGCGCACATGATTACAGCTTAGGCAAAGGCACCGGGTGAAAAATGGGTTACAAAATCGTGGGATAAAAACAAATAATAGAACGTGTCTCGACACGTCAGCACATACTGGGCGGGACGGGATGGTACCCGGTGATCTTTCTGATTACCAGACAGACAGCCAGTCCACCCACTAAGCTCGGGCGCCCCTAGCATCCCTATTCACGGCAAGTCATAACAGGCAAACATTATGTGAGAATAGGCAAACAGTAGACAAAGAGATTTGGTAGAAAAAAGGAGGGGACAACGAAGTATGTAGAGTTGTGGTTATGGTACTGTATAGAATGTAGTCCCCATGGGCTAATTGGGCTACTTAAAACATATTTTTTCCTTCTCATGAACAGAAAGAGGAGGTGACGGACTGGCGCAAGAATGTGGAGGCCATGTCTGGGATGGAAGGCAGGAAGAAGCTGTTTAATGCTGGACAATAGATCCATGTTTCACGAACAACAAGCCCAATATGGACACAAGCATACAGTATATTCGTTATGGAAAGTTTCTCAATGAACAGAGCCTAAACAATTATAATTGACAAAAGGTCAGCAGACAATGCACAAAGGTAGCAAATCTGCTGTATGTGTAGTGTTTTATTGAACACCATACCTCGATCATATCTACAGTTTAGCGTGATGAAAAGTGGAGTTAAGCTATACAGTATGATTAAAAACAATTGCCTTGGGATATGGAGTGGGTTTTTTTCCTTCTTTTATTTGTTCCTATTGATATCCTGACTTGCCTGCTTCTTTATAATATAATGGTACACGCACGCACGCACGCACGCACGCACGCACGCACGCACGCACGCACGCATGCACACACACACACACACACACACACACACACACACACACACACACACACACACACACACACAATCACTCTCCTTTACTGGACACCAACACAGCATGCTCAGTGCCTTGTTTCACAACCGTAAAGTTGTGAGGCTGATGTGAGCACCAAATAAGGCTCTGCCATTCCATCATTGACGTTAATGATGGACTCACGCCAAGCCTCTGCTGTTAAAATTACATACTGTAACTACTGTATACAGTATGTACAGTATTGTGGTGGTTGAGAAGTATTTCAACTAAGGTTTACTAGAGCAGATATTCGACTGTGATACCAAGGTGAGGTGACTCGACACTACATGTAGACAAAATATTTGATATGTCACGAAGACAACCTTTACATAATCAAACTTGCAGAGTTATCTTCTCAGAACTCTACTGCACAGAAATACATTGGATATTTCTATTCGATTATGTGTGAGTTTATCATCTGTACACTTACTGTAATAATGTGTCTGGATCAGTCATTATACAGTATGTAGACTCTTTGTGACTCCCTCTTCCACCTGTGACAGAAAATGAACTCAGTAAACTCAGTTTACAGCATGCAGACTGATCTGCACCTGGCTAACAATGAAATATCATGCGTCAGCCTTGTTAGCCTTAATTGAAACCTGATAAGAAATTGTAAAGCTTTTTTCCCCTTTATCTTCAGATGGGGGGGGAAGTATTATTATTATTATTATTATTAACATTAGTAACATTGAACCTCCAGTTCTAGGAAACACAGAATGGGGGACTTTTTGATTATTTCCATAATTTCCAACAGCCTCTAAGGTATATTAATGACATAGTACAATGTTGAAAATGAGTGGTATTTCCCTTTAATTTAAAGGGAATGGCCAAAATTCAGTCCTGCACATAACGGAGCTCCAGAAGGTAGCATATGATATCAAACTGCAACAATCCTAATCTTGAATACCACTGGTACCAAATGTACTGTCTATTCTACAAAATTTATAATTATTATTTTCTGCGGGTAGTAGACATAATGTTTAAATCTCAAGAAGCTTCTCTCAGAAGCTAGAAGATTGACTTGCTCCTAATTAAACCCCTCCTCTCTAGAAGATTGACTTGCTCCTAATTAAACCCCTCCTCTCTAAGAAGATTGACTAATTAAACCCCTCCTCTAGAAGATTGACTTGCTCCTAATTAAACCCCTCCTCTCTAGAGAAGATTCCACAGCTTTACTGTTAGGTGTAGGACATCTATCCTCAGGATAGATGTCCTGAGGCTGTACCATACAGTACATACATTCTGATGCATAAAGCAACAAGCATTCTAAAATTAATATACTGTACTGCACAAAGTACTTTCTGTATGTCTGTCTGTCTGTCTGTCTGTCTGTCAGTCTGTCTGTCTGTCTGTCTGTCTGTCTGCCTGCCTGCCTGCCTGCCTGCCTGCCTGCCTATCAAAATTCTTTCAACTGTGTTGACCTGGCAATAAAGGTATTAAAATAGATATATTTGGGAAATGGACACGGCCTACGGCCTGTTAAATTTGCACTACTTTTTTATTGGTGTAGTTAAAAATGCCCTTATGTTTTGGGTGCGTTGAAAGTTGAAAGGTTACAAACTGCCCATGCTTCAACAAATGCAATGAAAACTAATGTGTTGAATTACATCCCAACCATTGTACTCTGGTTCCCTCTCCAGAGGGTGTCATAGGTTGCACTCTATAATTAGATGCCCTTAGATTGCTCCAGTAAAGTTGGACCAACTTCATGCTATTGTTTTATTTCTTCTCTCTTTTTAATACTTAATCTTTTTATTGTATTTTTCCCCCCAAAATGTCAATAATCTTACTGCTGTGTGGACTGGACACACCAGTTTAGTTATTGCTTTATTTAACATAGATTTAATATGTTTTGGCTCACTCCACAGTCCACACAAAGAGTGTGGGTTACATTTTTTATGTTTGACAATGAACACCCCTAACAGGTGTCGTCAAACAACAGAAGAGTACCGTATATGTGTTCTACAGCCTGCTGCACAAACATCTATCTCCATAAAGGGTTTTATTATATCATTCCCGTTTTAATATTGAGGGGAGGGGGTGTGGGCAGTGTCACAGACAGGGGTATGGGGGTTGTGGTGGTGAGGGAAGGGGTTCTATTTTAGTGAACCATTCACATGAGGCACAGAAACTATAAATCTGATTGATTATTCTCTATCCCGTCTCAGCTTGTTGACGCTCAGTCACACTTTTCCTCGCTGCTAAGGTACGTGTTGATGAGCATTTCTGCTTCATTAACAGAGCTTCTAATATTTTTCATGCAATTTGCGGGATATCGTTGTTTGGTTTGATGGGTGTGGAGATGGTTGGAGCTGTACGGTAGGAGTACTGTGCAACTTCCCTATAGGTTTGTAATTTAATTCAAAACAATTAATGTCATTTTATATCTGTAAAACAAATATGACTGCATTATAAAATAGCCCTGTAGGCTGTAATGACTGTGCTTGCTTTGCTTTACGGCTGAAGTTTTGAAGCAGCATGAATCAATGGTTGCTAGGGGTGTAACGATACATTTTAACAGCGATACGATACGTATCACGATACATGGTTGACGATGCGATACATGGACGATATTGGTTCATTATGGCGATACGATACGATTCAATGATTTGAAATCGATACAGTAACTATTTAAAATACATTGACATTATTTTAAACTAAGTAATGAAACCCCTCTTTTTTCTTCTAAAATGTGCTAAATACCACGCACAAAAATGTAGTATTGATACAATCGATTATTTGCTTAGAAAAACGATTCGATATCGATATCTGCATTGCAAAACGATACAATACGATCAATGTTGCTGTTTTCTTTTCGATATACTTCGATTCTTGAAATTAAAATCGATGCAGACTCTTGTTCGTGACTCAGCACTGGGACAAATAAGGACATAAAGTTATTTCACTAAATTGAATTCAAATTAAGCAAATATTAAATGTATTTAATTAATGTAAAATAGAAAAACAAATAACCATATTTGGTCAATTTTGCTATTAGAGTTTTGTGAGTGGCAAGGTTCAACCAAGGCCTCATGCAGCAGCAGAGGCCTTGGTTGAACCTTTCCTACTACAAACACACACGTGACATGGTACAACAGAAGTCAACTATCAATCAATCAACAATACATGCTCTAACTAGGTCAGGGACCACATGGTGATAGGAGATCAGCTATTAAAGGAGTTCATGCTCTATTCCCACTGACATGCATAACAATGACTCTAGCGCACACTTTGGTGTTTCGTATGAAAAGTATAGCAAACACTTTGATTTACTTTTGATTTACTTTTTCTTTTCCATTTGCAGTTGGTGAATTATCACAGCAATCATGTCAGATGCGTAAGTATAGTCACATCTAAGTTGGTCCTCATACAGTATATCACTGAAAAATAAACATACTTCAATAAAATACAGTAACACATTTTATTATTATTTTTCCCCTGTGGATCGTGCTCTGACAGACCACATGTAAGTATCTACATCTACCTTACCTTATTATTTGTCTACTACTTGAAAGTAATACTGCACTAGTGCACTTTACACACCTTATGCTTCATCATACGATGCACGTTGTGACTCGTGAGCCTATCGTAGATCACAAGCTACAAGCTCACAAAGTGTCACAGTATGAATTAAGCATTACTCTACTCATAACATCACGGTTTTAATTTTCCTTGTGTGATAAATCCAGGCAAAACCAGAGAAAAAGATCTCCTCCGCTCGGAAGTTGGGGTTAAAGGTAGGTATAACAGTTTAAAGTAGTGATGCACCGAATATTCGCCAGCAGAAAATATTCGGCAGAAAATGGCAAAAAAATGCATTTTCGGCCTATTCGGTTTCGGCCCGGCAGAAAATATATCACCGAATAGTGTATGCAATTAATGCATTCAAAAGAGCTGAATAAATGGACCCATAATAGTGATTCTTATTTAAGTTAAGTTTTGCCATAACCATTTATTTTGCCATAAATCAGGTAGGTAAGGTATGGCCATGACAGCAATGGTAGGAAAGAAGATATATAATATTAATCATATTCGGATATTCGGTATTCGGTTTTCGGCCATCTGTTTCCTATATTCGGTATTCGGTTTCGGCCAAGAATTTCCGTTTCGGTGCATCCCTAGTTTAAAGTTGTCAGCCATCATCCTGTACAATTATACTACAACATTAGCTAACAAAGAACATTAGACAATATACTGTAAAAGCTTAACTGCTTGCGTGTGTCTAAGGATACATCAAGTTGCCACAGTTTGGTTGTTATTTATGACAGACGGTAAATTTTTGTTTTTATCTAAAATGATCTTAATCAGATCTGGGAACTGAGAAAGAAAGTCTTTCTAGTATTCTAGTATCATGTTCATTTGACACTTTGCCCAGATCAGGCTGCTGGCGGTAGCTGCTCAAATGCTGCAAGAAGAGACCGAAGCAGCAGTGAAATATAGAGTAGACACTCTGGCAGAAAGACGTCCTCCTCTCAAACTGTCTGGACTGTCAGTGCAGGAACTACAGGTGAGCATCTTCTCATACTCAGATGACACCACCATGTGGGTTTCTGATATCAAGAAGACTATCCTCTCTCTTCACAGGATTTATGCAGAGATCTGCATCACAAGACTGAAGTTGTAGATGAGGAGCGATATGACTTAGAAGCCAAGGTCAACAAAAATGAAAAGGAGGTGAGATGGTATGGTACACACCAGGGACATGCACACATAGACATCAAAGGGGGCTTCAGCCCCTGCCCTTTTACCCGTCTGTAAAACAACTGCCCTCTCCAGACCATGAATGCAGCATTTACTATGGTGAAAGAAATACAAATGCCACTCCTTTCCATGCCGTATACCGGAAGGCAGCATTCGGGAGAATTGCTTTTTTTCCCCAAGGTCTCCTGAACTTGAACACAGACTTTTTTGTTGAACAAATGTATTTAGAAATCCATGTCGTACAATGCATCTCCACTAGCTAAAGAGGTGCTGGGTTGCGCCCCAAAAATAGCTGATCTACAAGCTCTCAACGCGTTGCAGCACGACCCGTTGTGAGCTTGTAGATCTGCTATTTTTGCCCAAAAGTGTCCCCTTACGAGATTTCAGCCCCTGCCTCTCTAACGCTCTCTGCACGTCCCTGGTAAACAAATAGAGAAGTCTGCGATATGGTGAATCCATCAACCACATGAACACTATATAGCATCCCAATGTTGTGGCCAAACATTCTGTGAAAACAACTCACAATGGAAAATGTTGCAAGCTTTGTAGACGGCTATTTGCGGTGAAGAGATTTGGTGTAGAGGGGAAATTAAGCTCAATTATACTGTATGGCTAATTTAGTTAACAACAAGCAGCATGATTCATTACCAGAAGATCAGTGTCCTATTGCACCTATGACAAATACTGATTTAGAGATCTATCTAATATGAAGTTTCATAGTCTTGTGTTGCGATTTGACAATAATACTGTGTTATGTCATTGTGGTGAGAGGGACATTATTCTGAAGGGCTTTTCTGTGTGGAGTTTGCATGTTCTCCCCGTGCCCCCTAGGGTAGGTACCCTCACAAAAACATGCTGTAATCCTGGTCTCTAAAACTACCTCCCCCTGGCCAGCCTGGGGAAAGGAACTGGTCAGAATAACGTGTTCCTTCCACGTGCTACGTCAGGCCAGGGAAATTCCCCCCTGTCAGGTGAAAAGAAGCAGCTTGGACTCCTCATGCATAGGAGGCGGCATGAGGTCAGTCCGCTGCCCCCCCAGGTTGGCAGAGAAAGTGTAGCGCCCAGGATTATATTAGATAATTGGCACTGGTTGAAAAAACTGGGTTGCAAAATCGTGGGATAAAAATTATATATATAAAAAAAGAGAGGGACATTATTCTACACACGTGGTTCAACTAATAATACCAGTACAACCAAGTCAGGCTCACATTTCTAACTCTTAGTGCTAACAATTACCAAACACTGCCTCCTTGTGGCTGCAATGGAAATCAGCCAGCACAAATAACAACACAGGGATGTTGATTATTTTCTGTATGAGAGTAGAAGCATAGAGCAAGATTGTTGTATGAACACATCATGTAAGTTTAATTTAATGTCAGTTTGTTTGTTTGTTTGTTTTAGTTTGTTTGAGTGGCGATTAGGTGAACAATGACAGTGAAAAGCGTAAAGACATGAGACTATTGGGAATTTGGGATATTTGATACCCTTGTGTGAAATTGCATATGTTTATGGGGTTAATGTAAAGTCATTAATCATTTATATCTCTTGGTCAGATCGGTGATCATAAGCTGAAGATCATAGAGCTTCAGAGTAAGTTCAAGAAGCCAACTCTGAAGAGAGTTAAGATCTCCGCAGAAGCCATGCTGGCTGTTCTGTTGGGCTCCAAGGCCTCTTCAAACATCGACTTCAAGGCCAGTCTCAAGACCGTGAAGAAAGAGGAGGAGAAGGTACTGCACACACAGACACTGTACATGCTGCATGCTCTGCTTCGCAAAGAGGAGAATCTTGAGAGAAACAAACAAGAACCTCTATCTGTGGCTTAATTTGTGGTCCAAATTGTTTTCATGGATTTGCCTGGTGGCTCCTTCTGAGTTGTGAGGACTCAAGTTCGAATCCAACTCCCATTGTGTTTTGTATGTCTCAGCTCTCGGTTTTCACTCTCTTTACATTCTCCTATCTAATCAATCAACCACTTCGTTGTACAATGGTGTCTTAAAATGTGCCCAAAGTAGCTGATTTTATTATCAGTTGTTGAAAATGTTTGCCTATAATGACAAGCCCAAAATAAGGAAGCTAGCTTTTAAGTGATTAAAGCATAAAACTCCTTAAAAGCCCATATATTTTCAGTATATTTCAGTATATACATAACATGTGACTGATACAGATACATGATCCCTTGATGACCTCTCATCAATATGTCCGTACATGGACTTGCCGTTGTTTTTTTATTTAGATTTTACACACCATAATATTTTTTTTGATCATAAGAACCAATTACTGAATTACAGTCTCCAGGTTTTCCTCAGAATGTGTATGTCACTGATTTACTATGACACTATCTATGGCACATTAGACTCCACTAGGAGGACCACGGTTCTCAAAACATTTTAATTTCACCGTAACTCTGACAGTGTACAAATGGAACCAAATGGACCTGTTACAGACCTGTAATGGCCATTTAGGGATAGCTCTTTGTGTTTGTCTAATACTAATTTCCTATATGTCTGTGGAAAAAATAGAATTTTAACAAATGTCCACCACAAGGCAGCATGGCAATGACCTCTGTACATGTTCTGTTCCTCACCAGAAAGAGGAGGTGACAGACTGGCGTAAGAATGTGGAGGCCATGTCTGGTATGGAGGGCAGGAAGAAGATGTTTAATGAAGCTGGAAACTAAAAACAAAACAAACAAAGAAAGTATCTGCGATTGAGTGTGTGAATATTGTGAAAAATTGTCAATCTTTCAAAGAATCGTTCATGTTAACTGATTTGTAGAGGTTAAATAAATTAATCCAGAAGTCAATTATGTGGAGAAGGCGAGAAGCACAAAAGTTGACAAGTGATTTGTATTTTTTGTATACTGTACTTGGTTCACATTTTTGATAACTTTACACGTAGAATAAACCCTAATTTGGATTTAATTTTTTGTTCCTTCTTCTTTTTCTTTTTCTTGAGAAATACTTTTTCTGGCCATGTGATGGCAGCAGTAGCTTTCAAACTGACCACAAACTGGAACAGTGCAATGACATTAAAACCATCACAGGGTAAACTAGAAAAAGTGCCCTTCTGGGCACAGGTCTCCACCAGGATAGGAATGTAGGACATTGCAGCTTGCCTTCATCTGGTGGTTGGATAAAAGGGCAACAAAAGTAAATTATCCACAGATCCGTGCAGTTAGAGGTAAAAACACTTTTCGGCCAGTTATAGCGCCACCTTGAGGCTGAGTTGAAATTGTTCATGTGGCATTTCGTCCTCGGCCTAGTGGGAATGTGCGTGCACAATTTCACGGAAATCACGCGATGTGTTCATGATTTGCAGCATTTTGTTTGAAACTGAGCACTCCTGTGAACTTTGGAAGCCAATCTTAACCAATCAGGATGGAGTCTGAGAAATCTGAAAGACCGGTTTCGTTGAATGGCTCTAGAGAGACTGTGTACCAATTTGCGCGATGTTTGGACAAAATCTGTAGGTGTACTGTGCAAAAACTTGTTTTGCACAAAGCGGCCTCCTGGTGGCGCTATAACAGGCCGTTCTGGAAAGTTTGGGGCAGAGGTTCATCGTTGGCATCCAGGGAGTGTGTGTGCAAAATTTGGCATCGACCGGGTTAACGGTGGCCGAGATTAGCTGCTCACGGACACACACACGGACACACGGACGGACACACGGATGGACGGACGGAGTGCAAAACATACTCTCCCCCCATGCCTTCGGCCTGGTGGAGACAACAATGTAACAATGTCTCAAGTAATTTGTCAGACACGCCGTTTAGTGAGCTAAACATTACAGGGAGAAATACATGTATATTGGTATGTTTGTTGAAGTTACTGCAATAAGGCCTTTATAATATCCTTAAGCAGTTCATAAAATGCACAACATTGGCACATTTTCCAGCTTCTTTTGTAATATCTTAAATCAAATTAAGCAATTCTGGTGTCCCGAATGGTTTTGTTCAATGTCACACATACAAATGAAATTGATGCAGTACATCATTAGCAAAAATGTTCTCTGCCTTGCTGTAGACAGACTTTAAGACTCCTTCACAGGTGGACGGTCAGACTGAAATGTCTGAAGTATGAGGTGTGACAGAGACAAATGTCACACCTCAGATGTTGGGATGCGAGCAAAACAGAAAAAGAAACACAAGGGCAGAGGATCTATTTTAGTGAGCCTCTCACATGAGTATATATCTACCCTTCTGTTCTTCTTGTGTCACAAATACAGCAAGTAGCAATTTGTCAGCTGCTATACGGTAAGTTGATTCTTGGAAAATATCAGAGTATTAAGACAGCAAACAGAAGGGTTTCATTCCAAAATTCCATTTTGGGACGATTTTACTGCCTTAAATGAATGTTCTTGCTAAAGTGAAAAAAGAAAAGCTCTCAAATATCCTTTTAAATCTTAAAACTAAACGTTTGAGCATGCAAAGGTTTCTTAAAATAGCCCGTAATGTGATTTACTTTCATGTAAACCATAATTTTCGCGAGACTAGGCATCAAACATATATTGGATTTTGGAAAGAAGGGATTGGGGAGGAGTGCTTGTTGTCCTGCTGACAGCAGCTGGTTGCTTTGTACTGTACAGACATTTCCAAGCCAAACGTATATAAAATGGGGCATAACTTGTGCATTAGATTAATGGGTTGTGCTTTGAAAACTATCTTTATAGAAATCAGCTGGATGTTATGTTCGTTGGATGCCGTTCCAACCTTGTTATAAATGTAACGGTCTGGTACAATGTAAGGGTTAAGCACACATGCCGGTCATTGTGAAACCTCATACTACAGAGAAAACATATTCATGGGTCACACTTATACAGTCACTGTATAATTAATTATGACCACTGACCAGATACAAAATATTGATTTTGTAGTACCAGTACAAGTACCAGTCAAGCAAATTGTAGTTTTAGTTGTCTTAGCAGTGTCATTCTTTAAGCTTACGTTTGACTTGTAAGATAATGCCACCCATGATCCACTGTAGACTCCTCTATGGTTTTATATGATGTGAGGAAGTGATCAAATTTGAGTAGCACGTTTTTGTCATCGTCTCCAAGACTGTTTGCATGCTAAATCAAAACATAAATCCAAGGTCATATTTCAATAGGCCTACAATAAAAATGTTTCTTCTGAAATTTGACAGAAGATACGCCAAACTGCAACCATGTCTGAAGCGTAAGTATCTCATTCGTCATTGCAAGTTTGCAACTTAAGTCACTCTGGTTAAAAGCATCAGCTAAATGCGTAACTTATTTATAAATGTTGTTTTATCCCTGTTTTTAACCATTCAAAATGTAAAATTCCTGTTGAAAACATGGATGTAACAAAATGCATTCTTCTCTCTCTATGACTGATTGTGGTGCCATGTTCATATACTAGGCCGGTAAGTTTATGTCCCTGTCAAATCTAGAATGAATACATTTTCAAGTAAATCATGAATTCTATTATAGGCCTAATGGATCTAATAAAGATGAATTATGAAGAGTGGCTGTATTCTGTAGTCTGTAGTATTTGTGGAGATGATTTAATTTGTTATTCAAATAATGACCTCAAGAACAATCTTTTTGTTCTATAGCTATTTGAAAAAATACAGATGTCTCAAATTCCTCTTTTCCAGAAACCAAAGCCAAAGATCTCTGCATCTCGCAGACTGTACTTAAAGGTACAGTATGTGTGTGTGTGTGTGTGTGTGTGTGTGTGTGTGTGTGTGTGTGTGTGTGTGTGTGTGTGTGTGTGTGTGTGTGTGTGTGTGCGTGCGTGCGTGCGTGCGTGCGTGCGTGCGTGCGTGCGTGTGTGTGTGTGTGTTTGTGTGTGCGCATGCATTTGTGCGTCTTCTATGTGTCTGTGCTCGTGTGCCGGTGTGTACAAAAGATTATTTTGACTGACTATTATAACTGACTTATTACTGGCTATGAGCAATACATTGCATGTGTTCATTTTAATGCTGAGTGCATTTCAAAGGATTTTATTATGTAACAACAGCATGTACACTGTATGTATGTATGAATGTATGTACGTACGTACGTATGTATGTACGTACGTGTGTGTGTGTGTGTGTGTGTGTGTGTGTGTGTGTGTGTGTGTGTGTGTGTGTGTGTGTGTGTGTGTGTGTGTGTGTGTGTGTGTGTGTGTGTGTGTGTGTGTGTATGTATGTACTGTATGTATGTATGTATGTATGTATGTATGTACAGGTATGTATGTATGTATGTATGTATACATTCTGCAGCATTCCCTTGCTACCTGCACCTGCTCATGCCTTGAAGGCCTCACTGACCAAATGCTTGCATTAAATGTTTTTTGTACAGATTTGAATGTGTAGCTTTTTTCATTTACTGTAATAATAATAATAATAGAAAAACTGTCATTATAAATTACATATGGTGTAGATGGCACTGATAAAGAAGGCTATGACCATGCTGGAGACTGATAAGGAGGAGAAGAAAGCAGAGAGAAAGAGGGTCCTAGCAGAGAGGGTTCCACCACTCTCACTGTCTGGCCTGTCTTTGCTAGATCTGCAGGTAACAGTACGCACTCTCACTGTCTGACCAGTCTCTGCCAGACTTGAAGGTAACACACACTCACACTGTCTGGCCAGTCTCTGCAAGACTTGAAGGTAACACACACTCACACTGTCTGGCCAGTCTCTGCAAGACTTGAAGGTAACACACACTCACACTGTCTGGCCAGTCTCTGCAAGACTTGAAGGTAACACACACTCACACTGTCTGGCCAGTCTCTGCAAGACTTGAAGGTAACACACACTCACACTGTCTGGCCAGTCTCTGCAAGACTTGAAGGTAACACACACTCACACTGTCTGGCCAGTTTCTGCCTCCAGGTAAAAGTACACGGGAGTGACGGGACCACTTTAGACTATCTCTTATAGACTGGTCCTGTATTTGAATGTCTTTTTACTTTTATTTTTACCTTCCCCCAAATATAGGGTGGTGTATATATATATATATATATATATATATATATATATAATATCTGTACCAATGTCACAAAGCCTAAAGTAAATATCCTCATTATATTTATTGTATGATCACAGTTATCATTTCTGTATTTTATGATAATAGAGCAATGCTGCTTCTGATACAAGAACTCTCCCCACAGAATATGTGCAAAGAGCTATCTCAGAAAACCGATACTGTTGATGAGGAACGCTATGACATCAGTTTCAAAGTGTCCAAAAACGATACGGAGGTACAGTGATCGTTTTATCTGTTTGTAAGGCTTTTGTTTCACTGTTTGTTCTTATATTATGTGCATTTATTATAATAGTTGTCATTGTTACCAATTTATCTAAATATTATGATTGTTTTATGCTTGCACAACACACTCATTCAACCACGTAACCACAAAAAAATACAATCGCTATATCTGAAGTGTTGTGAGCTCGTAGATTTGCAAAAATGAAATAAAATTTATATTTTCACCTACCGGTATATTATAGGCAAAAAATATTTTATAATTTAGATTTATACTGTAGGTCCTATAAAGATGCCCACAATAGAGGGCAGGGGAGGATTATCCAACGGGCCTGTTGGGCCCAGGCCCAGGGGCCTCTGAGCTAGGGGAGCCCCTGAGCTTCAGCCTCCGGCTCAAGCTTAGGGGCCCCCAAAATGTGCAAAGTTAATAACAGTTATTACCTTCGAACTTTTTGCCAGTAATGGGCTTATCATGTCAATAAAATAACCCAAAATGTCCCAAACCAGTGGGTTTCAACTGATTGTGAATGAGGGACTGCCACCCTGACTTAGAATCAACCTGGGGACCACTGTTGTGTTGGGTGGGGATATGGGCTAAGATTAATTAGTGCTCTTGTATCACTTGCTATGCAAACCCTCCGTTTATCGATAAGGCTTCCAGAGGGAGGTCTCCAAAAACAATGCCCTTTGCATGTTGGTGGCCCAGGGGCCCTTTATCTCTAGATCCGGCTGATAGAGGGTATGCGCATGCATAAAGTGAGTGGCAAATTGAGTTTATCGTTGTTTAATGCAATCAGATAGGACTTTAAGGCCACTCAGTAGGAGTTCCCACACAACTTCCAGGTATGATGTTGCGCGCATACCCTCTATTTAGACGCCATGGTTAAATTGGTTAAACCCTTCAATATCTGTGTCATTTTAGATGTTGCTATATTCTATACTACAGCAACATAAGATCTTCTTCAGTAAAACTCAGGATTTTACCGTGCAGATTCTGGAGCTGTCTCAGAAGGTCTTTGAGCTGAAGGGCAAGATGAAGAGACCAAACCTGAAGAGGGTGAGGGTCTCTGCCGATGCCATGATGAGCGCTCTGCTGGGAGCCAAGGTCAAAGAGTCTGTCGACTTCAAAGCCAACCTGAAGACCGTTAAGAAGGAAGAGGAGAAGGTCAGTTCTGCGCTACAACTTACATTTAACTTCAAGGTTGACAACAAATGACAAGCATACTTTTATATGTCTATATATGTTCTAGATAGTGTGCGGGACCTCTTTCTTTGATTTTATTATCAGATATCTGCTTCTGTTCAAAATATGTTAAAGATGGAGTGCCACCATTTTTTTCCACCCTAAAACATGATCATCAGGTATTATTACATATAAGGGGGAAGAACTTTTTCCAAAAAGTGTACAGTATTTGTTAAAATCATGCTTTTATGTGGACACGCCCACCAGTTCATTAAGTATGCCTGGTCTGCCTGGTGGGTGGTGATGGGTGGTGATCCACCTGAACTGAAGCCGCACCCACAGCTGTAGTTGTATGATAAAGGGGGAGGGGTTAGGGGAGGGGCTAATAGTGTGGTGTCACTATATTACTGTTTACTTCATTGGCCCGTTTGACTGTCAAGGGTTCAGCCTCCAGGAAGAAACCCTAAATACAAAGTTAATACACCATTGCACATAAAAACAACTCCAGGGTGTCTAATGAAGTACTGTCACCTCATAGACACATGAAAAACTGGAAAAATACAAAAATTGTGGCACTCCATCTTTAATATGTTGACATTGGACTTTAGGGATGTGGGTGACAGTCTTTTTTTTTCTTCGTTCAACTCTATCATGAAAATGTAATAAGGAGACTGGCATGAATATTGAAAATACTTGTGAATTAATACATTACAACTTGATATGTGTGTATGTATTTCTCACAACCATTCTATGTTGTTGTCTCCCCCCACGCACACGCACACACACACACACACACACACACAGAAAGAAGAGGTGACAGACTGGCGTAAAAACGTGGATGCCATGTCAGGAATGGACGGCAGGAAGAAGTTGTTTGACAATTAAATTGTCAAACAGCTATTTAATTAAAAATTAAATAGCAGATCTGTAAGCTCGAAACGTGTCACAATGTGACCAGTTTGAGCTTATAGATCAGCTATTTTTTATGCTTTTGTGTGACACCGTAGATTAGAATGACAAAGTAGGGCATTAATTTATGGAGAACAAAAACATTTAAAAAAGTTACAATATGGAGATAAGTTTCTAATTTGAACTGTTTACTCATGGAAATTATAACACAGTGACCTCATAATTCTACCAGAAGATTCCTGCCTCGCATGAACTGCTCACCAATACAAAGACGGGTTGTGTAATTAGAAAGCCTACTTTCCTTAGTGCACGCACTTTGAGCCCCCCACCACACGTATAAATGCACATTTTGGCAAGAAAGGGATTTTGTTTTCACCAGGGGGAAAAGTTATTTTAGTTACTCCACTGCGCCTTCTACCGATATTTTCTGGCCAAAAAGTGCATTTATTTGTGTGGTGGGGGGCTCAAAGTGCATCCACTAAGGAAAGTAGGCTTTCTAATTACACAACCCGTCTTTAATTGTATTGGTGAGTAGGTAAAACATCAGCAGCAAGAACAGTAAGGCTATGGACCAGAGCTACAAGAAGATGTAACCCTTTTGTTTTGTGTAATCTAATGGATTATAAAGATGAAGTTGCCTTCATGATTTATTTGATGTCTTGGAGTATCATTTCATTTGGCTTTACTTGTAGATTTTTATCACAATTTGCTGATGTTGCTTTGTTTTTGTCTCATTTTAATCTCAACAATTCCATATAATGCAATTATGCCAACTGGACACTGACCAACTGCATGTTTATTACACCTTTTTTCCATGGAGCCCATGACTGGGCATAGTATTGTATATTTGTCTGTCATTAAATGTTTCGATGGATTGAATACAAAAGGACCCCAATGGAAACAAGCCATAGGCTTCCTTGAGTTTAAAATGTTTTGTATCGAAGTTTGAACTGTACTTTTCCACCCAAAAAACTGCTAATACAGTAGGAGAACGGGGTAAGATGAGCCAGCGTTTAAAGGACAACTTTAGTTTTTTTTCAACCAAGGTTCATGTTTTAGGTTGTTATTAGAGAAAGTAAAAGATGTGCGTTAATTTTTCTTCATTTGCTGCTTTCTTTCGTTTTAGGGATTTTAGCGGTTTTTGACAGGGGGGCGGGGGCATTCGAGCATGGGGCTAAATATGTATTTCTTTACAAAATATTATGGCGATTAATTTTTTTATTATTTACTATAGTCCTACTAGACCCCAGGAAATGACATCTGGCCACAGAAATTCATAGATTCATAGATGCTTAATCATCATTTCAATTGATAGAAGACATCCTGAAATATGGGTAGATCATTAGATTTTACTGCCATCTCATTTTGCCTTGCTTCCAGCCTTCCAGGACAACTTAAGCAAAAAGTGGTTCATCTTTTACCCCGTTCTCCCCTATTCAATGAATCAAATATCAAAATGAATATTTTTGAATAGGCTATACAATGTAAGATGACTATTGGTAGTTTTGCAAAATATTTACACAAGCAGTTTTTTGATAATCATTAGTAGCCTAATGGCCTGGGTATAAAATAACCAAGTGGAAGTAAGTTAGAAATAACAACTAGATGTTACAGTCAGATAAATTAAGTTCAGAACATTACATCATTACTTTACTGTTATGCATACTGCTCAGTGCCCAGCAGGCAGCAGCCCAACTATGAAATCCACCTTAAACTTTGCAATTTATTTGAAAAGTACTCATTTTAATTAGTCTACTTAATGAATGAATTGGCAATTAGCTCATGTACATTGTTTCAGAGCAGACCCAGATTAGGTATAGCCTATAGTTACTTACTAGGGGGCTATCAAGACAAAATCTGTGTATCCAATGACGGATGATGTAAAAAGAAATAGGCCTACACAAATCCAGCCATGCTATTAACATTACACAATACTGTCTACAGTACTACAACTCTACAAGTAACATAAAACCTTACAGGAGGACATGCGAGTTCTCTTACATCACTGCCATGGTGTTGAATGTTGATGTTGACGAAGTACACACACACACACACACACACACACACACACACACACACACACACACACACACACACACACACACACACACACACACACACACACACGCCATGTGCGCCACCACGCCTTCTTCGTTGAATTATAAATCCACTTTCACTCTTCGTCGTGCGAAGGTGTCGTGCGCCAAAAATAGCCGACCTGCAAGCTCACAGCGCTTCGCATCACGACAGCGACGACGCGCAGTGAGCTTGCAGATCAGCTATTTCCGCCTCGCGACACCGCCGTACGACGCAGCGTGGATGTGGGCGGTGGGCGCTCTTCCAGCTTCCATATATGGACCGCGAGACACAACGTCCGTCGACGGTACCGCCCTTTGTGTTACATTGGCCGTTTTCATTGGGCGAAGGGGATGACAATCGCATGCCGTCAACGGGAACCCCTCTCTCCGAGGACTGGCAGTACAAATCGTGTACCGTTCCAAATAACAGTCACGTCTGAAAAACAACTGCAACAGGACAAACAGGTAAAACCCACAATTGGGACATCGTTTTGTTCCTCGCTTGCAAATATGCATAATAAAGTACTAGTTACAGGTATTATGTGTAATACCTCCTCGTTTACGTCTAGACGGCCATAGTATTGTATCCGCTATATTATACGATTGTAGGCCTACTGTCTGTAGCCTACTTTTAAATGCGTGTGCGACCCGATCCATCCCTAAAAAAATACTCCCTATTTAACAAGGATGCGGGTTATACATGAAATCTGTACACACACACACACACACACACACACACACACACACACACACACACACACACACACACACACACACACACACACACATTTATAAAACAAATTACATTATTCTTCTAACCTACTCTGCAAAGAAGGCCTACTGGTTTGTGGCATTTAAAGGCAACCCTTAACCTTTTGCAGAGTTGTTGCCTTCTCTGTTGTCTTGAACTTCAATTAAGCAGAAAGCACACATTTATTAAGTTTATCTTTATGTTTATCTTTATGACAGGATGTTTGTTTCTCTTTGTATGACATCAAGGTTATTGATGTTGATAACTGATAATATATGTTAAATATGTTAAATTGATTTGTTGTTGTTGCATGTGTGCAGGTCTCCACTGCTGGTCCTTCGGATGTCCAAATACAAACTCTTTCTGCTGAGGCATGGCGAGGGGGCATGGAACAAGGAGAACCGCTTCTGCAGCTGGGTGGACCAGAAGCTGAGCGAGGACGGGGTGAAAGAGGCACAAGCGTGTGGCCGTCTTCTGAAGGAGCAAGGCTACGAGTTTGACATTGTGTTCACGTCACTCCTGAGCCGCTCCATCCAGACGGCATGGCTGGTCCTGGAGGCCATGGGCCAGGAGTGGGTCCCCGTGGTCAAATCCTGGAGGCTGAACGAGCGCCACTACGGCGCCCTGATTGGCCTCAACCGGGCAGAGATGGCCCTCAACCACGGCGAGGAGCAAGTGAAAGTGTGGCGAAGGAGCTACGACGTCACGCCGCCCCTGATCGACGAGTCCCATCCGTACTTTCTGGAGATCTACAACGACCGCAGGTACGCCACCTGTGATGTGACAAAGGAGAACCTCCCCCGGGCGGAGAGCCTAAAGGAGGTGCTCGACAGGCTCCTGCCGTACTGGGATAGCACCGTGGTACCGGAGATAAAGAGCGGTCGGGCGGTGCTCATTTCTGCACATGGCAACAGTTGCAGGGCCCTGCTGAAGTACCTGGAAGGTCTGCTCCTATTGTCAACATTGTTTGAGTTTCATTGGATTGCACAACAGCCTACTTGTAGGATTCTCAACTATGGTTGTGGGGAATCACAAACCACTGCTGGTGATCATTATAGACCAATTCAGTTATAAATATATATAAAACATGAAGCAGTTAACCACATGAATCCTAACATCACTAATATTCGCTATATTCTGGGGGCGAACATTTGGCGAAATGAGCAGATCTACAAAAACACATTTCGGCAAAGAGATTTGGTGTAGGAGAAATACAGACCATGGGACCTCGGTCAATAAAATGTGTATATGGTTTATACCGTGCATGGTTAAGCATCATTTATACTCCGTTGTATGCCGGTGTCGCGTGCTGAAATTATTTTATTTTTGTCAAGTATAAGCTTCAGCTGTCTTTCTTGGTCCCTACCCTGGTATTGCAGTAAATGCTACTCTACTGTAGCCTATCTAAATGTTTCACATCCAGAAATGGAAAGTTGAACTTCTGCAAAAAGGCCACTGAGTTTATGTTACATTTCATTGGTGGCTGTGATGAAGTCCAGTCCACATTGACCTTTAAGAAAACTCTGTGGACACACCACACGTCACTGGACACTCTGCGACTTTATATAGACTGTTACGTAACATTAAATACAGACAGGATATGCTGCTTGAAATTAATTGACAATGGTACACATTTAGTAACATTGTGTAATTGTACATTTGTCATTTAAAGCTACGCCACAGGATTTATTAGCACATTTGCAGTGGTTGTGGTCTCCCTACTCTTCCATTGAGAATTCTTTACCCTGCTATTGGTAGCACACAGACTGGTTGACAATGTCATTAAAGTTATTTGAAGCAGATAGTGCACCAGATTGATTTGATTTATTTATAAGATCACCATTAGCTTACTGTGTATCACAGCATCTGCTCTTCTTGGGGTCTAAAATCAGACACCAGGTGCACCATCTTGTTTATTGTAATATGCTAGCACAATCTTCTTTTTTGTAGTATGTGGACATCATTGCAATTACTTCTCTCCACGGGGAGAGTAAGACAACATACAAAACAACTTAGGATTGTAGCTTAAAGATCAGTTACTGTTAGTTTTATCAAGTGTCATTTGAATATACGTATTAGTGCACTCATGATAACTGTCCTTCTTTCAAAAGGTGTATCGGATGCAGAAATCGCCAACGTGACTTTACCCACTGGGATACCAGTGTTGCTTGAGCTGGATGAGAACCTTCGCCCTTTGAAACCCCGGCAGCTATTGGGAGACCAGGTGAAGATTCAGGCGGCTATTAAGATGGTGGAGGATCAGGGGAAAGCCAAGCCGTCCATCTGAATGCTGTCAGCTGGCTGTAAGACTTGCAAAAGCCCTTTTCAGATTGCCTATGCACAGTAATAATCAATAACAATAGACTGCTTTAGTGAAATTCACAGGAAAGGTCCAAGTCTCACTTCCGTATGGTGACGTATTTCCAAATGAAATGAGATAGGCAGGTTTTATTTGAACATTGAAAAGTGGGCGTGTCATAACAAACCCTACATAAGCACATGTCATAATGTTGTTTTACAGGAAGAATACACAATTCGATTTTGATATAAGAATGCAAGGAAACATCTTGACTTTAATTTACTGAAATATTGGCATTGGCTAGATTGAGGTTGTTACAACTACTGTATTACTAGTCCGACAGTCGAATGAAAGACTCAAGAGACGGGTACTGTATGTCTTAGCACTGTGATCAAATGTGTCGTATAAGCATAGAAGTGTTTTAGATTTGATCTGAATGGAAACCCTGTAAGTTATCTACAGCAGCGGTCCCCAAACCTTTTTGTCCGTGCACCTGCACGGACATGGTGACCTAGCTGACAACGCTAGTCTTGTTGTATTTGGCCAAAAATGATATATTTTTAATACGATTATGGCAAATAATCAAAGAATGTCACTGCACTGAGAGACATGCAGCTGCTGAATACTCCCGCAGCTGCTTTATACATCTCCTTACAACAGTGTTTACCGGATTTTGCCTTTGTGCTAAATAACACCATAAAACCGCCATTACCCTTTTCATGTCACACATCCCCTAGAGGGCGTTTGCACACCACAAGGGGTGCATGCACCACAGTTTGGGAAGCCCTGATCTACAGTGATGTAATAATGGTAATGAGAGGATGGTGACCATCCTATTTACCGTTTGTTGTTACTGAAGGATATTGAAAGAGTTGGTCGCTGTTACATTGATGCACTTTGGGAATATCCCAATGCATTTTCTTAAACACGTGCCTTTAGTATTAATTGCTAAGATGTTGAAAGTCAATCACTTCCTAAAAGGGTTTAAAAAGGGTTTTTACAAGTCTTAAGTGCGTTATTTATTTAAGAACAAAACCATTTGGTTAACAAGCATTACCTCATAGATATCAATAGCCAGGCCTTTCATTCCAAGAGTGGAGGCTGATTCTGTGCCACAGAAATCCTGTATATATTATGTACTACTGAAACTCCATCCGATATGAGGTCATATTCCTACATGCCCTATATTTTGGTGATCATGGTATTTCGTATAACAGTAGTGCCAATACAACATTTGTGGGGACGAAACCATTATAATGGCCGCTCAAGCATTTTCTCCTGCATTAAGTTGTTATATCTGTGCATATGGGACAACATATATGCTGATACCATATATTTGTGATATCCAGTATATATATATAAATGCCAATGTCTCGGTTGGGCTCTAATCTCATTTTGTGGAGTATTTCCCCCATCAAGTAGGTTTAATGTGATCATTTGTTGAGGTTTCACACACCTGGGGGACATGTTTGTTGCATCTGGGTCATACCTTAATCAAGGGCAACAATGGTCAATGGATGATGAAAAATATTTTGGATTTGAAAATGATCATTTAACAATCAGACTATTTAACTAATATCTTCAGTGAATGAAGATGGATTGCCTCAGTTTTATATAGTAAAAGCCTCAAGCTGCGTTACTGTTGCTCATGTACTGTTAAAGTTAGTGGAATATTTAAATCAAACTAAACGTTTCACACATTATCGTCTAAGTCTGTTACGTATAATTGTGTTTTTGTATTATTTCAGGTGTACCACTGTACTGTATGTTTGTTTATGTAAGTACTGTAACTATCCTGTATGTCATTTGTGTCTTTACCTTGCACTGCCTGTGTGTTATTTCACTGCCATGCTCATTTTGTACACTATTAAATGTTACACCCACGTATGATGATCAGATATAATCCCGTAGTCAACCTACTGTACTGTACCAGTGCGTTATCTTCCCTCAGATCTTAACACTTGATCTCACCACTTGATAGTTTGCATGAAGAAATAAAAGGGAAGTTAATATTTTCAACATGTGATGACAGTGTTTCCTACTTTGGTGTTTTGGATTTGTTCATCAATATGGCATGTCAGAAACTATACTGCAACAGAAATTAGGACACTCATGTGAGGGGACTTTATTTTTTGGAAGTTGTAGGATCAAACCCAATCAATGTGATGAACAATTGAGTCTGATTCCTTACCACAGATGGATAGGGAGTGGTCCTTTGCTTTACTATTCCAGTAATGTGCCCAAACCAAACCAGTGGCTCCATGCCAGGGAAAAACCCATTGACCGGGTGGAATGTCTCTGAATAAGGGAGCCCAATGCAGCATTCATATATACTCTATTCCCCTTTCTCTGACAGTTATGCACATTAGTGTTTATGGAAATATGTTGTGTAGTGTGGGTGTATTTATCCCAGTCGAATTAAACGATACAATAAAAGACAGACATTGTCAAAGCTTTGTATGCTTCAGTCAGATTTTATGCGGATGTTGAATTGAACTGCTGAAAGCAGAGGATAAATGATTTGATGATTTGAAACGAGCTATTCATTTTTTAATAATGTATTTCCCAGATGATTAAGATACAGTAAAGTGATAAGACTGGGCCACGTTAAGTCTAGTGTCCCTATATATTCTGGGGAAATTGGACAAACATTTGGTAAGAATATAGCCAATCTACAAGTTCAAGTTCACAATGTGTTGTAACCCATTGTAAGCTTGTACTTGGCTGCTATTTTTGGTGAGGCCTATAGTATTAATGGCAAGCGAAAACAGGGGGGGGGTCTATAGATCGAGCCCTGGGGGACTACAGTATGTATAGCATACACTCCTGCTGGGACATGCTGCACTCACTGTTTCACTTACAGTTTGCTTAAATCCTCCACAGAATATAGCCTACTTAAAAAAAAGAAAAAATCTATCACCAAGGGGAAGTGCATTCCCACCTGGGCTAACAACATGGAGAAAAGTCTTGTTTATGCAGGTGTGGAATATCACTGAGGAAAGACAATAAAAAAGTAATATCAGAACACCATTTGGGACATTGTCACTTGTCAGACTGTGACCAAAGCTGTATAGTGTCACTGTCATTCAGTCACTAACAGGGTTGAAGACACAGGGACTGCATGCGAATTCTGTCCACCTGGTGGACCACCTCCACCTGAAGGTTTGTTGACAGAATGATGCACTTGTTATTGATTTAATTAATGTTCCATAAAACCTCATAGTGAGAAAGGACTACAGCATTTGAGAACTCACTGATGCAATCATGCAAATAAATAACCAAACCGAAAATGCTATGACGCGCGCACGCGCGCACGTCACACACGCACGAGCATGCACTTTCCCAATGATGGCATTTATAAGAAAGACCATCTAAATTTAAACTTGTTCACAATATAGAAAAATAAAATATAGCCTACGCATAATCCGAGTTACACAGACTGCACTCATAGCCATGGTTCATGATGAAGTAACTGCATCCTGTTTTTGGCGATCGCTACATTTAGGCTACAACGTTTCCGTATATATAAACATTCGGAATTCAAATATAAAGTACTCACAATTTGTCCCACGGGTGTTAGTTAGTTGCAGCTCCAGCGATTAGAATTTCTGCATCCCGCGTTGTTTAATAAAAAGCATTTTTATCCGAGGTGTTATTTTGCCATTGGCTTTCAACTACGCGCCCCTATCGGTCGGGAGGAGGGTGGCACTCGGTGTGTTCGATATAAGTACGCTGACCGCCCTGCTAATACAGTTTAATAGGCGAGTGCGCTCCCGGTGTGCAACTGTGGATTTCCAAACGAACCCCGTTTGAAAAAAGTAGCCGGGGCGCTCGGACAAAAATGCTTTTTATTAAACAACGCGGGATGCAGCAATTCTAATCGCTGGTGCTGCAACTAACTAACACCCGTGGGACAAATTGTGAGTACTATATTTGAATTCCGAATGTTTATATATACGGAAACGTTGTAAATGTAGCGAGCGCCAAAAGCAGGATGCAGTTACTTCATGACTGTCATGATAATCATCATGGCAGTCATGTTTCAGGGCTACTGCACTCACAAATTCATCTGTAGGCGCCGCCTGCCTTATACTGTGAACCAAAACCAAATACAGTATATGACCGAATTTGCAGCCTGCAGGACAGGAGGGGCTATATGCATGCTTGTGGTGTAGCGGTTATAACCCCTCGACTCTACATGCGCTTTCTGTTGACTTCGCACAAGTCAAGGAGCCAGGTACCTTACAGCCGGCTTAGCTCTACAGTCTGCAGAACTGGTAAGTTTTAATTTAAAGACAGGTTTTTATATGCGTGATGCTCAACATTTAACATGAGAAGTTCAAGCTCATATCATGGCTTGTTAAAATGCATATTTTCGCAGAAAAATATTTCAGTCTACCATGCAGTTTGCATACATGTCATTGCGCTTTTGGTTATAACTTATTTTATTTATCAGTTGACTAGTGATGAGAGTTGCATGTGTGTTTGAATTGCATAGTGTTGCAGCAATAACATCCATCCTGCGATTCCCTCATGCTCATATACCATTACCGAAAAATAGGCTTTGCGTATGCTGATTAAATCATTAAGTGAAAGTTTCCACTGATATTCTAGTTATCCGCATCCACTTGATTTGTTTGGCACGATCCATATGCTCAATAATAGCCTGTAGCTATACTATTTTAGAACATAGGTTATTCTTCAAGCCTTTGCAGGTATAGGCCTATAGGCACTACAAAAGCCATATAGAAAATAGCTGATTTATTTTCCATGCACATGGGGTAGTCTAACATATTCCAGACTTTGTGGAATATGATGAAGGTGAAGTGCCACTTATTTTTCTCTTTTAATGCCATATATCTAATAGCTCTAATCTTTAAATGCAATTTCTGGGAACTCTCTCAAAAGCTTATGGTTTGACTTCCAATTTATTTTAGTCAGATATTATGGTGAAGGCAGCGAACCAGAGAGTGGATCTAATTGTGCAAGGGAAATGCAGACAAGGCGAGGACAGAACAGATGGGCAAGTTTTGAAGCAATCCTTGGTTCTCTTTGAAATGTGATGGAAAGCCTTGACTAGATAAAGTGCCCCTCGGGGCACAGGTCTCCATCAGGGCAGGTCAGGTTGTGGCCTCCTGGTGGCGCTATAATAGCTAATAATAATATGTCAAAAGGGTGCCATTTCTTCTTACGCCTTGGATGGCAATTGGATGATTTGAGGCATTTTGTTCCAAAAATGTGTTTTGCAAAAATCCACCTGTTGGTGGCGCTATAACCGGTTAATGTGAAAAGGGTGAGATATATTCCTCAGCCTAGTAGGAAAGTCTGTGAAAGATTTCACGTAAATTGCATGCTGCGTTCATGATTTGAGGCTTTTTGTTCAAAACGGGCCAATCCTGCAAACTTTGAAAGCCAATGTTAGCCAATTAGGATGGAATATGAAATATCGGACAGATCCGTCTTGAACACATGACTATAGAGATAGTGTGTAACAATTTGCGGCATCTTTGGACAGAATCTGGAGTAATATCCAAAAATGTTCAAAAGTCGGCCTCCTGGTGGCGCTATAACAGGCCGTTCTGGAAAAATTCAGGTTCATCGTTGGCATCCAGGGAGTGTGTGTGCAAAATTTGGCATTGACCGGGTTAACGGTGCCGGAGATTAGCTGTACAAAGACGGATGGACACACACACGGACGGACACACACACACACACACACACACACACACACACACACACACACACACACACACACACACACTCACACACACACGGACACAGAGTGCAAAACATACTCTCTTCCCATGCCTTCGGCCTGGTGGAGACAATCATTTTTGCAACGTTACCCATGCAAAGTGAATTTTAATTGTATGTCATGTAATGGATCACATACTTTAGAAAGCACTTGCAATCATCTTGAGTCAGTGAGTCATTTCCTGAAAAGGCAGTCTTGGATTTAGACGATTAACATTTTTCTTTCAGCATGTTTTCATATGGGATACATGGACTGCTAATTGCAAGCCACTGCATCTTAAACCACACCACCAAGTTGTAGTAGGCCTATTATATGCAGAACACTGGAAGATGTGGAACCTGTATAGCTGTGCATAACGGGACGACAGAAACATGATGCATTCCCCAATCATTAAGCAACGGTAAACTGAAACGCATGGATTTTGTCAATGTGCAAATTATGTTATAAGTGGCTTGCAGATGTTATTCTAGTAACATAAAAATCTAAAATTCCTCTTTTTCCTCTCCGAGAGGCACAGTGCTTGCATCTGGTCTTACCCAAGGCAGAAGTGAATACTGTAATTTGACTTTACTCTGTGTTTGTCATACATTAAGCAGGCGTCTGGCTGTGGAAAAGCTTTGGGCTTGTGTTCGACATGCCAAGTCAGTCTCCTATTCCTTAGATGGTATTGAAGATAGAGGCCGGGTTGGTGCGTTAGCATCAGCACTGCTGATGAACAATGACCTTGTCCCATGGGTGATGGGGAATGTGCTTTGGCTGCTTACAGAGGTCTCCTACCACAGCATCCTATATATCCTCATCCTCGTCATTGAACTCAGACTAAAGCCTAATTCATACTTTGTTGTCGTATGGTGAACTATATTAGCCCCAAAGTCTGTGGTCATCATGTGAAACTATATATGACACAGTCAGACAACAAACTATTGATTAACCCTATAAAGTCTGCGGCCATGATGTGAAACTACAGTACCACCAGCCTCTCATGGTGCCATAATTAACATATCTCACTACAACTGTATAAAGCGAGACAGCTTTACAAATACCATTTTAATGTTCCTCTGAATGACTTGCATGTCCGGTAAGAAAGCTGCAACAAATTAGTTTAACCCAAACAGAACTGTGCACGGGGAACGATGATTGTTTTACGAGTTGACGGGAAATGTGGTAACTTGTGAAGTGGAGCGTGCACATGCAGAATAGATTTTAAACAGTGCGGGACCCTTGGTGAGTTAAATTCACCAAAGTGAGAAACTGATACAGGCCACAATTTCAGCCACAGGGATTTCAGTCTGCCTGAGCACAAATAGACCTCTGTAACTGGATGGTGGTTTGGGCTCAATGAGGAGAAGGCTGTCTACTCGGTGGTTATACAGGTGTGACAGTCTAAATGGGAGAGGAAATGCTTTTCCACATGAGCAAATTACAGGAGGGTGAGAGGTTAGTGTTAGTGCGTCTGGCATTAATGGACTCATTCATCAGCCATCAGTCTGCCATATCCGCCCACTTAGATGTATGGTAGATATACAGTACATCATTGGCTCTATTGACTCTAATGGACAGATGGCGACTTAAGCCCTATATACGACTTAAGCCCTATATACGACTTAAGCCTGACTTAAACAACAGATCTACAAGCGCACTACGCATCACGACGTGGGACGTTGTGACCTTATCGATTTACAAACTCTGGAACATTCTTTGGAATTTATTTTTAAATCTTTGAACTTTTCCAACCGAAATAGCGATGCCAGGTTCAAAGTGGTTAATTATTTTAATTCGTTACTGACACACGCCTGCTTTCAACATCTGATATTAGTTGAAATATAGTAGCTGCATGGGGCCTTTTCTGTGTGCTGCAGACAGATGTTTTAGTTCAAAATTATGAATACTCCATACAGACATGATTCCATAATCTACCTTTGATTATTGACAGCTATGGTTAATTTCAAACACAGATCTGCCCTCCAGTATTATTGTCTGCTTTCCAGATGCTTTATGGAAAATTGGTTCAATGCGATCACAATGGAAACAAGTTATTCTTAGATTACCCGTTTGGATAGCAGCAGCAGGTATTTCCAAGAGCAAAGGACACTTTTGTCCATATGGCCTTGTGCCTCGCCAAGCTGGGACACTACAACCGACATTGGCTGAGTACTACTTCCTTAAAAGGAGAGCTAGTAGTACACCAACTCATTTGATGGGCTGTGTACAGGGAGTTGCACCGTAGGACCCCACTTGAAGAGCAAAATTATAACGTAATTGTATTTCTTGTCACTGACTCAATATATCTGATAATTTGGTCAATTTCTGACAATGTTTTAATCACTTTCACCCTAGTATCCCTGTTTTAGACCTGTCAAAATGATCAATATAATTTTTCAATAGCAGACCAACAGCTGTAAATAAGCTTAAAAATTGTAGAACAATTTTTTTTACATTTTTGAACTTTTATTTTACTTTTTAAATTGGATAAAGTTACATAAACGGAAGTTGGTCATCGGATCAAATCCAAAATGATGGATGGTCCGGATGGACTCCATTCTGAGCTCAGGTTTGTCTCTTTCTATTAGATTTCAGTCGCTTTCATCCACTGGCACAAACTGACAGTTGTGGCATTTGCTGACCAAAAAAACAAGCCGGGTGCTGAAGTACTCAGCAAACAGAGGAAGATAAGATCACGCTGAGATGTTGACACTATAGACGAACAGGATTTCCCTGCGAGTACATTGTGCACATGCCCTTTACAGTATTGGTAGTACTGTACTGTGGCTGTCAACCACAGACATACACTGTTCAAAAGTACTGTACACAAACTCTGCCGTGCTGTGCTGTGATGTGCTGTGCTATGTTATGTTAATGCTGTGGCTGCAGCACACCGGTTGGAATCTGCGTTCTGGTCAAGGAGTTTTTCATATGTGACCATGTTTGGTCATGTGGAACAAGCTGCTGAGCCTTCTTGATTGATTGCAAACGCCTTTTTGACTTGTGTTTATCTATAAGTGTGTGGAGGCCTTTTCTTTATCATTTAAGTGTGTGTGCTGTGTGTGTGCTGTGGCTGATGTGGGGACATACAGTAGATGTGAGAAACATTATACATTGTATTTATTTAGCTTTCAAGTCACATAATTTAGTGCAACAGTTAAATAAATAATCTTTTACAAAAAAACACAAAAAAATCTTGAACCGGTCAGATTAGAATCACATAACGAGGGGCTTCTCTACAACACATACAGTAGGGGCACCACAAATGTGACAAATGTCACTGTTTGTTGCAGAAATATGTCTTTTCTTTAATCATCATTTAATCATCACCAAATTAGATACACTTGACTTTGTTGGGAGTCATGTGGCAATGATTCATGATTGATGAGCTTTTTAGGTTTTACTGTTTGCTTTACTTTGTTTCCGAAATTAGTGGGAGGAGCCTATTCTCATTCAAATAACAAGACAGGGTCTAATAACGCCCAATTCCCCATGTAGAGACCGGATGTCGGCCCATTCACTCTCGTTCAGACCGATCCTCTTATGGTGGTATGTCTTTGTTTTTAAGGCCCCCTATCCCTCCTATGTCCAGCTTTGAGGGTGCGTGTAAACACAAACTTTGATTCAGCGGCGGAGCCTTGAATCTGTCAGGAGAGACAGACATGGGCACTACACATGGATCCTCGCGATGTTTGCGGCTGTGTTCCAAGTTTGAAGTCAGACGGTCAAAAGGTTCTTTAGATATGTGAACTAAAAACACACACACAGACAGACATAATAGATAGTAGGATGTTTCATCCCGATCCAAGCACCTTCGACTTCCATTTTGTGAAAATAAATGTGTGGATGTATACCCTTTGGCCTACTACGCCGAGACACAGACTCACAGACACAGACAGACTTCACCTAGATGGCTAGCCTCCTAAATCCACATTAGAACGGCCTGGCTTCCTGTGAATCTCAGAGATCCCGTGACCAACATGTGACATCATCTAAGTCAGATATCAGTCATCTATCTCTATCTCTATGACGTATTACTAAAAAATGTCCTCATGCTAATCCGAGCTAAATTAGTGGAGCTATACTTGTTTGACCTACTGGCAGTGTGTATAAATAAAAAATGTAGTGCTGATTGGTCCATTTTGCAAGATTAGCTCCTGACATTCACAACCGCAGCTTCCTATAGGGTCCTGGTGGCTGCAACTGACAACTAACGCAGCCCTATAGGTAGATCACCCATCCTGGCAGAGATATACTGGATAGTACTGTAATGATTGTAAATAAATAATGACTATAGTTGATCTAAACATAATCTCGACTGCCCTGGAGGATATTTCCTGACAAAGCTTCACAGTGCCTCACTTTGATATAATTAATATATTAATACATTTGCATAAATTATTTGAAGACTTCATCCAGCTGGTCGTTACAAAGCCATGATATCATACAAATATAACATATAGTTTGTACACAACATTCTGGAATGCACAAATTCACAAGGGAGAACTAAGTGTTGAAACTGTTATGGGATTTTATTGGAAGTCTTTAAACTTCTATTGCACACTGTGGTACATTATTATCTCGTAACATTTATTAGAACCTGCAGCTGGCAGCTTGAGCCATTCTTTGGCCAAGTCCTTAAGCAACAAAGGCTTTCAGTTCCTTTTTATGGAAAATACTGGCACTGGTCACTTATCTGACAAGTTAAAACAACATACGTTAGATACATTTAATCGACAGTTGATGAAGGGAATGATTCATAAAGCTATTCCAGGAACATGAATGATTGCCCTAGAATACATTTGTCTAGTTCACTTTTTAAGATGATAGGGTTCTTGACATGAAAACACTATAAACACGTAAATGTCCAATAACTCTGCCTGGATGCACTCTCTGTACTGCGTGCGTCCTCTGCCCCGCATGCAGCCATGCACCAACCCACTCAACTTCCAGGAAGCTTTCTCTTGCGTCTTTGCAGCTGTTGCGAGCACTTTATTATTGCTGTTGCTCTGTCCTCCTAATGTCATTTTCATGTAAGGTAACTGAAGAGTCCTTGGTAAATAAATTACATTTAGAGCAGGTACAGTAGGATGTCGGCAGTTTGAGAACATATGTTTATATTATTTACTTAAGTTCCAGATGATTTTGGCTGATGATGATGGCATGTCCCAACGTAACATAATGTCCTTCCAAACTGCAGGACTTTCCTCTCCTTGTACTGAGGCATTTATATTCCGTCAAACGACAGTGCTGTGTGCCGAAAGTAGGAGATAAACACAATGTTTTGCTTAGCAACCGTATTAGGGTATTAGTGTTTTGTGTTTGTATTAATTTTGTTAGGTTTTCAAGTTCAAACTGAGGCCACAAACGATTTTTTTCTACAAAGTAAACAGACAAAGAAAAAAAAAGTTATAGTATCTTTCCATATAAAACATCAAATTGTAAAAAATCATATTATACGTTTAATATTGTATCATTCAAATAATAATTAGCCAAGCATTTAGTAATTTCCTAATATTAAGTCAAAATATCCATTTAAATTAAATTCATCTATTTTTAAACATAAGCCACATCACTGGAAGTAAAGTAACACTGGAACATTAAACCAAATTCAGACACATGGAAAACATCATGCAGCAACACACAACAAACACACAGGCGTACGTTTGTGCATGTGTTTGAATGTGTTTGAAGACAAAGGGACAATGGGAATCCAAGCCTGTTTGTGGTGGGAGGAAGTGAGAGGGAGGCACTACCACAGGTACCCCTGATTCCTGAACCAATTTGGTGTGTCCGGAAGAGAAGTGAACATGAGCATCGCGCCTGTCACAGACATGCACAGAGCAAGTTCAGTCAGGAAAATCATGCATCATTCATTGGGCCTCAGCATCACAGCATTGTTGCTACATACTGGTACTGCTGCTCTGCTGTCTGCTTCAACTTATTCTGCTCAACCTCCTCCACCCCAGCTACTACCTGTCGTTTTGGATCTGCTGTTTAGGTACGGGGGATTCGAAGTCCCTATGGTTGGGACTGATGCGCTTGATCAGTACCTAAAAAGCAGATCCAATTAATCGCCAAACCATAATAAATATATTGCTCATTTTATATTAAATAAATATATATTCCATTTATGAGTTGTCCTGACTGAACTAACAAATTGGAATGCTGAAATTCACAACATCTTTAGTGAATAAAATGTTAACATTTTAACCAATCTGTAGATTATGTTCACACAATATAACTAACACAACTGCGGTGGTTGGAGGTGAAGACCAGTGTTGCCAGATGTACGATAATTATCGTATTTGTACGATCATTTTAGCCTCTGTAAGATATACCATCAATAATTAAAAAAATGTTCTAATGTATACGATAATTTCCCCATATCACAAAAAAGTGTGTGAATTCACTCCCCTGGCTGCTGATTCGGGATTCGGTTTGGCTTTTCAAAATAAGTCAGCAAATCAGGAAATCTGACTTGGAGGCATTAAAAACACTAGTCGTGTTTTACCAGTCCAGTCCAGTTCCAGGAAGTTGCCTGCTTCCATGTAACATAAGTGTTTGTCTCATAGGAGTAAGGTTGTTTCTTACACAAAATACACAATTTCCTTTTTTGTTGTTGCAGTGTACGATAGTTTTCTTTCAAATACAATAATCTTAAGCCTCCGGTACAATAATTCAACATTTCCCATCTGGCAACACTGGTGAAGATCCTGTGGTAGAGTACGTAGGAACACTATTGACGAGATATTGCATGAAATTCAAAGCGAAATACCGTGCCTTTCTAAACCAGCTCTCCGTTATAGCTAAATGAGCGAGCTCAGGCAGGGGACCTGGGTTCTAATTCTGTGTAGGACATGAAAAAACATATTGCAGCTTTAACTATGGATGACTCGTCTTGAAACTCAAAGGTCACAGGTTTGATCCCCATGACAAATAAGTGTGTCCAGTCCATCAACAGCTGTTTGTGTTTCTCCATGTCTCCATGAGCAAGAAACTGAAACCCTAGTCTGTAATACAGTTTTGAATATCGCAAAAAACCCCACTGCAGACCAAACCAAATCGTTTCCGACAATAGACTGATTGTAAAGTTCTTGTTTGAATATTCATGAGCATGCAGTGCCTGGTGAGTTGGAGTTTGCAAATGGTAAGCCAGTGATGAATGTCCAGTGGCATGAGAACAGACTGACCATGGGTGAAGGCTGAGAGATGGTGGGGGGGTGGAGAGAGAATAAGAGAAAACTGTAAAGATAGCTGAGAGAGAGAGAGAGAGAGAGAGAGAATGGGTCCCGTGCCAGCTTGCTGTGAGTTTGAACAGCCAGGCCACAGAGGGGAGTAGCTAGGGCGACATGCCTAGAGAGTCAAATCAGTTACAGATGTATCATTTAGAATCTGTGCTGGCCGCCTGTCATTCGTGAAATGATTTGTGTATTTGACTATACCTTATGACAGGAGGACGGGGTACTACAACAGTAGGGGGGTGGGGGGGGATCTGCTGAAGCAAGCTGCCCATGCATAAATGAGGAGATTAGTGAGTATCTTTTACAGTTTACGTAAAGTGAGCTTTTTGTTTCCCTGTTCAAGGTAGTGAGATGCATACATCACTGTTTGCTCAAAATCAGAAGGAGAATTCCACAGGCCAAAAGGGTTGCTTTGTAGAAAGCACACAGCAAAACTGTTTATTGCGGTGCAGAGGGTAGTATGATCTTCATCATCCATTTATCCGGTTGACTCCTTTGTGTTTTTGCTGTACATGAGCTGTGAGAGGAGATGATGCCAAGCCACACACACACACACACACACACACACACACACACACACACACACACACACACACACACACACACACACACACACACACACACACACACACACACACACACACACACACACACACACACACACACACACACACACACACACACACACACACAATGGATACATGTTATCATTCTGTGACATGATATGTGGTGTGTGTGTGTGTGTGTGTGTGTGTGTGTGTGTGTGTGTGTGTGTGTGTGTGTGTGTGTGTGTGTGTGTGCGTGCGTGCGTGCGTGCGTGGGTGCCTGAGTATGTGCGTGTGTGCACGTCTGTATGGGTGCTGTAGTATGTGTGCAGTCAGAGACACATATTAAGCTTGAGTGTCAGGTGTGGATATGTGCGTGCGTGCGTGCGTGCGTGCGTGCGTGCGTGCGTGCGTGCGTGCGTGCGTGCGTGCGCGTGCATGTGCGTGCGTGTGCGTGCGTGCGTGTGTGGCAGTTGCCTCCGGCAGCCAAAGTAGGAGTTTTCGAGTCCCGCACATGTGGAGCCTCATTGGCCTTCTGGACTCAAGCCAACCCAAACAGGACTGGAGCAGCACTCTGACATGTCTGTGAGCTGTTAGCCTGCAGGTCAGCCTTTGTCTGCAGCTCCATAACGTCCACACTGCTCCAACCTCCAGGCTCCCAAACACAAACCAGCTTTTGTCACACCCCAGACCCTTAATTGGTCCCATATAAGAACGGCTGTATGGGAGTGATGGATAGCAGTGTGTCACATGTCTGATGACTGAAACTGGGGTCAGACAAAGCAGCAGTCAATCAAACCAAAATGCATAGTCAGTTGAATTAGGGAAGGTTGTGGCTATAAATAATGATGATGAAAATGATATTGAAGACATTACTGACACTATATGAGTGTTGGAAATGGATGGGCTTAGACCATGTGTGTTCAGTGGCAAGGCACAAGGTGCCCTTGATTGGATAGTTGACTGATGTTGTCTCTACATGCAGGGTAAAGGGGGGGGGGGGGGGGGGCACATAGCTGGAATGCCTCCTACATCACCGCTGAGAGGGACACTTTGTGTGATGATGGAGGACCATGGAGGAGGAGGCAAGGAAAGGAGGCAGGGGTTGATTTGAGTCAAGGAGCACGCATGCTAGCAAGGGAGGGAGAGATTGCACTTCGTTTGTGTATCTACAATGGTAACTCTGGCTGGCCATCTGCATTCTGCACCTGTGAGCCCCTGGATTCCTGACCTTGTCAACCTGCAGACTGACATCTGACAAGCATCTTGACCGAGTCGTGCGATAACATTCTTTACTCAGCAGTCAGCACCCTACAGCAGCTGGACAGCGAGTTACGGTTAATAAAAGAAAGGCTGTCAAAATCCGGATTGTTAATTTAACTCTGTGAATGTTGCTGTGTAGGCCCTACTGAATGAGTGACTCTCTCTGGTGTAAACTTCAGCATGGCGGATGTTGACAGCTGACAGAGATTTGCCAAAGCTGTTATAACATTATGTCTTGATAGATGTGTTCGGTCAGATATGAGCATACCTGGATGTTATTAAGTGATTTCCTTCCTTTAAATAATTTAACCTGTCTCTGGCAGTCATTCTTAGGCTCTACTGTTACATATCATTATGGTTTAGACCTCGGAAATAACCACCTACTTCAAATCACTTGGCTTTAGTAATATCTTTTATAAATGTTGTCCAAAAATATGTAATAAAGTAATGTAATAAACATTTGTGTCTTTTGTTTTTCCTGGGAATTTAATGTGGATAAGAGTGCCATGATTTTCCAGGAGTTATGTGTACTCGTAATGCCTGTGCTTCACATTTTAAAGCAGAAAAAGATCCCTTCTGGCCCATGGTGTTTTCAAGCCTCTGTGACTGTATATGGTATTGGTCATTGTGGAAATCTAAACCGTCATACACTCCTGTGTCCTGTCCCATTATCGGCCAGTGTTCAGCACTGGTGGGCTGCTCTTCAGACCTCACAGATCATATAGATAAAAGGAAGGGCAGACGATGAAGCCTGCCACTTATAAGTCTGTATACTGTTGTGTACACGCTACACTGCCTCATATGGTCAGTGTAAACAGAACCAGGCTCTGGGCTGGACTGCCTTTTTACTGACTGAAATGTCAATGTTACGACCATTTTATGGAGTCGTGAGTTGAGCAGCTGCTGGCCCCTTCTTTCGAGTGTTGACACGGTTAATGACTCGGTTCTGATGTCAGTCCTCTATGCAAAAAAAAGAAAAGAAAAACATTGTTTGCAGTTGTGCCTTGTTATCAAGAGGACAGAAATCTATTAATGCCAGTAAAACAATTAAATCCATGGAATATGATGTGTCATAAAAACACGACTCAAAGGTTTGCAGTCTCCTACAGTGTGTGTGTGTGTGTGTGTGTGTGTGTGTGTGTGTGTGTGTGTGTGTGTGTGTGTGTGTGTGTGTGTGTGTGTGTGTGTGTGTGTGTGTGTGTCTGTGTGCGTGCGTGCGTGCGTGCGTGTGTGCGTGCGTGCGTGTGTTTTCTGTCTGTGTGTTAAAGAGAGTGAGAGAGACAAAGAATTGGAGCAAGGATGAATGTTTGTGTGTGTCGGAGAGATGGAGAGTGGGGAGACAGCGATGGAAAAGCTCATTCCTGAATGCCAGTGCATCCCAGACAGAATGTGGCTTTCATCAGAATTCCAGATCCTCAGTCGGATTCCTTCGTCGTGTGCCGGGATGCTGAATGTTTTCCTTCACCACTGTCTACTCTATGGCCTCATCTGCATTACATGAACGAGACCACCCACACAAAACGTTACAGCTTGTCCAATCTTTTTGGTGTATCAACGTGACCCATCCCCTACCATTAGTGGGGGGCTGAGAAGGATAGTGACATGCTCTAGTAAAATATGGAAGAGGTCTTGTATCACTACAGAGACAGAATAGAGAGGAATGTTCCCAGTGGAAGTCATCGTCTTGTCTCACTACAGGGACAGAATAGAGAGGAATGTTCCCAGTGGAAGTGATCGTGCTCTACTGACGTTGCTACTGTACAGCATGTGACTATGGCTTAAAAGGATACTACACCCCAAAATGGCCTTTCCCCACTATCAATCACTTACCCTGTGATGTGCTGAACTGTTGTTGTTTTGTCGCATGCCTTAATCGAAAATTAAGAATCCCACAACAAAGGAATGTTTCATGAATTGAAGTAAATAGGGGTCCAACATGAACAACGGCAAACCCACTGCAAACTGGAAACCTTACCAACTCTCGAAACCATGCCTATTCTGGGGGGAACATTTGCCATAAATAAATAGCAGAGATATACAAGCTCCAAGTACAGTTGTAACTCAGGCAGGGCCATTTTAATGGTACAAAGCCTGCAGAGCTTTAGTTCAGTCAGACAACTCGAGGTAGTGTGACAACCCTGATCAGGTGATTCATTGACATGCACTCTTCAAATGGTTAGGGTGGGCTATTTAAACCTCCCTGCTTACCTGATCATGCCTTGCTTTGCCTCCTCACTATACTGTGCTACTCTGCTGTCTGCTGCTGCCTCTCTGTTGTTTCGGAATCCTATTACCTCCCCAGCATACACCTGTGTGCTCTGTTTCTACATTCCCCTTTGAAAAATAGCAGATCGACAAGCTCAAAATGCGTCGCTTCGCGCCACATTTCGAGCTTGTAGTTCTACTAGATCTGCTATTTTGGATACTTTTGTGTGACGCTGTATGATCAAGTAGTAGGCTGTAGTAGGGCATTGATTTGTGGGGAAAAAAACACAAAAAGTTAAAGGGATATTTGAACACCACGCCGCAGTTTTTAAGTTGCTTGATTCAGTATTTAGATATTTGATATTCATTTCAGTTGCCACGTATACAAACCCATTGTAACTTCAAACTCCATTTTAACCATGATAGATAAAACACCCGTCCTTTTTTATGGTGACTGATACTGCCCTCCCAATACATGAGGGGCATTTTCTCATTTACTTTTAATAATTATTTCGTGTCCTCTGGCCTCCTCCTGCTCCTTATTCTTTTCCAAAACAATTAAATAAATGAAAACAGTAAATGATCAAACACAGGAGGCCCCCTCACGTATTAGGAGGACACTATGAGTCACCTGAAAACAGGACGGGTGTTTTCGATGAATCTCTCATGGTTCAAATGGAGTTTGAAGTTACAATGGGTTTGTATGGGAAGGGGGTTGCATGGGCTGCTAACATGAATATAAATATCGAAATACTGAATATTTTATATATATATTTTAAGTTTTTCAGAAAATGTGTGCATCTGAACTCAGTTTGTGCTGAAACCCACAGGCGTGCTTGCTCCTCATTCATTGCACGACACTGTTTATAGCATCATCTGAAACACATCATCTGAAATAATAATCCTCTGAAATAAGAACAGAGTGTCGTGGACAAAATCACACAGTTTCATCACCGTTAGTCAATCACAGTTAGTTAGTCCTCCTTGTGTCAAGCATGAACAAGTGTGCATGTGAATAATTCTGTATTGCATTACAGTCAATCAGTCAGTCTTGTCATCTACAATGTTCAGGAATGCGTAGTAAGAAAGCTGAGGCTGTAAATAAAAAGAACACGCTGGTGCTTTTGATTTATGTTCATTAGATTTGAAATGCAAAATGTCCATATGAACTAAACACAGCTGTGCAGGTAAAATTTGGATAATTTGACATTTTCATGGGCGTGCAGTGGGTCAAACGTCCACACAACTGGAAAAGAACCTGGACTAAACAGGACGGCATTACTGTCATCAGAACCGTTTGATAAGGAATTGGAATATTCTTTTTCCTCAGGAATCCGAGGACTGAACACAATATTACACTGCATCACTACTGACAGCATATTGTCTGAACATTTTACTATATCCATGCATCTCCAGCATATTCTCTATCAGCTAGTGAAAGGAGTTAGTGTCTTGGCCCAGGATTTTATAACCTTATAACTAACTGAGATTCAGAAAATTACCCCCTGCCCATACAAACTTATAGAGATTTATTATTACTGTACTGTATTTGGCTGCAGATTGATTGCTGCATATGTAGATTGGATGTGGATTATATACTTTGGCAGCGACATACTAGAATTTTCCTTTTATCTATAGCCTAAAACGGTATCTGTAATGTGTTTCACATGCATGCATACTTTTTCATGCTTGACACTAGGAGGATACAATGTCATAGAGCCTCAACTAAAACTCTACACAACAATAGTAAGACATGGAAAGGGAATATTCATAAACGTTATTTTTAAGCAGCAGGTTTTTTGTTGTAGCCCATATTACGTAAGTAAATGATAATGATATACCTGTCCACTCTTAAAGTGAAACCTCACAAACCCATATTTCATATTTTTGTTTTTAGTGTTAAAAGGCAGTAATGCCAAGATAATATTTTGACCATTTACAGTATAATGGAAAACAAAACAAAATAAAAACGTCCACTGTTGCTAATAGCTATAGATCTTTCTTTCTGTTTACACAGACAGAGACACTCTGGAGACTACATCATTTTACGGCGCAAACAAAACTTGCACTACTTAGTACCATGAAGTGAAAAACAAATAATAGTAGTAGTAGTAGTAGTAGTAGTAGTAATATTGCATTGCAACGCAGCCTTCCAATCAGCCCTGTCAATTATTCTGCCTCATCCTGTACGTCCACTTACCACTAGTTGGTAGCAGCTAATATCACTGTGTCATGTTGACCTGTGTTGTTTGTTTGTAATTGTTCCCACTGCACTAGCAGCGCTGAGAGATGTGATTGCATCATTGTATAGCATTATTCTGCCTCCCAGTTACCTTACAGTAATACCTTACAGTAATTTCAAGACAAAGTCAAATTGTTTAATCACGCTGCTTTTGTGTATTTTTCTACTTGGCTGTGCTGTATGCTGTTCATGCGTCGAAGTCCGATAATACATAATAATAATTATTAATTATTCAAATGATGACGTCATGAATGGGGCCTCCCGATACTTAAGGCCGCCCCTGGTTGCATGCCAGTACCTTGGTCAGGGTGTAGTAGTGTGGAAACACCACATAGAAAAGCCCCCTGGCATGTTATGAACCTTGGCCCTTGTTGCTGTGAGGCAAAAGTCCTAACCACTACGCCACTCTGTCAAGTCAGAAATGACTTTACAGTCTTCACCTCCCTCATTTCCAGCATGGGATATTGGATGCTGGTTTTAGACGGCGGGGTAATGGAGGCATTAGTAGCCTGAAGGACTTATTTTTTGGTAATGGTAATGACCTTTGAACAAATGATTGAGAAATATTGTGTATCCCGTCTTCTTTGATTACCTGCAGATAAGGCATTATGTAATAATAATAAAAGATCTGTTGAGAAATTGTTATTTTTAACAGCTGGGACGATGTCTAGCAGTTTATATTATGAAGCTATGCGTCTTACACCCCTGCCACTTTACAGGGCTTTAGGCACATGGAAGAAGGAGCTATCTGTCAATTGAGGATGTTGAGTGGAAAGCTACGGAAACTGGAGACATGCTAAATCAATTTCATTTTGTGGTCGTGCCAAAGCAATACAGTTTAAGATCATGCATAGATTAGAATGTATATATCTCACAATCACAGACATAATTTTAGCAAATGATTTCCACCCATGTGCCTTAAATGCAAGACAGAAAGTCTATAACTCACTTGGTCATGCTGAAACTGCAAAGTTACTTCTCTAATGTTTTAACTTGAATAAATTAAATAGTAGGTTTGAAACTCTAAATGGACCATCAGTCCGTCACCCAGTGTCCCTCATCTTGCCCTCCCCCAAATAGAAATGTAACATAAACAAATTAGAGACTGTACTCTATGATGTGAGTAAAAAGGTTTTATTGCAGTGGATTGCATGAAAAGGCATCAACTATAAAACACACCAGTTGAATTTAGTGCCATTACCTAATACCTACACTAGAACGGTGCCCGGCTGTAGAGCACCGAGTCGGTAACGATGGAAGTTGGAGATCCATGCCTCACCCGGCTATGCAATACCCGTTGTACCGTGTCGGAGTACCTGTTCCACCCATCTGTCTGTGTCCCTTTTATGTCCATATATGGCGATTTCTGTATCTGTCTCCCTGTATCCCTTTATTCCGATATATGGAGTTCTGTGTCAGGCATGCCCAGTATGAAGTTTTGTGATGTGATGTCAGAACAGGCCAGCTCAATATATGGAGATATATAAAATGTGTGACATTCCCAGTTCCCACACAACATCAACGTGAATGCGCTTGTGGGTTCTCCTTCTCTCCAAAGATGAGCCTCTCTCTTTCTGCATGCAACGAGCCCTTATGAAAACCTATACATCTCTGCGAATATGCAAATCTGACGTGAATTATTTATTCCAAATTAATCAAATTAATCAATTAATTAATTTGATTAACTGGGAGACAGAGGAAAGATATGGACAGTGCCGGTTAGTGGTGAACTTTGTGAGAGAAACGGGTTCAGATATGAAGACACAAAAAGATGACCACAAAAATAAATGCATAGAGTGTAAGCATAGAGTGTAAGGGTGGGGAGAGAGAAGGTCACAGAGAGTATTTGAAAGAATGAATGGGAAAGAAATAGACAAAACAAGATAAATATATTTCATAGAGACAGTCAGTGGAAGCAAGAGGTAGAAGGAGAGAGAGAGAGATAAAGAGAGAAAGAGAGAGTCAGGCAGGAGGAGGAGGAGGGAGACTGAGTATAACACTGAGAAAGAGGAGGCAGGCTTTGCCTTTTCTGGTAGTTAAGGCTGTTGAAAGAGCAAGCAGGAATTTGTTGTGCTGCAGAAGGTTCTGCTGAGATATAAACCAGACTGGAGAAGTAGATACAGGGAGGGAGAAGTGGGAGCTTGCTGTCCATGGACTAAACATCAGCTACTGTCAAGGTATTTTAAACTAGCAGGCGCTCTTTTAACTACGTGCCATAATGCTGTCTTGGGTGGTCGCTTGGCTTCATGCGTCTCTGATGACGTTGGAGCTCAGCTGTTGCATATGGTCTTGCCTATATGGCGGTGCATGTCGTTCTGCAATCAGGCCAGTCCTCGAGTCGTGTTATTATAGTGACATTGAAATCAGTTCAGTGTCATTCTGTTATACTGTTAAACTCTTCCTTTGAGTACAATCGTTTGAGCTCCATCATAAAGAGATGGCTTACAGTCATACTAGGAGCCATGCTACATTTGGTGACCCTATAGTACTGACAATTGGTCAATATTGATTTGTGTCTGATTTGTGTCTCAGCGTGAACACAAGGAGAACCTTTGGACATCATGGACGATGACTTTGAACGCCGCATGGAGCTGAGGAGACAGAAGAGGGAGCAGAGTCGTCTGGAGTCAGAGAAGTGAGTGACCTACAGGCTCATTTATAAATGACATATCTTTGACATTTGCAACAACACTTTGTATGATTGTTATAAATTCCTGTCCTTTTGTGTCCTGAGTTTCATATTACGTTTGTTTTATTCACACACCTTTTTGGGCAGCTCAGTTTTTCACTTCAGTCAGGCACTTAGGTAGCTCTGTTAGTGTTGGGGGCCTAATCGTAAACTCAGTGAACTCACATCAGGACGTATTCCACAGTGTCTCGCATTGATTTTATTCAATGAGTGTCTTCGTGATAGTCATAGTGTATTTGCACATTTTGTATGTATGTATCTGCACACGCACGCACGCTCAAACAAACACTGCTCTAGTGTTGTGTAGTGGTCATGTTCATATTGTTTATCTCTTAGATGAAGGATGAGTCAATAAAGTGTAAGTAATGGAAGTGTGCTTTCATGTTAGGCCTATAATTATTTTAAATCACATAGACATGGACACGTGCATTCAAACACACAATCAGATAGATATGTACACATGCGCAGTGGTGTAAAGTAACTAAGTACATTTACTCAAGTACTGTACTTAGGTATTAAGTATTTGTATTGTACTCCACTACATTTCAGAGGGAAATATTGTATTTACGCCACTACAATTATTTGTAAACTTTAGTTACTTTGGAGATTTTCATTTTCATTAGAAAACTACCATTTCGTCCATTTGAAAATATCCGATCTCACAATGTGTCGCATTGTGGACTTGTAGATCTGCTATTTTCAAAAGATTTTGTACACATTTTGAACATTCTGCAATATGGGTACTACTTTAAATACATTTTGATGCTGATACTTTTGTACTTTTATTGAGTACATTTTGAATACGGGGCTTATACTTGTAACGGAGTACATCTACATTGCAGTATTGATACTTTTACTTAAGTAAAACATTTGAATACTTTTTCCACCACTGCAGGCACACACACACACACACACACACACACACACACACACACACACACACACACACACACACACACACACACACACACACATACACACACACACACACACACACACACACACACACACACACACAGACTAAAGCACGAGAACTGGAGACATACCTTCTTCATTATCCACAGCATCATAATTCAAAGCCTCATTAGTTTCAACGCTGTCTGGCTGACTCACTTTATTGCTCACAAACAAAATGTGATGCATGTCTGCACCTCACCAGGGCAAGATGTTTGAGTGGCTGAGCATTAATTACATTCAACTACTTCTGGTGGAGGACATCCCCATTTATAATGTTTATTTGGCACAATAATCCCATATTAAATATCCTTATGGATATTCATACTCCTCCCCATGTGGGGTAGGTCAGTGGTTGGGTCTAGGGACCCTCAGGGGTCCATGAGGGGGTTCCAAGGGGTCCCCTGTTGAATTTTGATCATTAGGAACCAAATGGGGGAGTCGAGGCAGAAATGTCAGAGTGGGCTCAACTGGGTAGGTCTTGAAAGAACCACTAAAACTGAGTGAAATGGAGGACATTTAGTCAATGGCCTATTCGCCTTATAGGAGAAAAAGTCAGGAACCAAATCCATCAGACAGAGTGGGATAGGTGATGCGTTTTGATGACGTCATCGGAAAAAACATCCGTCGCACTGGCATGCAAAGGATTCTGGGAAATTGAGGCCCAATGCATTTCAATGGCTGCGGTGGCGCGCAGTGGGCGCGTTCCTCCTCCGCTCTGTTGTTGTTGATCGCCACTTTGGATTATCTTTCAAAGGATCACACTATTTTAAAGCGGATTTTCATGATGAGGGAGGCATGGCAGAAAGTCCTGTACAATTAAGTCGCAGTAGCATCCATAACATGGACCTTTAGACCGGAGAACAGGTATGTCTTTACATTTCCACACCAGACCGCATCAAGTCTGCATCAAAATACAATACAATACAATGCTGTGACATACATAGAATCTAGTTTTGTGTACAGTCTCATGGTACAGCATGTACAAAAAAGAACTTAACCAATGACATCATTTTCTACAGAACTTCCAGGCAACCTATAGAGTGGAAGGCAACATCTGTTCCCCCATGAACAGGAACTGATCACTGTCAATATAGTGTTGGCAAATAACTCTGTCGTCCTTCATCAACTATGAGAGCAAATATCACAGATCACACAACATTTCAAATCCGTGTCACTGTGTCAGTCTATCAACACTCTGCTGCAACTTGCGTCAACACTTGCAGCGGAGCTGTACGCAGTTAAAGTCAAACAACCTTCACTATGACTATGTGCAAGTATATGTTAATGTACTATACTGTGATACAGGGCCAGATCAATGGCCTTGTGATTAGACTGTCCTCTCTGAGATTGGGAGGTAGGGGTTAAATCCCAAATGACTATACAAATTAAAAATGGTGGTACTACCTAATGCCTCCCTGCTTGGCTTGGGTTGGCTTGGGTTTATTGTCATCTGGATTCATGTTAGTTTCCACCGGGCTGCTCTGACTGGTTCACCAACAACAATAACTTCACAGTTCTACAGTATACTAGCCCCCACGTACTCCCTATTTCTCTATCTTATTGAGGGATTATTTTCGGCTTGCCGTTGGAAAGTGTATGAACCACATACCCACTTCTGCAAGGAGTGGAAGAGGCATGTGGAGACATTGAGGTGGGGTCAGCCCAGGCTTGGATACAGCACACATGGCGATATTTTCCTCGTTGCCTAGCCAGGGACATTGCTTGTGATGTGGATGAGGTGATTGTGGTCAGACACTAACAGAAGAATGTGGGATCCATAAACCATACATACTGTACAGTGCACCCCATCCCATACAATACTATCTTTTGTTTTACCATGGCACTCAAATGTTACTGTAATTATTTGTTGTTTCCGTGAGTACTTCAGTGAGTACAGTACCATATTGTATTGGTTACTGTACTGTATTTCTTTGTGTGTTTTGAATTTAACGTTGTTGTAAAATCATGTTGGAAAAGAGTAAACAAGCTTTGTCTGAAGATGTTCTATTCTTGAGTTTCTTTGAGTACTGGAACAGTCTTTCACAGAAGCCTGTATAAGAACAATAAAAGCTAATACAAATACAAAGCACTAAAGAAAGCAGTGTTTTGTATCAAGTACATCATCAGTGTGGAGTTTCTGCTCTGAAAGAGCCATTCAAATGGTGCATGTCTTTATCATTCTGTTAGAAAAATGTTATACTTTGTTTTGAGATAGAAGTGTTGTTTCTTATTTGGCTTGTGTGGAGTTTTGACACAGTGAGCCAAATTCCTAAACAAGTGTGTAAGCAACACGCACACACACACACACACACACACACACACACACACACACACACACACACACATACACACACACACACACACACACACACACACACACACACACACACACACACACACACACACACACACACACACACACACACGAATGTTTTGACATGCAAATCAAGGACTCTTTCCTCACCAATTTCCAATTTTATCTAATATCCTTATAAGGGCTTGGGAGCAGATGCAAAGTGATCAAAGCTAGCTTATACAGTACATGTAAGTTTGTATTTCTATGTTTGACTGATATGTGCGTGATTATGTCGGTTCAATCTTCCTTTCTTTTGCATAGTGGACCATTTGAGTGACTTTGGGTCTGACCTCATCCATATGTTACAGACTAAAGTATACATTGTGGAGCTGTCGTGAACAGACGGGACTTGGATGGTGTTCAGGAGATGACGGTTTGATGTCCTCCATTGACCTGCCCACTCGTTATAGAGAGTTGTTTGCCTGTGCTGATGGATAACTGGACCACTCTCTCCCTGTCTGTCCATCTATACCTCTGATCTGGATAACTGGACCACTCTGTCTGTCTGTCTGTCCATCTACCTCTGATCTGGATAACTGGACCACTCTCTGTCTGTCTGTCCATCTACCTCTGATCTGGATAACTGGACCACTCTCTGTCTGTCTGTCCATCTACCTCTGATCTGGATAACTGGACCACTCTCTGTCTGTCTGTCCATCTACCTCTGATCTGGATAACTGGACCACTCTCTGTCTGTCTGTCCATCTACCTCTGATCTGGATAACTGGACCACTCTCTCCCTGTTACGAGTGAGTACCCAAATGCAGGACGAGGACCCAAATGCAGGCGACAGTAGGCAGAGCAATAAACTTAGAAGGATTTATTAAAACAAACTGAGGTTCTTCCATAAACAGGGCAAAGAAGGCAGGACAAAAACACAGAAACCATACAGGAACTCACACCACAGGGAACTACGAACCAACAAGAACATAATGCAAACACAGGACTTAAAAACACACAGGATAACAGGGCACAGGTGGAACCAAAATACAATCAACATTAGGATAGGCTGGGGGACTAAAAGGACACAGGTGGAAACACTGACAATTACAAGGCAGGATAGACAAGGTAACTAACAGTAACTAGGAAGACAGGAACACTAGGCACAATACTACAAAATAAATAAGAAACACAAAACCAAGGCAACAACAGAGTAACAGAAAACCAAAACCAACGAGAAACAGTCAGGAACACATGAGCAAAAACATACAAATACTACTACTACTAGACATGATACTGAGATGATACTAGACAAGATACTACCGACATGATTCTGCTGACATGATACTGACATGTTACTAGACATGATACTATACAAAGATACTGACATTATACTGACCATGATATTGACATGATACTCAAAGTTCAGGGTCCGAGAAGCGGACCGTGACACTCCCTGTCTGTCCATCTACCTCTGATCTGGATAACTGGACCACTCTCTCCCTGTCTGTCCATCTACCTCTGATCTGGATAACTGGACCACTCTCTCCCTGTCTGTCCATCTACCTCTGATCTGGATAACTGGACCACTCTCTGTCTGTCTGTCTGTCCATCTACCTCTGATCTGGATAACTGGACCACTCTCTGTCTGTCTGTCCATCTACCTCTGATCTGGATAACTGGACCACTCTCTGTCTGTCTGTCCATCTACCTCTGATCTGGATAACTGGACCACTCTCTGTCTGTCTGTCCATCTACCTCTGATCTGGATAACTGGACCACTCTCTCCCTGTCTGTCCATCTACCTCTGATCTGGATAACTGGACCACTCTCTCCCTGTCTGTCCATCTACCTCTGATCTGGATAACTGGACCACTCTCTGTCTGTCTGTCCATCTACCTCTGATCTGGATAACTGGACCCACTCTCTCACTGTCTGTCCATCTACCTCTGATCTGTTACATCTCTGCTTTTCACAAAAGGGGGATTTCTCTCATACTGTAAACCAGTGTCCTCTGGGTTAATAGAAGCTGGGACTCTCCCAGGGCTCCTCAATGCACTGAGAAATCAAAGTGATCCAATGGGGATGCTTAGCGGCCAACTATAACAGGGCAAAAAGGGGTGAAATAATAGGGTGAAAGGGTGAGGGTGTGTTCAACAAGCTCTTAAACTTCAAATAACAGAGCTTCCTTACTATTCACCTACAGTATATTCCCAAATCATGTAACTCAAGGTAAAAAATACATTATAAACATACTGTTTATAATGCATTATAATCTATAACGTGTTTTATTGTTATAAAGAATTATGACGCCTATACTTATGTGCAAGTTATAGTTATAATTATACAGTGTGATACGCAGGTTATAATGCAATATAAGTATGTTTTTGATTAATTATAGACATGGGCTTCATAGAAAGTGTTACCAAACTCATATATTGAGTAGTCAATACATGAACTTGCGGATTCTATTGTTAGATTCACAGTAACAGCCCGTGCCGAAACAGCAAAACAGATGGGCTTTTCTGCCAGCACTAAACATCTGTGTTATGAGCAGCACTGTTTCCACCTGTGTTGATGATCGGCTTATTCACTTAATTACTCAACCAACCAATCAAACAAACGAATGAACACACAGCTGGATGGGTAGACTGTTGTGATGAAAAGAAATTGCAGATTACATTTAATGACATCTTACAACACTGTGCTGTGAAGCAACTTTCAGTCCTGAATGTGTGAAAACATCTGCGCTCCTCCAAGCTGATCAAAGAGAACCATTAATTCAAATGGATGCTCTCAGATCTCAACCTCCCGATTGGACAAGGAGAACCAATTTGTCTGTCTTTATAGTTCAGCGAGATGATGATTGAATGATTGAAAACATGCCCCGGACGCTGAAAATATGTACGGTTGGAATGTGTTGACATGAAAGTGTCACATCTAGCTCAATCCTTGTTCATTAAAGTGGTCTTTCAATCTTTCCGTTCTGAGGGACATAACTTCTTTGAGGAGCACATGAGGATTAGCTACAGGATTATTGATGTGGTTTTGTTGCCTCTGACATGGCCTTTCAGCTGCATGGTAGGCTAATATGCAACATTTAGCTGCTAAATAGCCAATCTACAAGCTCACTTTGTGGTGCAAATTGCAATGCAACACATTGTGAGATGTAGAATTGTAGATAGGATATTTTCACTATTTTTTAAACATAAAGAGCACATTACATTATTTATGAATAGAATCTTAAAACTTTTGTCAATTTTTGAAAATGTCCTCAAACAAGGAATATGTACCTGGGTTAATGCTAAGGGAGACACTTTTGTCTGTTACCAGATTGTTTTATATGGTCAGTAGAGTAGAATCTTCAGAGTAGTATAATTTCAGAAGCCTTATCAGCCTTTTCTTCTGCTGAGGGTCAAAATGGGCGTGCCAAACAGCTTTCTCACAGTCTGCAGCCAGAACCTAGCAACCCTGCCTTTCCTGGCCAGAGTCGTTGAGCCTGCCTCTGCCTCCCTTTTCTGAACCGCACAGCAGGCAAGATCCAAGGAAACACTGCAGACACTGGAATGTTTTGACTGCCGTTTTTATTTCAGAGCTAGATATTCAACTCCCAATGTTCCAGCCTCCTGACAACTTGAGTGGAGTATAGTTAGCCTCAGTCTCTCTCTCTCTCTCTCTCTCTCTCTCTCTCTCTCTCTCTCTCTCTGTTCTATTGTATCCATCTCTTCCCATTTCCCCTCATTATTTGCCAACTGGAGCTAGTTGGCTAACAATGTTAGCAAAATTAGCCAGCTGTGTGTTTTTCATCCTGCTTCATCCTGACAGTCTGTCATCGCTAACGGTGTGTGACATTTCAATGGGACTCTTACAGTATAGACCTGCAATGCTGGGCAGAGTAATATTTAATAGAATTACTTCCTCTTTGGAAAAAAAGTCTATTCCATTCGGAAGAGCCTTGCCTGAGGATTCATAGGATTTCCGTCCTGTTCGGGTCATCGTTTCTGTTCCAGAGACAGAGACAGAGAGGATTCTTGTGGTTCCCATTCTCACAACATCTGTAAATCATTGTGTTGGGGATTCAGAGGAAATAATATCCAAGCTCGATCAATGGGCCATTTCAAGTTTTCTCCCCGCCTCTTAAAGACTGGTAATGCTTAGAGAGATACATCCCCGGCCTGGCACGTCTACTGCAGTCTGGACAGATGCAATGAGAGGAAGATATATACTGTAGACTAGGAGAGAAAGCAGGAGAGATTGCTGGAATTGTTTCTGGAACACTTTGTCATGCTTTAAATCCTGTTCTTAATATTATTTTCTTATGTAAGGACAGTTTTCCCTTCACTGAGCGTGAGTGACACAGTGAGGAAAGCTGATATAGGAGATACCACGAGGGAGGACACAGATCCTTGGGAGATGGCCAACTGAACTGAGTACTGAGTCTACTGACAGCATGCTATTTTGGGGAATGCTGTTATTAATCCTTTAATGTTTTCGTTGTAATTTATAGGTGCAAATGTATTCCTTTTTAGAGCCCTTTTCTTTTTCCTCTGTCCTATCATCATGTTCACGTTCCCCATCCCTTCACCGTGTAACTTGTGTTTATGCATACTGACAATGAGTGAGGGATGCTCACTAGGTGTATTCTTTCTCTTTCATCAGTGTGACATTTGGATGTGAGACACATGCAGGGTGTGTTATTAAGCTTCTATCTCCAGCATCCATGGAACCTCATCCTGTCTTTAGATGGTTTCTCTTTGGAGGTCAGGAGGAGCGTATGGGACATGTGGATCAGGATATTGCATCGGGGCTCTGGCCATGTGGTCTCATGCATAGAGTTAATTATAGTGACTGGCAAGAATGTTAAGTTAGTGTTTCACCGAGGAACAGAGCCTTTCTCGTTATTCTTGTGCACTCAAATACCTTTTGAGACCAGTCAGGTTTAATGTGCATGATGTTATTACAGCTCTATATGGACTAATGTGTTTAGGTTAGGTGATACGATGAAATACTCCCTTCCACCGAGGGAAAATGTTTGTCTGCTACGGTGCAAGATCTCAGCTATGCTTTTCAACAGGGCTTATCAATACACCAGTGTGTATTTCGTCAACTAAAAGTAAAACCATGAGTCAAATGTTTGTCGACTACCTTTTTTCACTGACGAAAACTACATCAAAACTAAATAAAAACATAAATATATTGACAATTTTGTCAACAAAAAAAAACTAGACTAACCACGGGGGACATGGAAGAAGTAAATGACAAGTCATTTCACCTTTGGTTGCGCTCCGGTGTTGCACTCTGAAAATAGCCGATCTACAAGATCACAACGCATCATGCTACGACGTGTTGTGCGCTTGTAGATCGGCTATTTTCAGCATGCAACCAAGTGTAAACTGAGGCATTACAAGGTCCACCAACGTCTGCCAAAATACATTTTAGTCCACACAATCAACTCTTGATTTAGTCGACTAAAATCACACCCATGTGAACTGAGTGGTGCAACTCCGTGTGGAGGTCCCCGGGGGGTCTGGTTCCGGCGAGCCGCCGAAATGGTCGAGAAATGACAGAGCTACCGTGTGGGGGCTAACGGAGGCTTGTAACACGGCGGGTGGTAATTTTGACCAGTCTATTCCACTAACCCACATACTTGCTGAAGCTCTTATACTTGTCACTTGTGAAGAAAATCAAGGAGACAAAGAATGATAAACTTTGGAATGCTTTATTGAAAACTGACTTTGAGTTTATTCCCCTGGCCTGAACTTTTGTGTTAATAAAATCCACTTCAAACTGGTGCATCCTTGTCCCGCAGTGATTATTGGTGTCAGACCTTCATAATATATATATAAAAAAGACATTGACACAGCTTTTCTCCCAAACTACGAAAACACGAATACCCCAAAACTGGACTACCGCAGCTTAATAAACAAATTGTTTATTAAGCATCCGGTAGGACGACTCAATCGAGACTATTTGCTGTTAATCAAATAAAAATCACACCCGTGTGAACTGAGTGGTGCAACTCCGTGTGGGGGTCCCCGGAACTTCCAGACCCAGAGGAACACGCCCAGGGTGCATGCCATCCCGGTGTGTGTGTGTGTGTGTGTGTGTGTGTGTGTGTGATAGGCTGCACAACAGTGACACTTGTCAACCAAACGCAATTTTTGTGCTCGGACGGACCCAGACAGACAGAGACATACATAGCTCCGTAATGGAGTGGCTGCACCACTCAAAAATTAGTACAGCGCTTGGGGAGCAGTTTGCTCAGGGACACTTCAACACCGACACACAGACCTGGCATGAACCGGACCTTCTGTTTCCCAGGTGGCCTATTTATGGGGGACTGGCCTTAAGTCTGACCTGTGCTGCGGGTTACAAATCACCTGTTCTGCAGGTTACAAATCACCCATGCTGCGGGTTACAAATCACCCGTGCTGCGGGTTACAAATCACCTGTTCTGCGGGTTACAAATCACCTGTTCTGCGGGTTACAAATCACCTGTGCTGCGGGTTACAAATCACCTGTTCTGCGGGTTACAAATCACCTGTGCTGCGGGTTACAAATCAAATGTGCTGCGGGTTACAAATCACCCGTGCTGCGGGTTACAAATCACCTGTTCTGCGGGTTACAAATCACCTGTGCTGCGGGTTACAAATCACCTGTGCTGCGGGTTACAAATCAAATGTGCTGTGGGTTACAAATCACCTGTGCTGCGGGTTACAAATCAAATGTGCTGCGGGTTACAAATCAAATGTGCTGCGGGTTACAAATCACCCGTGCTGCGGGTTACAAATCACCCGTGCTGAGGGTTACAAATCACCCGTGCTGCGGGTTACAAATCACCTGTGCTGCGGGTTACAAATCACCCGTGCTGAGGGTTACAAATCACCTGTGCTGCGGGTTACAAATCACCCGTGCTGAGGGTTACAAATCACCTGTGCTGCGGGTTACAAATCACTTGTGGCTTCCATTGAGGCTAGGGTTAGGTTAGGGTTTGGGATAGTGTTAGTAATGGGAGGTCGGACCAATGTATCTATGCACTCAGCTACAACTGCCCCACTTTCTCGTTTAAAGTGAACTCTGAGAATCTCTACTCAGAGTAATATTGTGTTTGGCTCACTAAGTATGGTTTAGTCTTACTACAGTAAGATGGAACCCTGAAAAATGCTTTTGTATCACCAATAATGTGGGAAACACGGAGCTACAAAAATATGTGGGGATCACAACATGGGCCCTTTCACAAACATAGCAGGGCAAAGACATCTGCAGCTAATTAAAATAATAACTGTTTGATTTAGGTGTGCCAAAGAGGAAGCAGTAGCCAATATTGTCACAGTTCGCTAACTGGTACACCTTATTATACCCACTATTCATTATTCAATTAGCTGCAGCTGTGTTTACGCTGAATGACATGTCTGTGAAAAGGGTCCATTATTTCTCTCAGTGGTTTGTGGCTGTTTCGCTAATATCACCAATTTTAAATGTGAGCTGTACGTTATGCTGTCTCAGGCTGACCGGTGGCGGTGCCGCCAATGACGATGACGACGAAGCTGCTCGGGAGCAGAGGAGGCGTGCCAGAGAGGAGAGGAAGAAGATGAAGGAATCAGAGGAATCTGGAAGTGCTGAAGTGATCAACACCCACAGGTAATAATAACGTTTTCATTTTTGTGACATTTTTGTCACTCAACAAAGTAGGCCTATAAATGAGCCATAATACTCTACAGGATGTACTGTAGTGCATGTTGCGTTTAATTGAATGTTATGCTTCAGACCTCCTAAACAAGAGATCCTCCTAATGCAGTACATGTGTTGTTAACAACATTTTAAAAACGCAGACAATTGCTTGTTCCATTTGTAGCTTGAAGATAAGTTAATGTCTGCATAAGTGACACTGTCATGCAACAGCGTAAGACGAGTCAATGAATGTTGTGAATGAGTGTGACTTATGTCCCCCCGTGGTAGCGTGACGGAGACAGAGACATCCATCTCCACCGGGGGTGGCGAGACTGGAGATGACGACCAGGCCCTGCTCGACCGTCTGGCCAAGAGGGAGGAGCGCCGGCAGAAGAGGATGCAGGAGGCCATGCAGAGACAAAAGAGTCAAGAGTTTGACCCCACAGTCACCACCAACGGCACAGAGGAGGACTCCTCCGCCCACCCAGAAGCAGAGGAGCGAGAGGAGGAAGTGAAGGAGGAGGAGGAACCAGCTCAGGAGGAGGTGGCAACCTCCAAGACTTCAAACTCCTGGGGGACGGAGGTGGCTGAAGAACCAGCGAGTGTTCTTGAGCCAGAGGAGGTATAAGGTCTATAGGGGTCCTGCATGCAGCAAAACAAGTTAATATAGCATCAAAATAATTTCAACCACTTCTAACCAGGGCAACCACTTTAAGCAACTAGTCGACTATTCACCGACTGGGGTCCTGGCACTATATTTTCAGTCTGTGGCCAAATAAACATGAATTTGGAGTATCCTTGACATTAGTGGATATTTTGCATAAAAACATACCGTTATACAATATTTGCTTTCTGTATAGATGTACAGATGACAGTTCATTTATGCTCTGTCACACGACCTGATCTTATAACAACACGACGTGATCAGTTATTGTTGGCAAGGGACACCGTCATGTAAATTGAGCTTTACTACAGGTTGTTGAAGTGTGTGCTAATTATGAGCCCATGTTTGACTTGCTGAAAAAACATTTATCTTTATCCCATTGGCCAGATTTTTACTGCCCTCTATTTACTGCCCAGAATGCCTACATTTTGACAACGATATGAATGTTCCAATCTGAGAGCTTCTGAGCCAAAATGTAATAGTTGTTATTACAGACTTAGAGCAAATTGACTAGTCAGTTATTACGGTTAGCCAGATATATCTGGTAAAAAGTATATAATTTACTCACAATTTCACCTCAACTGTCTAACATAATCTTAATCCCCCCTCCCCCTTTCAAAATGAGTAAAAAACACATTAATGGTTAAGCCCCCCTTTTAATGTTTTAAACATGTTAAAGCTCCCTCTTAATGTTTAAAACGGCTAAAAGGCCCCATATTCACGAGTCAAGAAAGTTGAAGCCCCTACTTTTGTTTTGAGTTGTTAATGGTCTTTTCCTATGAACAGGCGCCTGCAGAGGAGGAGTCATCGAGGACACCAACCACCAGGGCCGAGGTATGTACTGTATTCATGTCTGATGCACTGTTACAGTATTAAGGTTTGGAGATTTCAGATTTTCATAACTTTTTGTTTGTTTGTTTCTTTTGTTTAGTGTTTGATTTCAGTTTAGATGTAGTTCATTTTTACGATTATGTAAGTCGTTTTAGTTTAGGTTTTACGTTTCAGTTTAGTTTGTATTTAGTTTTATTATTATGATGAAAGCCTAGATTAAAATAAGCAGAAAAAGGTAGGTTGAAACGATGCATGACAACAGATATGGTTGGTTAGTTAGTTTGTTAATTCAATTGTTAATTTGTTCCTCATTGTTTGTATAAAATTTTAATTTATTTTATTTTATTTCACTTTCGTTTTCATTTTAGTTCCATTTCACGACATTACGTATCCTGTTTAGTTTTAGTCTTAGTTTTAGTCAACTGTAACCTAATGTGAACATTTAAGGGATGACAAGTTGTTTTAAAATAATAGTCACAATCAAGTAAATGAATAGAAAAAAAGACATGCACCTTATCTTACCTTAGGAGGAGGTTGAGGAGGAGGAGGAGCCTGTAGCTTCAGAACCAAAGATAGAACAATCAGATATAGGAGAGAGAGAAACCGAAGAGGAGGTTGCTCCTGGCGCTGACGCAGAAGAAGAGGAGGAGAGGAGGAAGAGAGAGGAGGAGGAAGAAGAAGAGAGGAGGAAGAGAGAGGAAGAATTAGAGGCGGAGATGAGGAAGAGAGAGGAAGAGGAGGAAATGGGGCGAAAGGAGGAAGAGGAACAGAAGAGGGAGCTGGAGGAAAGGATGAACAGGGAGGATTCTGAGAGGCAGCTAAAGGAAGCGGAGGGACGCAAGAAGAGGGAGGAAGAGGAGAAGCAGAAGCGAAAGGAACTGGAGGAGAAGAGCAAGAGAGAGGAGGAGGAAAAGCAAAGGAAGGAAGCGGAAGCAAGGAAGAAGAAAGAAGAGGAGGAGGAAAAGCGGAAAAGAGAGGCGGAGGAGAAGAAGAAGCGGGAGGAGGAGGACAAACGGAAGAAGAGGGAGGAGGAGGAGAAGAAGAAGAGAGAGATGGAGGAAAGGAAGAAGAGAGAGGAGGTATCATGTGTCTTTTAACCGGCAACCGCTCCCAAATCCCGGGTAACTCAAATGAAGTCATTGGTTTTACGCTCCCTCTTTGAAAAGTAACAGAATACAGACGTTACAATCTAACAGAAACACATCCTGATTAAAGAAGATTAAATGTCTATATGGGTGTGTGCGTAGGGGGCAACATTTGAGTTATCCAAGCTTTTTATTTTTTACTTTTTTGCACAGTGTGGTCACAGTGTTTTGCTTGCCACATGGATAGACGGGCTGGTCGTCTGCAACATGTCACACTTTCACAGCTCACAGCACGCCGTGTCTCCAGCATCACAGTCTTACATCTGCACTGCATTCACAGGCAGGCCTTTGGACGTGTTATGTATTACTGCTTCTCTTGTGGGCTTTGGCATTCAATGTGTTTCCACTGAGAACCGCTGTTTTCATTGTTTGATTAATAATCTCTTTCCGATTTCTGTGTCTTCTGTGTCAAAAGGAGGAGAAACCGAAAAAGCTTGGTTTCAAAGAAAAGGTCAAAGTGAATATCTTTTTACATGTTGGATATTTATCACACTTACTTTGATAGGATTTAATTCCTCAATTTTTTTATATAGGCTATCTTTCTCTGTTATATTCATTCATGTTATTGAAGACTGGTGCCTCTCAAAATCATACAAAACCTACCTCACTTCATCAAAATGCTGTTCTGATATTTATTCAAAAGAACTGGGATGTGATGTTGATGTTCTCACTTAGACTTAGTAATTAAGGTTGCAAATTAAACCAGCTATTTTCACTATTTTAAGATATTTCGAAATCAATAGTAATAAAGTAACAGTTTTGGACATGCAAGGTTTCCACCTGACAGCAACAATATGCATGTATATATGCATGGGACTCTGGGCCGGGGGATTAGTGTCATTTAGACCTGTACATTTTGCCATAGACTAATCGGCAACATCAGAATACCATTTTGATTAAGTGAGGTAGATTTAATGTGATTTCAATATGAAAAGCCTGATATGATCTTTTAAAGATTTGACAAGGCATAGTATGGTAATGGTGTACTCCAATAAAATAACCATTATTCAATTATTATTACAGCCATTAAAGTTTGAAACCACAATGTCTTAATATTTTATTGGACTGCTGCCCATGCTTTGATTTTGTATTCAGCCATTTTTGGGGCTGAGATTCAGCACCCAAATAAGACTATCTGGGGACAGTTGAATGTGTTGACACTTCATTATTATATGTAACACTAATCTTTTTCCTTTGCAAGTTTGAACCAGTTAAACAGAATGGAGCTGTCCATGACAACAAACTTAAGAAACCAGAGCAGACTTCAAGGTGAGGTTTGTTATACTGACCCTCTTTCTTTCCAATATGGCTGCTGTGCAGTGTGCATAGGCTGTGCCCATCACTACTGCACATCACTACCGCCTCAGTCTGTCATCACTCATGGGCTGTTCAACACAACCCTCTCTAGAGGAAGTGTTTTTATTGTGGGAGATGAGGGGGGTACTAACTGACAATAAGTCATTCATTCAAACAAATGTTTGTAATAACTTTGTTTTGGAAAATTAAAGTACATTTCTCACTACATCTATAAAGTATGCATGATCAACATTGATCGAATACAATCAAAGGTGCCCGGAACGGTCAGGGGTAGGCTACGGGACGGCTTTCATGTAGGAATGGGCTTAACGCCTAAAGGCCGGGTGCTTGTTTCTAGTCATCCTAATAAGTATTGTGTGTCACAGCTTCTATTAATCATCTGCTCGTGTGTTGCTTTGCAGCCGGGACAATGTGCACGCATCCAAGGCGGAGGAGGCAGAGCGTCTGGAGGCGGAGCGGAAGCTGATGGAGCTGCAGCGTCGACGAAACGACGCAGAGACCGAGGAGCTGGAGAAGATGAAGCTGAAGCAGCAGGAGACCGAGGTGGAGGTGGGGGAGCTGAAGAAGAAGAGAGAGGAGAGGAGGAAGGTCCTGGAGGAAGAGGAGAAGCAGAAGAAGCAGGAGCTCGTTGACAAGAAGGCCAAAGAACAGGTGAACGACAAGCAAAGGAATGGTACCATCTTCAATGTTGTATGAAGTGCAGTGCTTTCACTTGGCTACAATATATAAAGGATCAAAATGGAAGGTTGTTGTCTTATCAGAGGGCTTTTTTCACAGAACTGGAGAGTGAGACGACCCTTAGTGTAAAGGTCGCAACATAAACGAACAGGAAAAAATGATTTAAAACTGAATATATATTTATTACTATGTAAAGAAGAAATAATTACAAAAAAAGTACAAAGTGAAGAAACAATACCTCACAGATCTAAACAACGGCAACAATTTAATCAAAATGGTTGGTTTGGGTGAGAGGACAGCTAGAGGAAGTGATTCTCCGCTGCCAAAGCTGACTTTTCTCCTCTCCAAACACTGAATTCAGAGGCTTTTATAGAGTCCAGCTGGGGGCCTCCGCCAATCAGTGGGATGAGCAACAGTGGAGCCAGCCAATAACAGACAGGGATCAATTCCACATAAGCAGTGCTTAATTTGTAAATTATTAGGTGCCGGAGCTCTCGTGCGTGCACGACTGCACGTACACGTGCACGTGGAAACTTGTAGCATGGGCAAAGAAAATAAGAAAAAAAAACGCTTTGCCCATGCTACAAGTTGAAGCGCACTAGTGTCATTTCCATCCACCAGCTGTTTAAAAACCTGGAAGAGACGGTGCCATGTCATTGTTCCGACCTCCCATTGTTCCGAAATTACTATCCCTATCTCTAACCCTAACCTAAACATAACCGCAAGCACGGGAGAAGCACATGTATGTTCACCAACCAGCAGCGCAAGCACGGGAGCAGCGCATGTTCGCCAACCAGCAGCGCATGTTCGCCAACCTTTCCACATGTTCGCCAACCTTTCCAAATGTTCGCCAACCTTTCCGCATGTTCGGACTTCGGCTCTATGGGCAGTCCCCGAAGAGGTGCTGCCCATAGGTGCTTTCTTGACGCCTCTTGACGCTACTGTCCCCCACGGGGATAATACAGAAAGAAATACAGAAAGTAAATGCACAAGGTCAAATATATAAATAAATACAATACGGCTGGCCGTATGACAGGGACACAACTGTAATTGTTTAGAATTGTCATCTATAGAAAATATGTTGTTTTTGTGACAGGAAGAGAGGAAGAGGATGAGGGAGGAGATTGAGAGGAGGAGGTCGGAGGCCGCGGAGAAGAAGAAACAGATGGAGGAGTCTGCAGGGGTGAAGCCCTCTTTCAGTGTCGGTCCTAAAGGTTCCTCAAAGGTGAGTCTCAGTGCAATTAGTTTAGTGAAAATTTGTATTTTCTGTTTATTAAAGAGCTGGAGTGATGGGGAGACCCTTACTGAACAAATACCCTGTAGCAATGATTACTATCTATCTATAAAAAAGAAGAATATATATATATATATATATATATATATATATATATATATATATATACTGTATATATATCACTTACACCAACTTTAACTCTGAAAGTGTTCAGAGTTACCGTAAATTGACTGTGATTTGACTGTGTGTGTGTGGAGGGGAGAGTGATTCTAGCTTAAAAGAAGCCTTTATGACCAAGGTCATTAAATACCAGCCGCTCCTCCAGACCATCATAGAGCTAGGCTATACAGTAGGTACATAGGTTGGTTGTAAGAGGCTTCCAACAACTTTTGATGCCAAAAAGCAGCTAAACGGCTTGCAAAAGTGTTAAAAATTCTGTGCAATTTCTTCTATCATCGGTAGCCGCCAAATATGGCGAAGACGCAGTTACTTGGCATTTTGTTAACTGCCTAATGCTGCCAGTATATTTCCTTATGCTCTGTTTACAGTACAAGGCTACAGTATATGTTTTCACCATTTTACAGTCTATTGACTGTGGACACAGCCCAGTCTAAAAGTAGACCACATAGCAGCCCAGCGAAAATACATATTTGAACTTGGTTCAACAACCATCGCAAAAACTGGTTTGGAAAAACCATGCAGGAAACGAGAATGTACCCCAGTAAACCCACTTGTGTGTTGTTGTTGGGGGTTTCCCCCTTCAATTTTCGTCTTTTTTATATTTTCTTTTATTTACTTAATCCCACTTAATCCATGTGCATCTAATATTGCCTTCGTGTTATTAAAGCTTGAGAAAAGGTCAGCATGCTCTGCAATTTAATACTCTGTGGTGGTCTGTTTTCAAATGTTCCCATTTTATTATCTGTTTCTAATTCTTCTGGTTTGCAGGCCTTATATACTTGGATGACAGGGATAAAAAATGAATATGATGTTGCTGGCATCTAATTTTTGTTTTAAAAATATCTGTTTTCAAATGAGGACCATGACAGGGCAATTTTCTCACTGGGGTATTTTTGGAGGAATGTTGTGGATCGCTTGTGTTACTTACAGTCTTGTGCGCACACATGTGAGTGTGGTTCTAGATGAGTACAGATGCATATCTACATGTAAATACACTGTGTGTGTGTGTGTGTGTGTGTGTGTGTGTGTGTGTGTGTGTGTGTGTGTGTGTGTGTGTGTGTGTGTGTGCGCGTGCGTGCGTGCGTGCGTGCGTGCGTGCGTGCGTGCGCACGCGCACACGTACATCCAGCTCTGAAAGTGTATACCAGAAGCATAATGAAGACTAAACAGAAATTGTGGGTTTACAACCTACAACATCCTACAGCACATCATGTATGGGCTGACAGCTCTTAATTATCCTGGCTCCCGACAACCCAAACCTTCAGCAACCAACTGTTCATTTACCAGGCGGTAAAACATACCGGGTCTGCCACTCTTTAGTTACGAGCCGTGTCCGCTGAGGCTTTTTTCCCCCGGCTGAAAACGCCATGGCGGTCTTCTAAAATCACTTCCAACTTGCCTAAGTTGAAAATATTTTAGCTCTCAGCAAGCAGAGAAAAACCCATGCTGGGCAGATTGCAAGGTAAATGCCCAGTGCCACACCACACTGATGGGGTTTCCAAAAAGCTAATAAACAATTAAAAACATGAGGCTGCGCTCAGGAAAAACATAAATTGGTGGACACGGGGCCTGAGTCTTAACTGGGAGACAGAAAGTGAAGAGCTGTTGTTTATTTCAGTTTTTGTACATGAGTGTAATTGTGAATGAAATATTGATATTACAACTTTACAGATTGGAGAGAAGGCAGAATTTTTGAACAAGTCAGCCCAAAAAAGGTGAGCTATAAAGCCATTTTGTTCGGCTTCATGTTCCAACTGAAGTACTGTAATACGGCCGCATACAGTGTCAGTGTCACTGAAAAAGAGCATGTATGAGCGAACTTTACCAAGACACTGAATCTTTCATTTACAATATGAATCCTGGTGGACACTAGGTCATAATGTTGATTATCTAGCATTTGTGAATAAGTTGCATAAGTTTCTCTGCTGGGTGGAGAATATAAATGTCGAGAGAGGGGGGGACTAGTAAGTGTTAATCGTGTCTGGTTTGGGAGGACATCTGGCTTCTGCCATTGAGCGGAGGTAAAAAGTGACTTAACCACTGGGCTATTTTGTTCCGTTTGATACTGTTTTGTTGTGTTGTTTGTTCCGTTGGACCGTTGTGCATTCTATGTTTTACTTGTGGCGTGTGTGGTTGAGTATAGGCCTATATGTTGTGTCATTTTGGTCCACCAATAATTCACCATATCTTAATCCTTGCCAATCATGGCTGCATCATTAACGCAGCAAAACAGGGGCGGGGTTAGATTTTGCACTTGAGGCATCAATAATCCTGTTAACCACAGTAAAGTACTTCATCATCACTTGGGTGCTCGGGTGTTTTTTTTTGTTTTTAGTTTTACAAAAAACCCATCTAGAGTACCGGATCAGACGAAGCTAAAGAGTGGTTGGATTGGTCATATCTACCACTCTTCTTTCCAGAGTAAAGATAGAAGAGTGACTATTATATATTACATAAATGTGTCTCTTTTGTGTGCTCCAGGGTAATAGCAGATCCAAATCAATCAAACAAAACTTAATTGTTAGCGGGGAAATGTTCGTATAACACTCCGGTGTGACCCACCTTGACAAACAGTAAAGTCATTGGGTTTTTTTCATTTTTTAGATCCTTGTTTATTAGCTTTCCAGATATGGCTTCTCGATTCCTTATCTTAGGTGGAGATCTAAACTGTTGGATCTCTTCTAAGCTGGATCGCTGATCCTCCACCAGAACTCGTACAACCCTGAAATCCGCCAAGGTGATTCAGAACTTTATGGAACTCTATCTGACCCATGGCTTTTATTCAACCCCTCTAAAAAAATACACCTTTTTCTCTAACGTACAGTACATCACACTTACTGTACAGTCACCTCGATTACTCTCTACTAGTAGATACCGGTAATAGAATTATTCTCGAGGTCACATGCACGCATCCGCCTGGGTGACAGCAGACTGCTGGGTGACAGCAGACTGCTGGGCGAGCGCTGACGCTTTGGCTTGGGGGGTCAGATCAACATATGGAATGAATTCTGTACTGGCCATATATGGAGCGTGTCTTGAGTGTACAGGGTTTGATTACCTTTTCTAGGCTAACGCAGAGGGAATCACTTTATTTTGTAGTTGTTGTTTTTATTACCCCAACGCCCTTTTTAACTACAGACCCAGTGATGATCAAACTAAACTATCCTTCTGACTTCAAGCGGTGAAGCTACGGTGTGACTAAAATGGCACTCTGTGTGTGTGTGTGTGTGTGTGTGTGTGTGTGTGTGTGTGTGTGTGAGGGTGTGTGTGTGTGTGTGTGTGTGTGTGTGTGTGTGTGTGTGTGTGTGTGTGTGTGTGTGTGTGTGTGTGTGTGTGTGTGTGTGTGTGTGTGTGTGTGTGTGTGTGTGTGTGTGTGTGTGTGTGTGTGTGTGTGTGTGTGTGTGTGTGTGTAATGTATGTGATTTGTTTTTTCCCTTGTGTTCCTCCTTCCTCTCCCTCATGTTATGTAAAAAAAAACAACAACAATACAAAAACATAAAAAAGAGACATACGATGATGTCCCATGTAAAAACTTGCAGATCTGTGAGCTTGTAAATCAGCAATTCTTTCTACTGGACACGTCATATGACTCAGCATAAATCAGGCTTTAACCATACTAAAGTCCACTTTGTTGCTCATCTCATCTACATAGTGGCACAGTCAGGGCGGCCCACACTCCGATTGTCTCCAGGATCGGCAACAGACTGGAAATGTACACTTCTGCCTTACAGGTGAGACACACCCATCTACAGCAGTGGTTCTCAAATTGGGATCCCAGGCCCCCCAGGGGTCCTTGAGGGGGATGCAGGAGGTTCCCAGCAGAATTTGTCAATTTGTCAAAATTTGGAATATAAGAAAACATAAGAAAACATTTTAAATATTGCATGTGCAATGCATTACATATTTTCAGATGGGGGTCAGTGAGCAAATACATATTATTTTGTCTCGCCGTGACCCATTTTCACGAGTGAAAATTGCAGATACGATTCGACACGTTGTGAGCTTGTAGGTGTGTTATTTTCACTATCCCTAAAAAGATTAGTTTTTGTAATTATTGGAATTTCATTCATGGAATGAATACTGGGCCTCATGTCGGACTATTGGCATGTCGGACTATTGGCTGTCGGACTATGTACCCTGTACTATACCCTGTATAGACTTAGATAGCATTTGATACAGACTTATAGCATGTTATGTAGACAGCACTATAATTGCATTGTATGTAGTCATAGCACGTCATAGTACATATGTATAGCATAGTAGTATAGATGTATAGTTTATATGTATAGCTTAATTATATAGATATTCCACTGTATAGTTTCATTATATAGATATTCCACTGTTACTTTCTTAGCTTACGCATGTTTCATGATAAATGTTTTTATGTGATGTATTCCCATGCTTTTTTGTTCTTGCTTAATGTAAGTCGCTCTGGATTAAGAGTGTCGGCTTCCCATCATGCACCTGTGCCCAGTGTGAAACTCAACTGCATTACTTTGTCACCTGTTGGTACCCTAAACAGACAGACAGGTTCATTTGAGTGGTTGCACCATTCAAAAACAACCCATAAAAATGTGTCCGACTCACAAATGGGTCGACCCCACACCATCCTCATCCGGCGGGCCATACGGCTGCCCATGACAAGACAACACACATGTAGACTATATTGTGACCTACAGTACAGTAATAGCATCAACACAGAAGAATGCATGTTTCTCACTTTCTTTGTGCGACTATAATGTATTTCTGCAGGGAAACAAAGACGTCAAATCCCCAAGGCTGCTGTGGCAGACATTCCTACAGGAGGGACACGCAGCATTAAGAGCATGTGGGAGAAGGGCATTAATGTCAGCACGCCCCCAGATAGCCCTGCTTCCTCTAATAAGGTAAGACACAGACAGAGAAGGGCATTAATGTCAGCAGCTCCCCAGAGAGCCCTGCTTCCTCTAATAAGGTAAGACACAGACAGAGACAGACACAGACAGACAGCATTAAGAGCATGTGGGAGAAGGGCATTAATGTCAGCAGCTCCCCAGAGAGCCCTGCTTCCTCTAATAAGGTAAGACACAGACAGAGACACAGACAGACAGACAGGAGAAGGGCATTAATGTCAGCAGCTCCCCAGATAGCCCTGCTTCCTCTAATAAGGTACGACACAGACAGACAGCGAGACAGAGATGCTATAGAGTCTGAAACTACACCTCCCGAAATCCGATTCTGTCATTTCCATTCACGAAAAATTTAAAATATCTATTTTATTTATTTCTATTTTTGCTAAGCAGCAAGCTATAGGCCTATAGGCTTAAAGACTATTAAAAGTGTACAGAAAGTGTTAAGACTATGTTTTTATGTTGCCACACCCACCAGTTCATTATATGCCTGGTTTTCAGGTGGGTGGTGTTCCACCTGAACAGAACCCACAGCTGTTTTATGTCAACGTATGATAAAGGCAGTGCCGTCTCTACAGGGGGGCATTGGGGGCATTGCCCCCCCAGATTGGATTTTGTGCCCCTCCAGTCCAGATTGGCCAGTAGTAGTAGGGTACTACTGGCCAATCTGGACTGGAGGGGCACAAAATCCTACCAATATTTAAATGTTTTACAAATAAAGTAAATACATGTTCAAATTAATTGAATAGTTAATAGAAATACAAGCTAATATATGCATGCAGAAGACATTATAATGCTCAACATATTTGTATTTATTTTGTTTCGTTCGCTGCTGCATAATTGTACCCTACTTGTAGCCTTTTTCAAGCATCACTTTGTTAATAGGCAATTTGTTATACATAGGGGGGGGGGGGGGGGGTGAAAAATGAAGTGCCCCCTTTGGAAAAAAGTATGCCCCCCTGCTGATTAGTGCCTGGAGACGGCACTGGATAAAGGGGGAGGGGTTAGGGGCTTTCAGCTTCCAGGAAGAAACCAAAAATGCACAGGGAAGACATATTTCAATATTCTAACCACACCTGGGGGTCTATTAGACTTGAGTAATGTTAACTCCATAAACGCATACAAAACAGAAAACGTTTTTTTTAAACACACGGCACTCCATCTTTATGATTTTAATTTATATTAGGTTAAATGTGCGCGACTGTAAAGACGAAATGCAAGTGGGTAG